>NC_086452.1:229868868-230175296 GCF_028390025.1 Pseudophryne corroboree | reverse complement strand
CAGACCCCTTAGGGCGCACACTAGTCCTCCCCTTAGTCTCACAAAGCAGGGAGGCTGTTGCCAGCAGCCTCCCTATGCCTAAATTCTTTTAAAATAAAAATAAAAACTAAAGAAACTCCTATGGAGCTCCCCTAGCTGTGACCGGCTCCTCCGGGCACATTTTCTAAACTGAGTCTGGTAGGAGGGGCATAGAAGTAGGAGCCAGCCCACACTCTCAAATTCTTAAAGTGCCAATGGCTCCTGGTAGACCAGTCTATATCCCATGGTACTAATGTGGACCCCAGCATCCTCTAGGACGTAAGAGAAATAGGACCTTATAAGTGTATAGTTTGTGTATATGTGCTCCTTTTCCTTGTGTGGTATTTCTTTAGGTGCTCTGCTTTACCCCCACACTTAATGTCCACTCTGCATAAAGTAATGTGCTTTCACTAGTTCCCTCTGTACAACCATTCACTAGACCTACTGCCCTCTTTCTCTTCTCTCCCTGGCCTCCAAACTAATTGAGTGTCTTGGTTACAACTGCTTATTTCACCTTCTATCCTCTCAGCCCATTTCCAACTCTCTAATCAGAATTCTGCTCCCAGCATTCCACTGAATCTGTTCATCCAGTGCAGAGCTGTAAGCATCTCAAGATGTGCCTTCATCTGTGTATGTAGCACATGGGCCAGTCATCATCATTATCATCATCAAGTGCTTGCACCAGATTCGGCTCCAAGCAAGCACATATTTATTAATCAACCAAAAACGCCTTCTCATGCACTATAGTCTACTAAGCTCTTATATGGCAGTAATCACTTTAAGTAAGCAGTTCCTCCAGATGGGATCCAGATGAAAGGTTGACAGTAAATAGAACGGCCCCAAATGGTCGACATGCATAAGGTCGACAGGTACAAAAGGTCAACAGGATCAAAAGAAAGACATTTTAGAAAGAAAGACAGTGCTTATGGTCGACAGGTACAAATGGTTGACATGATAATGGTCAACACACATATGGTCAACACAAGTTGTTGTTTTTTTTTTTAAAGTTTTTCATCATTTCCCATCCCATGGACTACAACTGGGAAAAGTTACCTGTACCAAGGGTAGCGGAGCGAGGCACCTTGTCCAAAGTGTAGCAAGTGAGGCAGTACATGAATTGGGGTCACATGTGGTTTAAAATGGTAATTAGAACCCATATATTGGGGGAGGGGGTGTCCTGTGCCACAGAGGTGAACCCCTATAATGTTCAGGACCTGTCTGATAGAGGTCACAGTGACGATTGGTGGGCAGGCTCATATGTTAGCCAATATATGCCAAGAACCTCAAATATGCATAATGAAATTTATTATAATTCTAATTGTTGTATGGTGCACCTGCTGTCTTGTTCTTATGTTGGAGTACTGAGACCTAGCAAGGTATCACATCCCATTTTAAGTAGCTAGGGTGTGCAGTCCAGGCTCCCTCCCCCAATATGTTAATTATTCTGTGTGTGTACACACACCTGAAGGCTTGAGACAACTTCATCTTGATTGGCACCCAACCCACCGCCTCAGAGACTTTGAAATAGGTACCTAACATTTGCTGACTGAACAGAAGCTACAGGTAAGATCCTAATCATTATATAGCAAGTCAGTGAGGAGTGACCTTTTGGGGCACGGGGCTCCTTACATTGCTCTGGCTAGGCCACTTTGGTGCATCACCATCTCACATTTATTTCTTATAACTACATCACCCTATGTTTGTTTTTGATTTATGTATCATTTTCCACACAACTTTTACACCTGTAACACCAATCAGCTAATCTCACTTTTTAACACTGACACTTTACTGCTGTCCTCCTTTTCAGTACACAGCAGCTACTTTCACTTGCCTAACACTGATTTTTTACGGGGTGGTCTGGTTGTGGTGTTTTGGAGGTGCCCTGCGCCCCAGAGGTGAACCCCTATAATGCTAGGGATATATCCGATTGAGGTCACTGTTATGATTGGTGGCCAGGCTCATATGTTGGCCAATATATGCCAAGAACCTCAGATATGTATAAAGAAATGTATTATAATTCTTATGGTTGTATGGTGCACCTGCTCTCTTTTTCTTATGTTGTATCTACTTGTTACATGTCAACTTATTGACCCTGTCAACCACATGCATGTCGACTATATGGGGTCGACTTATTGACTGTCAACGTAATTACAGTCAATGATCCACACCCCCACCAGACATATCCCCTGTAAACCCACGATCTACATATTTATTTATATTCTGCTCTGAGTAAAACACACGCCAGTGAACATGTCCAATCAAACCATAGTTACGCGTACTTGGTCGTAAGACCTCATTAATACCACATACCAAATATCTTCTCAAAATCTCCCTCTGTAACTCTCTCTCTCTCTCTCTCTCTCTCTCTCTCAGATCAACTGCTGATCTGTGCCTCTCCTCATCTCTGACAACCACCGTTCTCTTCTGTCTACAAAATGTCTCATGTGCAGTGAAATCCCCTACCACTTCAGATTCCACCAAAACCTTCAATTATTTATTAGAGTAATATAGATGGCTGTAAGCTTAGGTTGTATGATTTATTAGACAAGGGACTAATTAACTCTACATGTCAGATGGAATGTTATACAGGTTGAGTATCCCTTATCCAAAACGCTTGGGACCGGAGGTATTTTGGATAACGGATTTTTCCGTATTTTGGAATAATTAGATACCATAATGAGATATCATGGTAATGGGACCTAAATCTAAGCACACAATGCATTTATGTTTTATATACACCTTATACACACAGCCTGAAGGTAATTTTTGCCAATATTTTTTATAACTTTGTGCATTAAACAGTGTGTCTACATTCACACAATTCAATTATGTTTCATATACACCTTGTATACACAGCCTGAAGGTCATTTAATACAATATTATTAATAACTTTGTGTATTAAACAAAGTTTGTGTACACTGAGCCATCAAAAAACAAAGATTTCACTATCTCACTCTCACTCAAAAAAGTCCGTATTTCGGAATATTCCGTATTTCGGAATATATGGATATGGGATACTCAACCTGTACTACAAATCAAAGTGCCATATGAAGAGCACTACAGGCGAGTAATATAGATGGCTGTGAGCTTAGGTTCCTAGGATCATCTTCATGTTATAACAGTTACATGATTTATGGATTATTATGTTCCAAAAGCATATATGTGTTCCCATACTAATGTAAAGGTCTTTCTCTCGTTACATAAAGTCATAACTCTGATACATAACACAGACGTTCCTTGGTAGCTGAGTACTCACCAGATATGACTTCCACTGTGGCACTCTCTGAACTGTTACATTCACCATTCATAGCCAAAACTGTCAGGCTGTAAACCTCCCCACACTGCAGTGGGGATAACAGGCAGTTAGGCTCTGCTGTGTCTGCTGTAACCACATCTCCCTGGCTTCCTACAGTTGTAGCCAAATAGGCAGTTGCTCCAGAGCTGACATTCCAAGATACATGGAGTGTATTCTCCTGGCATATTACTGTGGAGATAACATTCTGAACTACACATGGCACTGAAAGTAAGGACATATAATATTAAAAGTACAACCTGAACAGTAAAGACAGATTTTACAACAGTACATTAATTCTACCTGAAAGTCACCACTTTAATAATATCTCCCTTTAGATCAGGGCCGGCTCCAGGCATGTTCGAATAGAACGGCCGCGTGTGGCACCACCCTTAATGGGCGCCGCGCGCTGGTGCCGCCATATTCATACCTGGAGCCGGCCCTGTGCAGCGCTACCCGGCCTTAAACTGTTGTGTGCCAGTGCGCGCTGTGCGGCGTCGGTGTCTGATGTCAGACGCCGGCGCCACGCAGTGCGCATAGCACACACAACCCACGGTTTTGGAGTCCGCCCGCGCCCTCAGACAGCAGCACTCCTCCCCCTCCCAGCGCCGCAGGTATTGGGGGCATTTATGGATGGCACTATGTGGGGTCATATCTGCACTGTGGGTCATATCTGCACTGTGGGGGCATGGCAATGTGGGGTCATATCTGCACTGTAGGTCATATCTGCACTGTGGGGGCATGGCAATGTGGGGTCATATCTGCACTGTGGGGGCATTTTTGTATCTGGCACTGTGGGGGCATATCTGCACTGTGGGGGCATTTATGTATCTGGCACTGTGGGGGCATTTATTTATCTGGCACTGTGGGGGCATTTATTTATCTGGCACTGTGGGGGCATTTATGTATCTGGCACTGTGGGGGCATATCTGCACTGTGGGGGCATTTATGTATCTGGCACTGTGGGGGCATTTAAGTATCTGGTACTGTGGGGGCATATCTGCACTGTGGGGGCATTTATGTATCTGGCACTGTGGGGGCATTTATTAATCTGGCACTGTGGGGGCATTTATTATCTGGCACTGTGGGGGCATTTATGTATCTGGCACTGGGGCATTTATTATCTGGCACTGTGGGGGCATTTATGTATCTGGCACTGTGGGGGCATTTATTTATCTGGCACTGTGGGGGCATTTATTTATCTGGCACTGTGAGGGCATTTATTTATCTGGCACTGTGGGGGCATTTATATATCTGGCACTATGGGGGCATTTATGTATCTGGCACTGTGGGGGCATTTATGTATCTGGCACTGTGAGGGCATTTCTGGCACTGTGGGGGCATTTATGTATCTGGCACTGTGGGGGCATATCTGCACTGTGTGGGCATATCTGGCACTGGGGGCATTTATGTATCTGGCACTGTAGGGGCATATCTGGCACTATGGGGGCATTTATGTATCTGGCACTGTGGTGGCATATCTGGCACTGTGGGGGCATTTATGTATCTTGCACTGTGGGGGCATTTATTTATCTGGCACTGTGGGGGCATTTATCTGGCACTGGGGGCATTTATGTATCTGGCACTGTGGAGGCATATCTGCACTGTGGGGGCATTTATTTATCTGGCACTGTGGGGGCATTTATTTATCTGGCACTGTGGGGGCATATCTGGCACTGTGGGGGCATTTATGTATCTGGCACTGTGGGGGGCATATCTGGCACTGTGGGGGCATTTATGTATCTGGCACTGTGTGGCCATTTATGTATCTGGCACTGCTGGGGGGCATGTCATGTTTTGCTGGCACTGCTGGGGGGCATGTCACGTGTTGCTGGCACTGCTGGGGGGCATGTCATGTGCAGCTGGCCCGGCTGGGGAGCATATCATGTAGTGTTCCTGCTAGGCGTCTGTGGCTAGGCAATGTGTCTCAGTGGTCTACCTGGCGCAATGTGTCTCAGTGCTCTACCTGGCGCAATGTGTCTCAGTGCTCTACCTGGCACAATGTGTCTCAGTGCTCTACCTGGCGCAATATGTCTCAGTGCTCTGCCTGGCGCAAAGTGTCTAATGTGCTCTGCCTGGCGCAAAGTGTCTAACGTGCTGTGCCTGGCGCAAAGTGTCTAACGTGCTGTGCCTGGCGCAAAGTGTCTAACGTGCTCTGCCTGGCGCAAAGTGTATAGGAAGTTCTACCTGGTGCAAAGTGTATAGGAAGTTCTACCTGGTGCAATGTGTATTAGCTGCACTACTGTGTGGTGTAATGCGAATGCAACGCCCCTAAATTTTTTCTGCGCGCCTTCGGCACGCACTGTCCATGCTTTAGCATGTAGGTAGATGAGCACCAAAGCATTACAGTATGTACATCATTTTGCCCTCCTAACTTAAAAATGTGCCCTCCCTGTGATCAGCACCCTACCCTAAAAAGTGAACACTATCATGTGTAGCTGGCACTGCTGGGGGGCATATTGTGTGTAGCTGGCACTGCTGGGGGGCATGTCATGTGTAGCTGGCACGGCTGCGGGGCATGTCATGTGTAGCTGGCACGGCTGCGGGGCATGTCATGTGTAGCTGGCATTGCTGCGGGGCATGTCATGTGTAGCTGGCACTGCTGGGGGGCATGTCATGTGTAGCTGGCACTGCACATTATGTGTATCTGACACTATACTGGAGACATTATGTGTAGCTGGCACTATACTGGAGACATTGTATGTAAGGAACACTACTGGGGCTGTTATGTGTAAGTCTGCTAATTGTGTGCATAGAGGGGGTGTGAAAATATATTTATTTATAGTCTAATAATATAAAGTTATAAGGCCACGCCCACTTTTCCAGAGGCCACGCCCACTTTTCCTGGAGTGAGTGCGCCTTCGGTGCGCACATAAGGGTTGGGGGGGGGGGGGGGTGCGGGCGCTTTTACAGGGTGCTAGTAGGCCTGGAGCCGGCCCTGCTTTAGATGCTTTGTGAAATGATGAAATAATCAATATTATATTTGTGTCTGTGGTTTGTTACAGCACTGATTGTTGAAACTATATTAATAGCTGTCTCCTCCCTGACTGTGTCAAAGAAGGATGCCAGTAGCAAAGTACATCATCATGGCATATGCAGGAGGATATTAATGGATATTTTTTTCACTTCATCTGAGATATTGTTAAATTTTGAGCTGCTGTACTTTGGGCCTTATTCAGGTCTATTAGCAAACCAAAAAAGCACACTAATGGGCAAAACCATGTGCACTGCAGGGGGGGGGGGGGGAGATATAACATGTTCAGAGAGAGTTAGATTTGGGTGGGGTGTGTTCAAACTGAAATCTAAATTGCAGTGTAAAAATAAAGCAGCCAGTATTTACCCTGCACAGAAACAAAATAACCCACCCAAATTTTGCCCATTAGTGCGCTTTTTTGGTTTGCCAACAAACCTGAATAAACCCACCTTATTTTAAACTACTCAGGAATATACAGTACTAGTTACCAGCCCGTCAAAATGACAGAACAACATAACAGTAATGCCATCTCCGGTGGCTCTGTGTGCCCTAACAGAGTAACAATTGAATTGCTCCATCAGTCATCATCTAGTAGTCACCGGCAAGGAAAAAACACTAGAATTCCCCCATAGGGCTGAATAGCAGCGTTAGCAGATTGTTTCATCATACTGTACACTTTAATGTGACCTATTTATCAACTTTCACAGGTTTCTAGTCAGTGAAGTGCAACATCATGAACAAGAAGGGGGAAAAGAGATGGTCACGCTACATGAGGAATGGCAGCATTTCTAGGCTATCTCCAACTCACTTTCCTGGATGTAGCACTGGAATAAAGACAGTGACCCCAAGCAGTGGGACGGGTGGGCAGGCTTCTCATTTTGGGTCTATCCTACCTCAGTTGGGGAGATATGCTAATATGTCCAGTAACCCAATGTAGTTATTTGTGAAATCGCTAATGCCCCTTTCCGACCGACACCTATGAACATGGGTTATTGGCACATGAGCGCACATAATCTGTGTTCAGGTGCTGACTGAAAGGTCCAAGGGTTGAAATACCGGGTTAAGTGTCCCAGTATTTCAACCCTGGTCGTGAGCAGGGTTGAACACATGTTCATCCCTGCTCACTGTGCAGTGTGAACGGGAGTTGGGTCGTTGTGACTCATTTCCCGTTCACACTCTGTGTATGGGCGGCGCTTGGAGATCATGTGATCTCCAAGCACCGCCCCTGCCGCGTCACCGCTGACGTTACCAACCCGGCAATATGCTGGGTCGCATACAGTTGCACCGGGGCACCTGAGGCGGGTCGCACACTGGGAGCTCCCATGTCAGGCTCCCGTGTGCAATCCGCCTCAGGCGCTCTGAAAGGGATATTAGATTGAGAAGAAAGTCATGAATTAAACCTGGGGTACTTCTCTGTGCCAAATACTATAGGTTTTTGATTATGACCCATGTTCCCTCATTTCCTGTGAGCTAGGGCTATTACACAAAATACTATACAAGTATGCATTCACAATGTTGACATTCATCATGTTGACATTCATAATGTCGGCACCATTATGTCAAAGGTTATGTTGTCAACATGGTTTAAATGTCCACATCAGGAAAATGACATGTAGCCATTATGAAAATGTCAACATTAGGGTTGGCGTTTTGCTAGGTGTCGACACTGTGATCATTTCAACTTTGTGTCAGTGTTGACATACTGTATGTCAACATTTTCACTACCAACATAACGAATGTAGAGCCACAGTACACTCACCTGTTCTAAATGTCATTTTTGTACTATTTTGCGAAATGCATATTCCATCTTCTGCCCAAACGGTCACTGTGTAATTCTGTCCACAATCTAACTTGGGGATCTCACAGCCAGTATCAGTTGTGTTGCAGGACAAGAGATGTACTCCTTCTACTGTAGCCATATATGATCTGGCATTGCGGCTAATATCCCATTGTATTATGCCTGAATTATTTTCACATGATGTATAGGCTGCCAAAATACTGGGAGCACAAGGAACTAGAAAAACAATATAAACAAATAAATTGTTTGTCTATCTACATTCTACAACATATAGCAATTTTCTTCTTCATTGAAAACTCACTTGTTTTGACACGAAGAGAACTGTTCCCCATACTGTTACATGTTGCAGAGTCACTGCTAATGATGACTTCATAGTCCTCATCACATAACAGATCTTTAAATTCATAGTAGGTGTTTGAGGTTTTAAAGGACATCTCATCCTGTCCGCTATGAGCTGCGACTGTGTATGTAATTGCTCCAGGGGCATCATCCCATGATACACTCAGATAATGTGTCTCACAGGTCACAGAGCTGGTTAGATTAGTGGGCACACAGGGAGCTGAAATGAAAATAAAATACTAATGTTCACAGCTTCTCAGCTGAGTTTTATAATTGACAAAAATCCATTTTATTCTTTTGTGATATACAGCACCTAGGTTTGCGCACCTGCAAAGGGCATTACAAGCCAAAATGTTCCCTTTCATATAGAGCAGGATGATGTACAGATTGTAGCATTATATATACTTATAGCTACACAGGTGTCATTGTGAACCAGACACAGTGCCACCCAAATATATTTTGCCTGTTGCCACAACTCGGCCTCACCTGAGTCTGTGATATGTGAGTGTGCAATGGTTAATCTAAACCAAACCACGTGGCCTGTGTAATATCCCATGCTCACCTTTAAGTACCTTAAGGGCCCCATACACTACTGCGACATGTCCGTCTGACATGTCGCAGGCGATCACCCCAGCAGCCTCCCGGGCGGCAGGATCACCCAAAATACATCATATGCTGTTCTTTTGCATACGATGTATCTTGGTCGATCCCAGCCATACCTGCGGGGTCTGACATATCACGAGTGCAGCACGTTCAATCTGGAGGATCCGATCCGATGCTCACGGGAACGCGCATCAGATCAGAAACACCTCCAAAATGCCCGATTTCACCCGATATATCGGGCCGAATGCCTCAAATCGGATGAAATCGGGCATTATCGTTCTAGTGTATGGGGCCCTTTACTCTCAGGGCCATGATTATAGGTGTATTTGTATAACATCACATGTGTTGTTTGATTAGAGACATAAGAAAAGCATTTTCAATTACCAACATTTCGTTTTTGCTCAGCCAATAGCGTAATAAGGGTATAATATTGGCTATGTTATCCCTTTGGTGTGCTGTCTAAGGTTTTACTATATTATGTAGGTAAATTATCTTTGATTGATCTAGGCAACAATTTTGTGTCACACATGGAGGACAAAAACATTTTTTTTAAGTATACCCTGACCACTGACCAACATCATAATGGCTTAAAATGCAAATAGTGATATAATTGCTGGCTGAACACAAATAGGAAGCAAAATAGATTGACATAGTAATCAGCAAGTGACAGAACCAGGAACAGTAACCAGACAGTTGCACAGTAAACATCTGAGAATGCTGATTCTGTGGCACATTCACCTGTATAGAGAAGGAAAGAGGAATTGACTTTGCTGCTACACTGATCATTATGTGCTGCTATGGTCTCAGTATAAGCTTCCCCACACTCTGTGCCTCTGATGTTGCAGCTCTGATCAGTAGTGTTACAAGTCAGCGTCTTTCCATTCTTATCCGTTAAAGCTCCAATGTAATAATCTGCTCCCAAGACAGCATTCCACGACAGTGTGATAGAGTCCACAGCACATTCAGGCATTGTGCTTAATATCTGAGGCACACAGGGACCTGCAAAGACGATTGTAATGGTGACATATACAATGTTTATATGACCAATGTGGAAATAAAAACATCAAATTTTAAATACCATTATATTTATCAAAAAGCAAATGTAGTTAATAAACTATGTCAATTGCATATATTGTCATTATCAGTGATAATTTGGCCGAGTACCATTTCATTTAGCAGTTCCCCTTCATAATAGCATCTTGTTACTTGCATTATATTTCTGTCATGCACCAATATTTATCTTTCTCTTTTCTTTATCACTACTTCAGCACAATGGAGGTGGCAATGACACTAGTGTTTGTATAGATTATTATCTAGTGTAGGGAATAAACATTAACGGTAATATTTGGGTGGTAACACTGCTAAAAATATACCTGAATCTAGTGATATCTGGCACCCATATTAGAGATGGCAGTGGAGATTGGAGAGGTTCCTTTAATGAGACAGACCTACCTGTGTGGAATTCAACAGTTGTACTCTCAGTTTTACACTGTTCCCCATATGCAGCGACTGTAACATAGTAGGTCTGACCACAGTCCATTGCCTTAAAGTTACATGCTGTTTCTGCTGTAGTGCAGGAATATACTTCTCCATTGGCACCAATGACTGTTGCTGTGTAGTTGAACGCTCCTGGTGTCCTGTCCCACGACACCTCAGTCATATTTGTTCCACACATAACCACTGTTCTCACATTTTGTGGAACACAAGGAGCTTAAAAAAAAATTATGAGAGGCAAGTATGATTAAAGTGCTCATCTGCACGGAATATACTTGTGTGTATATCAATGTAATAAATACTGTGTGTGTGTGTGTATATATATATATATATATATATATATATATATATATTTATTTATTGTTCATAGTTGGTAAAACTTTTTGCGCCTTCAGTGCTCTTTACAGCTAAATAAATTCTTATATGCGTACCAGAATTCCCAGGAATATTTGCCTGTTAGTGAGGTCTTTCTTGGGTATTCTTCCTCTATCCCTTGTAGCAGTGTGGAAGGATGTGGTATTGAAAGTCGACAGTACCTAGGTCGACAATGTCTAGGTCGACCACTATTGGTCGACAGTAACTAGGTCGACAGGGTGTCTAGGTCGACAGGGTCTTTAGGTCGACATGTTCTAGGTCGACAGGTCAAAAGGTCGACATGAGTTTTTAATGTTTTTTTGGTGTCGTTTTCTTCGTAGAGTGACCGGGAACCCCAATTAGTGCACCGCGTCCCCTCGCATGGCTCGCTTCGCTCGCCATGCTTCGGGCATGGTGCCTTCGCTCCGCTACCGCTTCGCTCGGCACAGATTACCGTTCCAATCGTAGTCCATGTGGATCGTTACGTATGAAAAGGTTCAAAAAAAGAAAAATTTTTTGAAAAACTCATGTCGACCTTTTGACCTGTCGACCTAGAACATGTCGACCTAGACACCCTGTCGACCTAGTTATGTTGACCTAGTTACTGTCGACCAATAGTGGTCGACCTAGACATTGTCGACCTAGTTACTGTCGACTTTCAGTCCGGATCCCGTGTGGATGTACTCATCAAATGCAGTATTAAAGACACGGGGAGAGGAGGAATGTGTCAGTATCATGTACTATCAGAATTATTAAAGTGACTTCGTACAATCACAAAATAGTGCTAAGTGCCAAGTGCAAAGTGCAAACTTGTTACAAATAATATAACAAATCGTGCTTATAAATATGAAAAAAATGACCCAGTGAGTGTTTTTTTTTATAGCAAGAGAAGGGTAGTGGTTTATGAAACAACTCACTTTTTTTGCTTCCTTGTATATAGAAGGAGGTGGGTTAAAGGCTCAGGTATCCACCAGAATTTCCACAGCTGTACGCTGTACCTGTAAAGGCATGTCTCCTGCTTTTTGTTACTTCTTCACCTTCCCTTATATTTGTCTTTGGCTATCATCATGTCTCCTGCTTTTTGTTACTTCTTCACCTTCCCTTATATTTGTCTTTGGCTATCATCATGTCTCCTGCTTTTTGTTACTTCTTCACCTTCCCTTATATTTGTCTTTGGCTATCATCAGGAATGATAGCCAAAGACAAATAAAAGGGAAGGTGAAGAAGTAACAAAAAGCAGGAGACATGCCTTTACAGGTACAGTGTACAGCTGTGGAAATTCTGGTGGATACCTGAGCCTTTAACCCACCTCCTTCTATATACAAGGAAGCAAAAAAGTGAGTTGTTTCATAAACCACTACCCTTCTCTTGCTATAAAAAACCACTCACTGGGTCATTTTTTCCATATTTATAAGCACGATTTGTTATATTATTTGTAACAAGTTTGCACTTTGCACTTGGCACTTAGCACTATTTTGTGATTGCACGAAGTCACTTTAATAATTCTGACAGTACATGATACTGACACATTCCTCCTCTCCATGTGTCTTTAATACTGCATTTGATGAGTACATCCACACTGCTACAAGGGATAGAGGAAGAATACCCAAGGAAGACCTCACTACAGGCAAATATTCCTGGGAATTCTGGTACGCATATAAGAATTTATTTAGCTGTAAAGAGCACTGAAGGCGCAAACAGTTTTACCACCTATGAACATTACATATCCACACTTACAGAAATATAAGTCACCTGAAAACGCATTTGCTGCCACCTTATTTGGGGTGCGAAAATACAGAGAGACCTTATAAGGACACTTATAATAATTTTATCATCTATGGTATATAATAGGTTTTAAGCTTTTCGTTGGTGTCTAACATCACATATTGAATTTTGTCGGTAGTAGCGCTTCTTTCACCACTTTTGTATATATATATATATATATATATATATACTGTATATATATATATATATATATATATATATATATATAAATATGTATAGCAATGTTCTCCATAGGGTGGAAGGTGCACTCACGCGAAAATATAGATCGGTCCATATATAAAAGCATAAACTTTATTGTGGTCAATAGACCGCCTCAATGTCGACGTTTCGGTTCTATGACAAACCTTTCTCAAGACCGGCAACAAATGATCATTGTATCAACATCAAAATTTCATAGGCTTGAAATAAATCTATAACAAAAACAAAAAAGCATATTAGGAGACTCCATCTCCCAGGCCATATGACACTCAAATCACATAATACCCATCAATATATAAGACAATTAAATGCCTGTGTCCACATCACGGCCCATCACCGCCTAGGTCAGTGAAAAAAAAACAATACACCTATAGAGTACAACACCACCTTCACCTGTGATATAACCTTCCATTCACCTCAGTGGGACCTAACTCACCTGGGGTTAATTAGACCACAACATGTAAAAGGGAAGGTGGGCTGGTGTATACTCCAAATCAAATCTCAAGCTTACGGAGGATACCTATGTCTCTGGAACAATGGAAACAATATAATCAACCATATGAACAAAGGTGGAATGATATGGGGGCAAAACACCTGTAGTGCTCACATGCAACATACCTGCAGGTCCAGCCACTATTAACCAGATGCAGCAACAGGTTATGAGATGGTATATACAGCTAAATAATCAATGCAAAAGGGTATCATCAGCATATGCTCCAAATAAAATAAACGATGACTCATTAGGAATAATACTTACTGAACTTCAGAGGTTCTGGATCGTCCCTGTGCTGCATGTCTTTTGCCAGCTACAGAACGTCTATTTAAGGCTTCCGGACCGGAAGAGGCCGGAAGTCCCCGATACAACCAAGAAATGCAGCCCCATCCACTCCAAACTCCACAGTAGAGACCAACACCACAAACAACTAGTCAACGAGGCCTCAGGCCAGACTCCCACAGGCAGACCCACCCGCCGCATGCACCAAAACCACGCACAGTGCGGTGGGAACATTTGCGCCACTACCGCCGGACCGGAACAGCATGTGTCCCACCTGGCCAGAAGTCATGCGTTCCACCAGACTGGAAGTCACGGGCGCATAGACAACAACATAACAGGCTGCTTGAGGTGGACATGAACTCCTCTAGTACTCAGATATACTGTTTCTAGGCCACCATACCATAAAAAATTAGTCAAAGCCGCATATATAAATGTAAATAGGATCCCTGTTCACATAATAACTGGGTGGGAGGACTATGCATTCCACTCGTCCAAAAAAGGGGCGGGGTCTGCGTTCCACAGGCAGAGAGAGCCTCCCATGGGAGGCAATAAGCTGTTAGTCCGTGGGGTCGATACAATAGCCACAATAAAACATAGGTAATCATCAAATAATAATAATCTAGGGTTGAAAACGCAATTACCGGCCATAATACTGATGTGGATGTATAGAAAACACTCAGGTATAAGTATTAGAAATCACTCTTAAACGTATACATCTAGATGAATGCTTGTCCTCATGGACAACTATATTAAATAAAATTTGTACATTATCCGTGTTGTTTACGGATATAAAGTGTCTAGGCCTGGGAGATAGCTCACCTAGGTGCAAGTCACAAACAATCATGGGCTAACAATAGTGAACCTGTATAGACACACTCTTTTATCAATGTTCCACTAATACAGACATATCACAGATGGTACAGAAAATGAAATACAAAATGTTAACAGAAAAATTATACTAAAAATAGAACAAACATAATAATAAATATAATTAACAAAAAAATGTAATGAACAGTCAGTCCCATTATGCCGAGAAAGTATAGGGTAATCCCAACCAGTCTAATGTTCTAGTGGCATACCGACACCCAAAATGGGTGGAATAATCCCTTTCACGGAGGAGGATGCAAATTTAGAGGAAAACATTGAACGGGTTGGATTCGTTAAGCCCGCTGGGTGCCACCGTATCTAACCGGTGTATCCAGTAACTTTCTCGTCTTTTTAACAATAATGACCGGTCCCCCCAGTTGAACATGGAGGTATCCAGTCTATTAGCTTGTACTTCAACCTAGCAACTTGGTGCTTAGCTGCCACGAAATGTCTTGCCACTGGTTTATCAGTTTTACCTGTGATTAATGCGGTATGTATAGAGGATCTGTGGTTGGCCATCCGTTCTTGGAATGGCCGCGTAGTCAGACCCACGTAGCAAAGTCCGCAGGCACATTTAAGAATGTATATCACGTGATCCAACCTGCAATGTAAATGGTATCATATTTTGATAGTCTTGCCGGTATGTGGATGATAAAAGGTGGAACCAGTCATCATCGACCTACAGTTTGTGCAACTGCCACAAGAATAGCTACCTGGTTTAGATTGCATAACCTGAGTAGCGATTATTTTCTGGGAAACATGGTAGTGCGCATAAGGAGATGTTTAAGGTTAGCACCTCTGCGGTATGCTACCATCAGTGCTTTCATCCTAGAAAATGGCAGATTCGTATCAGTGGCAACAATGGGCCAATGTTTCCTTAATGACTTCCTAATGGTAGTGCTGTTGTCAAATTGTGTAGGAAAAATCATACAGTCAAGATGTTTTTTTGGGGTTCGTCGTTTACCCTGAAAGATCTGATTGGCAGTCTCTAAACATTTAGCGAGAATCTTGGGCGTATATCCCAGCTGCAAAAATCTGGAGGTGACTTTAGAACATTGGATTTGTCTGTGATCAGACTCAGAATTAATGCGCATGGCCCTCAGGTATTGTGAAATAGGTAGGCTCTCTTTGAGTACGGACGGGTGAAAACTGTCCGCCTGTAATAGCATGTTGCGATCTGTGGGTTTACGGTATAGAGTGGAAATAAAACCTGAATCTGTTCTAATGATGGTAACATCTATAAAGTTTATCTCCATAGAGGAAATGGTTTGGGTGAATCGAATTGGACTGTCCAAAGTATTCAGGGTCATTACCATTTCGTTAAATTCATTTTCAGTCCCATACCATAACAAAAAAATATCATCTATAAATCTGCGGTAAAAAACAATCTTGTGACCATATCTTGAAAGTATATGGGATTTCTCATATTCTGCTATGTTTAAATTGGCATACGATGGGGCCAAATTTGACCCCATCGCAGTGCCCGAAGTTTGTAAAAACAACGTATCTTTATACAGAAAATTGTTACATTTTAATACCAATTCTGTTATTTCCAATATAAATTCAATTGGAAATTCCAAATTACTGACACCCTGGAGATTTTTGTTGATAGTGTCAAGTCCTGCCTGATTGGCCTAAGAACTCACGGTCATAATCTGCCCAGTCCTGGACTACGACCACACCTCCCTTAACCGCGGGGCGGACAACTATGTTGGTATTTAGTTTAAGTTTCTTCAGTGCTGCTCATTCTGGGGGGGGGGGGTTAGATTATCATATATCCTTGGCTCCTGTTCTTTTTCCACATCAGATTGTACAAGTCTAAGGAATGTCTTAATACTAGGGTTGGACGAGGTTGGATGAGTCATCGTTTATTTTATTTGGAGCATATGCTGATGATACCCTTTTGCATTGATTATTTAGCTGTATATACCATCTCATACCCTTTTTCTGCATCTGGGTAATAGTGGCTGGACCTGCAGGTATGTTGCATGTGAGCACTACAGGTATTTTGCCCCCATATCATTCCACCTTTGGTCATATGGTTGATTAAACACGTCTAAAACCAAGGAGATGGTTGTTGATTTTAGGCGGGGTTGTAATAGACCATTATTTCCCGTGTCTTTGAAAGGAAAGCCGATTGAGGAGGTGGTCTCTCTTAAATTTTTGGGCACATATATTACAAATGACTTAACTTGGTCTTTGAACAGTCTTTTTCTGATTAAAAAGGCGCAGCAACGCCTTTTCTTTTTGAGGAGGCTTAGAGCTGTTTGTTTAAGCACAAGCACTTTAGTTAGGTTTTATCATAGTATAGTAGAGAGTGTTTTAACGTACGGGATGATAGTGTGGATTGGAAACTGCTGCACTGTAGCGGAACGAATAGCTTTCGAGCGGGTGGTTAAAACTGCCAGTAGGATCACTGGGGTGCCTCTGCCAAGTATGAAGGACTCGTATACTAGAAATGTATTAAGGAAAGCTAGGAGTATATTCACTGATGAGAGTCATCCAAATTGTTTGATCTTCGAAAGATTGCCATCTTTAAAACGGTTCAGGAGTATCCGCGCTCATACAAATCGCATGTCAAACAGCTTTTTTCCAACTGCTGTTCGGCTGTTAAATGATCATTAGGTTGTGTGCAAATGTTTCCAAAATGTAGCATAGTGTTACTGTTATCTTATGGCATTGTGAGGCTCTGATTGTATTTT
Organism: Pseudophryne corroboree; assembly: GCF_028390025.1. NCBI lineage: Eukaryota > Metazoa > Chordata > Amphibia > Anura > Myobatrachidae > Pseudophryne > Pseudophryne corroboree. The sequence goes on along the minus strand of NC_086452.1, from coordinate 230,158,097 downwards.
CATTGACATTTCGTTGTTGATTTTGTTAATGACAAATAAAGTATATTATTATTGTTATTATTATTATTATTATTATATTGTTTCCATTGTTCCAGAGACATAGGTATCCTCCGTAAGCTTGAGATTTGATTTGGAGTATACACCAGCCCACCTTCCCTTTTACATATTGTGGTCTAATTAACCCCAGGTGAGTTAGGTCCCACCAAGGTGAATGGAAGGTTATGTCACAGGTGAAGGTGGTGTTGTACTCTATAGGTGTATTGTTTTTTTTCACTGACCTAGACGGTGATGGGCCGTGATGTGGACACAGGCATTTAATTGTCTTATATATTGATGGGTATTATGTGATTTGGGTGTCATATGGCCTGGGAGACTGAGTCTCCTAATATGCTTTTTTGTTTTTGTTATAGATTTATTTCAAGCCTATGAAATTTTGATGTTGGTACAATGATCATTTGTTGCCGGTCTTGAGAAAGGTTCGTCATCGAACCAAAACGTTGACATTGAGGCGTCTATTGACCACAATAAAGTTTATGCTTTTATATATGGACTGATCTATATATTCGCGTGAGTGCACCTTCCACCCTGTGGAGAACATTGCTATTTCAAGTGGACTGTCATGGTCCATTGGGAGCATCTGCTTCGTTGGATTCATTAAGATTAGAGTGCAGGATCTACTTGGATATTGAGTCGAGTCTACGGGTCATAGATTGGATGTCCTGACACCCATCCCACTTTCAAGGACATATAATGCATATTTAAGGCTCAAATGCACATATGGGTTATTTTAGTCACTCATTGGGCAGTTTCTTCTATTGACCAGTTAATATTAATATTTGTTACTATATTTTGTGTCTATGTTTGTACCATCTGTTGGTGGCATATAGGTGGTTTTTCAAGTGTACTTATAGGGAACTCTCTAGAAAATGTCACAAAATGGGGCATGTTTACTAGATGACGGCTTATTGTCACAGGCCGAAGGCGGCACAGTATCATTTACGGAGGAAGAGGTTGAAAAATTATTATTTGAGAAATTGGATTTTGATACCTTACCATCAGATACCCCTATTGACATTTTCTATAGGGTTCTGAAACAGCGACAGAGGGAGGTCAACCTAACCCTCCACGGTCAAATTCTTACCGAATACCATAGGCGCAAGCAGTTGCCAAGGGGCTTTAGGATAGCCAACATCCCTACATTGGGAAGGAATAATCCTACGTTCTGTAGTAGATGGTGTGGGGTACTCAATAAGTGTTCCCTAGACCTTATGGCCCTTGTTATTGAGGAGGTTGGGCAGGAACTTAAAAAGATAAAAATAGAAATCGAGACCACTAACACCACAGCCCTCCCGACTTTACGAGACGATAAGTCCCAGAACTGGACCGATCATCTACAAACTCAAATTGAGAATTATAAAAAGGAATTGATCTCTTTTAAACGTAAAAAGTTATTGACGGTGACCAACGATTACCAGAACCATACGGTTTACCCATGGTTACTAAGCAATAATTCTGAAGATAGGAGTAGATGGCCTCCCCAAAGACGTCGGGCTCCACCTTTTCCCTTCCCAGAGAATTTGGTTAATCTGTTTCAACCTCTGATACTGAGTATGTTGAAGGGCCCCCTGAATCTGTAAATGTTTTAGATCCAGGATCCGACAATCAGATCGGACCCGGCAAGCTCCTAAGAAGTGGCACCGATTGCACACAAGGAGGGGTGGGTACAAGATGAAGAGGTCATCCGAGATGCAATTAAACACTGTCTTTGACCTGTCTAGCACACCATTGAATGAGGCTGAGATGAAACTCCTCTCTCGCGGTTTGACTTTTGTACCTATGTGTAAACCACAAGCCTTTCATAAATCAGTGGATCAATATAGATTCGGGAGATCCATGCGACTCAGAGAATTTTTTTCTGACAAACCTACTGTTGAGACCATTAACAAACTCCGGGGTAAATCTACATTTGACCCACCCTCGTCCAACCCTAGTATTAAGACATTCCTTAGCCTTGTACAATCTGATGTGGAAAAAGAACAGGAGCCAAGGATATATGATAATCTAACCCCCCAGAACGAGCAGCACTGAAGAAACTTAAACTAAATACCAACATAGTTATCCACCCTGCGGTTAAGGGAGGGGCGGTCGTAGTCCAGGACTCGGCAGATTATGACCGTGAGTTCTTACGCCAATTGGCAGATACGGAGACATATAGGCAAATATATTCCAATCCCATCGCTACTATCAAAAATAAGATTGATGCATGTATTAAGTTTGGATGTGAACAAGGCTGGGTCAATAACGAATTCAAAAAATTTCTGAGCACTAAACACCCTAAGTGTCCCATATTATATACATTACCCAAAATCCACAAAACCTTGGTACATCCCCCCGGGAGACCTATTATCGCTGCTGAGGGTTCATTGCTTCAGCCTCTTGCTATCCTAATAGATAGTATTTTACAACCACTTGTGGTGAAAACCGACCGCTATCTACGAGACACAGGAGACTTCCTAACCCATCTACACAACATACAGGTCAAGGACAATATCATCTATATGGCTACCCTTGACGTCTGTTCCCTATATACGGTAATCCCACATCAGGCAGGACTTGACACTTTCAGGAAAAATCTTCAGGGTGTCAGTAATTTGGAATTTCCAATTAAATTTATATTATAAATAACAGAATTGGTATTAAAATGTAACCATTTTCTGTATAAAGATACGTTTTTTTTTACAAACTTCGGGCACTGCGATGGGGTCAAATTTGGCCCCATCGTATGCCAATTTATACATGGCAGAATATGAGAAATCCCATACACTTTCAACATATGGTAGTTTTTTACCGCAGATTTATAGATGATATCTTTTTGTTATGGTATGGGACTGAAATTAATTTAACAATATGGTAATGACCCTGAATACTTTGGACAGTCCAATTCGATTCCCCCAAACCATTTCCTCCATGGAGATAAACTTGCTAGATATTACCATCATTAGAATAGACAGATTCAGGTTTTATTTCCACTCTATACGGTAAACCCACAGATCGCAACATGCTATTACAGGCGGACAGTTTTCACGCGCCAGTACTCAAAGAGAGCCTACCTATTTCACAATACCTGAGGGCCATGCGCATTAATTCTGAGTCTGATCGCAGACAAATCCAATGTTCTGAAGTCACCTCCAGATTTTTGCAGCTGGGATATACGCCCAAGATTCTCGCTAAATGTTTAGAGACTGTCAATCAGATCTTTCAGGATAAACGATGAACCACCAAAAAACATCTTGACTGTATGATTTTTCCTACACAATTTGACAACAGCACTACCATTAGGAAGTCATTAAGGAAACATTGGCCCATTGTTGCCACTGATACAAATCTGCCATTTTCTAGGATGAAAGCACCGATGGTAGCATACCGCAGAGGTGCTAACCTTAAACAACTCCTTATGCGCCCTACCATGTTTCTCAGAAAATAATTAATCACTACTCAGGTTATGCAATCTAAACCAGGGTAGCTATTCTTGTGGCAGTTGCACAAACTGTAGGTCGATGATGGCTGGTTCCACCTTTTATCATCCACATACTGGCAAGACTATCAAAATATGATACCATTTACATTGCAGGTTGGATCACGTGATATACATTCTTAAAAGTCCCTGCGGACTTTGCTACGTGGGTCTGACTACACGGACATTCCGAGAACGGATGGCTAACCACAGATCCTCTATACATACCGCATTAATCACAGGTAAAACTGATAAACCAGTGGCAAGACATTTCGTGGCAGCTAAGCACCAAGTTGCTAGGTTGAAGTGCAAGCTAATAGACTGGATACCCCCATGTTCAACCGGGGGGACCGGTCATTATTGTTAAAAAGACGAGAAAGTTACTGGATACACCGGTTAGATACGGTGGCACCCAGCGGGCTTAACGAATCCAACCTGTTCAATATTTTTCTCTAAATTTGCATCCTCTTCCATGAAAGGGATTATTCCACCCATTTTGGGTGTCGGTATGCTACTAGAACATTAGACTGGTTGGGATTACCCTATACTTTCTCGGCATAATGGGACTGTTTATTAAATTTTTTGTTAATTATATTTATTATTATGTTTGTTCTATTTTTAGTATAATTTTTCTGTTAACATTTTGTATTTCATTTTCTGTACCATCTTTGATATGTCTGTATTAGTGGAACATTGATAAAAGAATGTGTCTATACAGGTTCACTATTGTTAGCCCATGATTGTTTGTGACTTGCACCTAGGTGAGCTATCTCCCAGGCCTAGACACTTTATATCCATGAACGACACGGATAATGTACGAATTTTATTTAATATAGTTGTCCATGAGGACAAGCATTCATCTAGATGTATATGTTTAAGAGTGATTTCTAATACTTATACCTGAGTGTTTTCTATACATCCACATCAGTATTATGGCTGGTTATTGCCTTTTCAACCCTAGATTATTATTATTTGATGATTACCTATGTTTTATTGTGGCTATTGTAACTATCGACCCCACGGACTAACAGCTTATTGCCTCCCATGGGAGGCTCTCTCTGCCTGTGGAACGCAGACCCCGCCCCTTTTTTGGACGAGTGGAACGCATAGTTCTCCCACCCAGTTATTATGTGAACAGGGATCCTATTTACATTTATATATGCGGCTTTGACTAATTTTTTATGGTATGGTGGCCTAGAAACAGTATATCTGAGTACTAGAGGAGTTCATGTCCACCTCGAGCAGCCTGTTATGTTGTTGTCTATGCACCCGTGACTTCCGTTCCGGTGGAACGCATGACTTCCGTCCAGGTGGAACGCATGCTGTTCCGGTCCGGCGGTAGCGGCGCAAGTGTTCCCACCGCGCTGTGCGTAGTTTTGGTGCATGCGGCGGGTGGGTCTGCCTGTGGGAGTCTGGCCTGAGGCCTCGTTGACTAGTTGTTTATGGTGTTGGTCTCTACTGTGGAGTTTGGAGTGGATGGGGCTGCATTTCTTGGTTGTATCGGGGACTTCCGGCCTCTTCCGGTCCGGGAGTCTTACATAGACGTCCTGTGGCTGGCAAAAGACATGCAGCACAGGGACAATCCAGAACCTCTGATGTTCAGTAAGTATTATTCCTAATGAGTCATCGTTTATTTTATTTGGAGCATATGCTGATGATACCCTTTTGCATTGATTATTTAGCTGTATATACCATCTCATACCCTGTTGCTGCATCTGGGTAATAGTGGCTGGACCTGCAGGTATGTTGCATGTGAGCACTACAAGTGTTTTGCCCCCATATCATTCCACCTTTGGTCATATGGTTGATTGTATTGCTTCCATTGTTCCAGAGACATAGCTATCCTCCGTAAGCTTGAGATTTGATTTGGAGTATACAGCAGCCCACCTTCGCTTTTACATATTGTGGTCTAATTAACCCCAGGTGAGTTAGGTCCCACTGAGGTGAATGGAAGGTTATATCACAGGTGAAGGTGGTGTTGTACTCTATAGTAGAGATGAGCGGATTCGGTTTTACTCGGTTTTACTCGGTTCTCAAAACGGCATCTTATTGGCTATCCAAAACACGTGACATCCGTGAGCCAATAAGATGCCGTTTTGAGAACAGAGTAAAACCGAGTAAAACCGAATCCGCTCATCTCTACTCTATAGGTGTATTGTTTTTTTTTCACTGACCTAGGCGGTGATGGGCCGTGATGTGGACGCAGGGATTTAATTGTCTTATATATTGATGGTTATTATGTGATTTGAGTGTCATATGGCCTGGGAGACGGAGTCTCCCAATATGCTTTTTTGTTTTTGTTATAGGTTTATTTCAAGCCTATGAAATTTTGATGTTGATACAATGATCATTTGTTGCCGGTCTTGAGAAAGGTTCGTCATCGAACCAAAACGTCGACATTGAGGCGTCTATTGACCACAATAAAGTTTATGCTTTTATATATGGACTGATCTATATATTCGCGTGAGTGCACCTTCCACCCTGTGGAGAACATTGCTATTTCAAGTGGACTGTCATGGTCCATTGGGAGCACCCACTATGTTGGATTCATTAAAATGAGAGTGCAGGATCTACTTGTATATATATATATATATATATATATATATATACTGCTCAAAAAAATAAAGGGAACACTAAAATAACACATCCTAGATCTGAATGAATGAAATATTCTTATTAAATACTTTGTTCTTTACATAGTTGAATGTGCTGACAACAAAATCACACAAAAATTATCAATGGAAATCAAATTTATTAACCCATGGAGGTCTGGATTTGGAGTTACACTCAAAATTAAAGTGGAAAAACACACTACAGGCTGATCCAACTTTCATGTAATGTCCTTAAAACAAGTCAAAATGAGGTTCAGTAGTGTGTGTGGCCTCCACCTCACTACCTAATTAAGGTGTGCAAATTAGGGCCCTTTTCCCGAAGTGATAAAGTAAAGGTGATAACACACCAGCCGATCAGTTCCTTACTGTCATTTTTCAAACCCAGCCTGTGACGTGGAAGTAAGGAGCTGACTGGCTGGTGCTTTATCACCTTCCACATCATCACTTCACCAGGCTTAATAAATCTGGCCCTCAGTCCCAACTCTGCATCGCAGCCTGCAGGTAAGTTGGCTGCACAGCGCACCTTCTGCATTTGATAAGGAGAGAGGGAGAGAGCTGCAGTCTGGGGGAAAATGCACACAGATGGTGGGGGGGACAGTGCAGTAGACATTTAACAGAGTAGAGGGGAAGGGGGAGGGGGGCGAGAGCAGCAGCACCCTCACAGACTGGGCAGATGGGGAGAAGAGAGCAACCATGCAACAGACTGGGGGTGGGGGAGAGCAGCAGCATGCCTTTCACCTGAAGGGCAGGAAGGGGGAAGGGGCAGTAGACAGAAATTTTGGCTATGGTGCCGAGAAACCTTGCACCGGCCCTGTGCACATTATATACATGCAGTCATCCACACATTACAATGCTGACTGTGGTGCCTTTGTTTATAAGGATGTGTTGGGCAGGGGCTGTTCTGGCCAGTTATACCCGCACACACTGTAGCTCACCGATCCTCCCGGACTCTGCCTACAGGTGTATCCCATCACTTCTGCACACAGATCCCGCCCAGTACCGGGAGAGGACGGGAACCGGAAAGGAGATGCGTGGGGAGCCACCATATGCTCTGGCTCCTGCTGCTGTATGGATGTATGGGAAGGAGCGCCCTCATCAGACCTGGCGCTCTACGCAGCCACGTAGTCTGCCTGCCTAATGGCAGAACCGGCCCTGATTAGGCCCTATGTCCAGCCTTCACTACTATAACATCCTCCTATAGAGCCTTCCCTTACCTGTCTATTCCCACTTCAAACTATCCTAACTGTCATGGTGAAACTAATACCTCTCTTCCCATATCCTGTTCACTGAAATTCACAGTTCTGAATTAGCAGATATCTTGTCCTCCCCACATTCAAATGTCTATCCTTTTACACAATACCTTTTAAACAATAAACTTGCATCATTTAGGGACTTATGATTCCTCTATGCAGAGCTGCTCTGTTTTGCACAAACAGTTTGTAGATACTGTCTATGCAGAATATTGCCATGTTCAAATTATGCATACATTGCTATAGTATATACTGTATGTAATTGTTGGACAGACAGCGATATCTTACTACATGAACATTTACATTTATTAAATAGATAAGTGTCAGATAATGAACCCAATGTGCTTGTGTTATAGGCGCCACCTTTAATCATTTTTACCTGTATATATTTCTGTAGGTCTACCTATGCTATTGCAGTGGGGGTTAGATGCTGTGATGGTTACAGTGTACACTTGTCCACACTCAAGGTCACTGATGTCACAGGATATGTTGTCTGAGGTGCACATTCCACTCCATCCATTTATTCCTGTCACCAGTGCAGAATATGTTGTAATTCCTTGTGCAGTTTCCCATCTTAAAGATCCAGTGCTGGTTCCACAATGTAGCTTTGCCCTCACATTTGTAGGAATACATGGAGCTGGAATAGAGAAAAATAGAGACGTAAATATCACTCATAGTTGTTCATGTGATAAAATCGTGAAAAGTTGTTGCTTTAAGGCAGGGATTTTACCTTACAGTACATGTAATACAAGGGGTAACCCTGATAGATTCAACATCAACTTCATCTCAAAAAATGGGTTAATGTATTAACAAACTATAGAAGGTAAATGCAATAAAAAAAAATGTACAGTGGTGCTTGAAAATTTGTGAACCTTTCAGAAATTACTGTATTTGTTCAGAAATGTAACCTAAATCTATCTCAGATTTTCACACAAGTCCTAAAAGTAGATAAAAAGAATCAAATCAAACAAATGAGACAAAAAATATTAGACGTGCTCATTTCATTTATTGAGGAACATTATCCAATATCATGTATCTGTGAGTGGCAAAAGTAAGTGACCCTTTGCTTTCAGTATCTGGTATGACCCCTTGTGCAGCAATAACTGCATCTAAACATTTCCTGTGAATGTTGATTAGTCCTGAACATCGGCTTGGAGGAATTTGACCCCACACCTCCGTACAAAACAGCTTCAACTCTGTTATGTTTGTTGGTTTCCTCCCTTGAACTGCTTGCTTCAGGTCCTTCCACAACATTTCGATTGGATTAAAGTCAAGACTTTGACTTGGCCATTCCAAAACATAAAATATATTTTTCTTTACCATTCTTTGGGTTGTTGTCATGATGCATGAATCATGTTCTATTGAGATGCAACTCATGGACAGATGTCATGACATTTTCCTTTAGAATATTCTGGTATAATTCAGAATTCATTGTCCCATCACTGATGGCTAGTCATCCTCAGCCAGATGCAGCATAACAGGCCCAAACAATGATACCACCACCACTGTGTTTCACAGATGGTATGAGGTTTTTTATGCTGGAATGCAGCGTTCTCCTTTCTTCAAACATAACGCTTCTCATTTAAACCAAAAAGCTATATTTTGGACTAATCTATCCACAAACCATTGTTCCAATAGCCTTCTGGATTGTCCAGGTATTCTTTAGCAAACTGCAGATAGGCAGCAATGTTCTTTTTGTAGAGCAACAATTTTCTCCTTGCAATCCTGCCATGCACACCACTGTTGTTCAGTGTCCTCCTGATGGTGGACTCATTAACATTAGCTAATGTCAGAAAGGCCTTCAGTTACTTAGAGGTTACCTTGGGTTCCTTTGTGACCTTGCAAACTATTAGATGCCTTGCTCTTGGCATGATCTTTGTTGGTTGACCACTCCTGGGGAGGGTAATAATGGCCTGGAATTTCCTATATTTGTACACAGTCTGTATGACGGTTTACCCAATCACACAATCAATGGAGTATTTAAGCTAGGAAATGGACACACTTCCCCATGCTTCAGATGAAGGAGTAATATCCGAAAGCGCTCAAGCAGGGGACGGATCGTGCTGTGTGAGGACCCAGGAGCCAGATATCATGATAGGAGATTTGGGACACCTAAGTAACCGGGACTTGCGGTGACTATACCCTATCCATCTCCACATTGGAGGGCTCTCCAGCACACCATTTGTTCTATATGTTTATTTTTATTATATGTTTGTGAGTGCATTTTATTAATTTTTTTCATCTTTAACTATAAATAGACTATATTGCACTATCATTACTTTATTTATCTAAGAGTTACACAGAGAAAGAAGTCGAAGTGTTTGCATCCAGGGACTTGATATCTATACGCCCATTATTCCTTCCTCCATGTGAGTGAGACCAATAATCAATACAAAAATCTGATTATCAATAGGATTGCACTATGTTCTGTGTTCCTTCTCATTTTTTAGAGCTGGATATTTAAAGAAATTCCTGACAAAGTCCTATTTGGGAATTCGAATTTCTTGCAATAATTATGTGTAAGATGTTTTTTCACTGAATGTATAAAATAGCACCACTTGGAATCACGCTTTGTTCTATTTACTGTTTGTATGAATCACGGTGAAGGTTCTTTTGTGAGTCTGAGGTCTGCTATTGACATAAAGTGCACAGAGGGAAAATATAAATTTTTTGTTAAATATATAAGTAACTTGTTGACCTATAGTTAATAGGTTGCTTTAAATTAATTAATGTCCGGTGGACACTATATAATAAAGTGCCACGTATTAAATAATAAGGGAAATGTGGTAAACTTTTGTAATTATAAGGGGGGTATCTAAATAAAAAAAGATTAAGAAGCCCTTCTACACTTGCAAAATGTTACCAGAGCTCTATAGTCATGTGCTTGCATATACCCAAGGTCATACTGTCCCATAGGTGTGCAGGGGGAAATCTCTGGTGGGTCTCACTGCCTGAAAGTCCCATCTCCATCTCTAGGGGTTAGTAACTTGGTGGAGCAGGATCATGGATGAACTAAGTGCTTGGCATGTTTCTATGGAAACTACACCAAGATTAGCCCTTTCTTACATCTCCGTGATGCTGGGTTTTCTGATGATCTGAGGAATAATCCTTTGTTATGGTCTGTCAGAAAATTATGGCATGTACTTCGACATAAAAGTAAGTTAAATGCTCATGACACGTTATTCCTGCCATTATTTACACAATCCAGAATTTCAGAGTGGTTGTGTGGGACACATCTCTACACTCTTACAGCAGGAAGGTTTGGTGAATGTGGGATCTTTTATTGATAAAGATACTAAACGCCCACTCCAATACTCACAGGCATCGGAGAGTGAATTCTTAGTTTTTTTTATTTTTAATAAATTTGCAAAAAACACAAAAACACTTTTTTCACATTGTCATTATGAGGTTTTGTGTGTAGAATTTTGAGGGGAAAAAAATAATTTATTCCATTTTGGAATAAGGCTGTAACATAATAAAATGTGGAAAAAGTTAAGCGCTGTGAATACTTTCCGGATGCACTGTATGTTTTGTTTGCCTTATATTGAAAATTTGCTTTGTACTCTTGAACTTCATGTATGCATTCGAATGTACTGATATTATGTATTATGATATCTCTTCAACTCCAATGTTGTAACCGCTTGTGTTTCAATCAAAAGAATATTTAAAAAAAAAAAGTGTGTGCTCCTAACACACTGCTGGCCCCTCCAGCCCTGTTTACAGTTTCTCTCTGTGGTAGCTGGCCTCAACCTCTCTGGTAGCTGGTCACACCCCGTAAGCTTGAGTCCCTACCATTGCATTCCCTGGTGGTCCCTTAATGCACCAGTCTAACACTGCATATACCTATGACATCTCTACTGTTTACTAATTAAATAATTAGCAAGATGAATATGTTTTACATTATCAGTTTATCACAAAACTACCGTGGATATTTTGTTCTGTTTAATCACTGCCATTCTTAACTGTTGAATATACAATATTTATTAATGCCTTTATCTTACTGCATTTTGGAATTTGTTTTTACTGGATATTTGAATAGTATTAGAATGCTGATAAATGACTTACAAAAATGTTATAATGTAACAAATATAAACAAGTACATAGTTCAGTTCTATTTTAATGAAACGTACTAAGACAAAGTGCCTCCTCCTACAGTAATGCGAGGCATACATCTAAGCTGTGATTCTCCTTTCTACCGACGATGATCCATTCCATCTATTGGCAAACCAATCTGCTGATAGGCAAAATCTACATGTTAAAAATCCCTCCCCAATTGCAATCATTTTTGGTCAAAATCAACGAACTGAAGATTTTTAACATGTTGGGTTTTCCTGATGACCCAACCCAGTCATCACCAAAATTGGGAATTGCCCCAGATACTTGTCTGATGTATGGACCCTTTTACCTGCGAGAGACTCTAAAAATTACTTCATAAAGTAGGGAATACCAGGAACAGTGTGAGGAAAATTCTGGTACCACCCAATTTAATGAGTTCACCAACTTCTGTCAAGGAAAGCTATCCTCATTTCTGCTGTCAAGATTTGTGTGACGAACAATAAGCTGCCAATATGACACAAGGTTGCAGGGGCAGGAGTTAGCAGAGACCACCATGTCTACCATTACTCAGAAATGCTCTTCTAGCTCCTGCATAGGTAGGTTTTCCGCTATCAGGGAGTGTATTGATACCACCCTGTCAACATGAGTGAGGATTTCCTCTAATGGTTTTCCACAGTACAAAAAATCTAAGTCATAGAGATAGAAATGTGTTTTACAGTATTAATGTGCGTAATAATGAAAGTTAACACAGTATTTGCTCTGATTTTCAGCTAGTGGAGAAGGCTACTACTTTATCCCGTAATTTCTTCTGTAGTGATTAAATGTATCAACAAAGAAAACATACTGTGGGAATATTGGAGCAGTAATTAGAAACGCTGATCAATATTTGCACATTTAGCAACTTTTATAGGTCCCACAGTCATTTTACCTGATTGAAATGTCACTTCCTTTAGGCTGATGTTATTCTGCTGATCATTGAAGGCTGTGACAGTCACATTATATATCTCTCCACACTCCAGTCCACCAATGTCACAGGTTGTGTCAGTTGTGTTACATGTATGTATCTCTCCGCCTGATGAAATTACACTGGACTCATAATGGACACTGCCTGGGGGAGCCATCCACTGTAGTTTAACCACATTAGAGTCACAGGGATAAAATATAGACAAGTTTTGAGGGGCACAAGGACCTAAAAAGGAAAACATTGTTTTTTGACAAAATGTTTTAGTTTTAAAAACATTTTATTTACACTAATCTAATCTAGTGCTAGAGCTCCATTCCGAAGCAAGATATAAACCAACTCAAAGGTCTGTTTGAAAATAATCTAGCACAAAGACTCAGCAGGATGCTAGTGTATGCACTGCAGTATTTCAGAGATATAATAAAAACTACTTTCTCGAGTATCCTTTCTCAACGTGGCTTGAGGAAGGAGTGTTTATAAGAACACTGCATAAAGTACCTCATACAGTGATAACTAACAGTGATAAAATACCTAATACAGTGATACCTAATACAACATAGTATAAATGCATTATACCAACCAAAAAAATCCTAAAATAAAAGCATAGTAATCCCTTCTGAAAATCCCTCACGTAAATCAAATATACTAACATGAATTGAATAAAATAAAGAGATATCCCTAGCACAGAATATAATATTTTGGTGACTTGAAAAATGCACTCTATAACTGGTATACTGTAAATTCTTTATCTTCATACACTATTATGGATTTAAATAGTGAGTGACTGATATAAAACAGCAATATTTTTTAAATGAATCCCGGATGAGGAGGAGATACATGGAGATCCTTTTAAGGGGGGACTACAGTAGAAGAGTACTTCTATATTCAGAGTGGAAAACTAAATTGCAGTAAAGAAGGCATTTACTTACAGTATGGGAAACTATGGAATGAAGGGGGCCAAATAAATATATATATATATATATGCACTCCTTCGGGAAGCAATTAAGATACCGCCACACAGGATCCTGTGGATCACAATGCCGACGCCGGAATCCCGCACAGTGGCACAATGCCGGCGAGACAGGCTATTTTTCCTCTGTGGGTGTCCACGACACCCATAGAGGGAGAATTTAACCTGTGGCGAGCGCAGCGAGCCCGCAAGGGGCTTTCTTGTGTTTGCCCCACTGCCGGCATACTTGTGACCGGGATGCCGCTGTCGGTATACTGATGGCCGACATCCTGGCCATCGGTATTTCATACTGAACCAAACACATAAAAAAGTGTACATCTAAATCCTATTTATCTAAAATAAAGTATAAACAGACTATCTATCTATCTATCTATCTATCTATCTATCTATCTATCTATCTATCTATCTATCTATCTATCTATCTATCTTGTACATATATAGATCTGTCAGAATACAACATTTCAGTACATGCCATAGAAATGATAATTCTTGTCGACAATTGCAAATCACTTGTGCAACATAACAGTGTCAAAAATGACCAAAAGACATATTAAAGTATTTTATCATTAGAATAATTTTTTGTAAATTTATTTTATAAAGGAAGAAGAATGGACCCACTGAATGCTGAAGCCTGAATCCAGTGTGTGTAACCTGAATACACAGAAGGCCTACCGGTGGCAAATACTCCTAAGTTGTTTAACTCTTATGAAATATAGTTATAGTGTACAACACCAAGTTTAAAAAAAAAAAAAAAAAATACTTTTGTGCACCACAGTAAAGTGTTTAAGCACACTGTGTGTTTCTACTTTATTATGTTCCTTCTGTTTTCCACAGAATAAAGTTTAAAGATCAAGGAGTTCTTCCAGCATATTGTTAGTGACAAGGCCATTTGTAACATATAGTATCTACCACAAAACAAATGTCACAGTAAAAAAAATGTCTCACTTAATGAACATCATGGAGCACTTAAGAAATATCTGTCCAATCTGAATCTTACCGTATTGATTTGTTATTGTTGGATGTTTGCAATGTATAAATAGGATTTGTTGAAACACCTTTTGACACATGGGGCAGTATTTACTAATATTCGTGTTTTGGCCGTTTTGAAGGGTGTTTGAACTCGAATGGTATCGGGTGCATTTTACTGCAACTTTTTGAATCCTGATACGATCATTCACTAAGCTGCCGAGTTTTGCACAATCGTTTTTTCCGATGTCGATGTGATTCGTAATATCAGGCAGTGTTTTACGGGAGTGATGAGTAAAACACTGCCTGAAAAAACACAAGGAATCCCGGCCGGTGAGATCCGTGCAGGGCTTCATTGTGTACCTTAAAAAGTTGATTAAAGTCTTTAAAAATCTGAAAAAAATTGCGTGGGGTCCCCCCTCCTAAGCATAACCAGCCTCGGGCTCTTTGAGCCGGTCCTGGTTGATAAAATATGGGGGGGAAAATGACAGGGCTCCCCCCATATTTAATCAACCAGCACCGGGCTCTGCGCCTGGTCCTGGTTCCAAAAATACGGAGACAAAAAGCGTAGGGGTCCCCCGTATTTCTGAAACCAGCACCGGGCTCCACTAGCTGGGGAGATAATGCCACAGCCGGGGGACACTTTGATATCGGTCCCTGCGGCCGTGCCATTAAAACCCCAACTAGTCACCCCTGGCCGGGGTACCCTGGAGGAGTGGGGACCCCTTCAATCAAGGGGTCCCCCCCTCCAGCCACCCAAGGGCCAGGGGTGAAGCCCGAGGCTGTCCCCCCCATCCAAGGGCGGCGGATGGGGGGCTGATAGCCAAGTGTGAAATTGTGAATATTGTTTTTAGTAGCAGTGCTACAAGTCCCAGCAAGCCTCCCCCGCAAGCTGGTACTTGGAGAACCACAAGTACCAGCATGCGGTGGAAAACCGGGCCCGCTGGTACCTGTAGTACTACTACTAAAAAAATACCACAATAAAAACAGGACACACACACCGTGACAGTACAACTTTATTACATACATGCACACCAACATACACACATACTTACCTATGTTCCCACGAGGCTCGGTCCTCTTCTCCATGTAGAATCCTAGGGGTACCTGTGGACAAAATTATACTCACATAATCCAGTGAAGCATCCGGCCTTTGAATAATCCACGTACTTGGCAAAAAAATAAAATGCAAACCCGACCACGCACTGAAAGGGGTCCCATGTTTACACATGGGACCCCTTTCCCCGACTGCCAGGACCCCCCCTGACTCCTGTGAAAGAGGGTCCCTTCAGCCAATCAGGGAGTGCCACGTCGTGGCACCCTCCTGATTGGCTGTGTGCTCCTGTAGTGTCTGTCAGGCAGCACACGGCAGTGATACAATGTAGCGCCTATGCGCTCCATTTTAGCCAATGGTGGGAACTTTGCGGTCAGCGGTTGACCGAAAGTAACCTCACCGCTGACCGCAAAGTTCCCACCATTGGCTACAATGGAGCGCATAGGCGCTACATTGTATCACTGCCGTGTGCTGCCTGACAGACACTACAGGAGCACACAGCCAATCAGGAGGGTGCCACGACGTGGCGCTCTCTGATTGGCTGAATGGACCCTCTTTGACAGGAGGTCATGGGTATGTGTGTATGTTGGTGTGCATGTATGTAATAAAGTTGTACTGTCATGGTGTGTGTGTCCTGTTTTTATTGTGGTATTTTTTTAGTAGTAGTACTACAGGTACCAGCGGGCCCGGTTTTCCACTGCATGCGGTACTTGTGGTTCTCCAAGTACCAGCTTGCGGGGGAGTCTTGCTGGGACTTGTAGTACTGCTACTAAAAACAATATTCACAATTTCACACTTGGCTATCAGCCCCCCATCCGCCGCCCTTGGATGGGGGGACAGCCTCGGGCTTCACCCCTGGCCATTGGGTGGCTGGAGGGGGGGGACCCCTTGATTGAAGGGGCCCCCACTCCTCCAGGGTACCCCAGCCAGGGGTGACTAGTTGGGGTTTTAATGGCACGGCCGCAGGGACCGATATCAAAGTGTCCCCCAGCTGTGGCATTATCTCCCCAGCTAGTGGAGCCTGGTGCTGGTTTCAGAAATACGGGGGACCCCTACGCTTTTTGTCCCCCGTATTTTTGGAACCAGGACCAGGCGCAGAGCCCGGTGCTGGTTGATTAAATATGGGGGAACCCCTGTCATTTTTCCCCCCATATTTTTTCAACCAGGACCGGCTCAAAGAGCCCGAGGCTGGTTATGCTTAGGAGGGGGGAACCCACGCAATTTCCCCCCCCCGTTTTAACACTAAACAGACCCTTTCCCATAGATAACCATGCACAGATCTCACTGTTCCGTGCATGGTTATCCAAACTCGACTGGAAAAAGCAGGTCTATTTTATTGCTGCTTTTTTTAACGAATCGAAAAAAAACACTCCCGCACTTGAGCACTCAGAAACTAACACCCAAATACGAATGAATAGTGAATGCCCGTATTCTATTAAATAACAGCCGCGTTTGACCGATGGTCTATTCATTCGTATTTGTGAACGTTGTCATTCAAACCATTACGAATAGTCCAAACACTGCCGAGATTGATGTTTAGTGAATTCCCGGACTGGGACTTAGAAAAAAAAACACAAATTGGGCAAACTCGGATTTTTAGTAAATACTGGCCATGGAGTGTTCAGAGTTAAAGTGGACCAACTTTATTTTTGCTCATTTCGTACTAACACTGCCATGGTACAGTCAAAAGTTACATTTTATAATGTCTATTTGTTTACTGTTCGCATTAGGAGCCAAAATGTCTAGAAACAGCTCTGTGGACAGAGATAAAGTACCAAGCAACCAGCTCCTCTCACTTTTCAAACACAGTCTGCAACATACAGTAGCAGTTAGAAGCTGATTGGCTAGTACTTTATCTATGCACTTTATCTCTCTCCAAGGCTCAGTACATAGACCTTTTAGCACCTGATAATGGTCATTACTTATCTGTTAATGACTTTTACAACAGAGACTCAAGCAGCTTTAGAGTAACACATAGATGCCAGAACATCCGGTATTGTCATGCTGTTCCATACAGATAGATCATTGCAGGTCTCTTAAGGTGGGTACACACTGGCCGATATATCGACCGTTCTATTGAACGCCCAATATATTGCGGGTCCGTTGGCCAGTGTGTATGGGCGATATGTCTGTGAACTCCGTCGTTCACAGACATATCGCGTCGGCCCCACTGCACAGTCGACGGCCAATATATCTACCGATATATTGGCGCATCGCTGTGTGTGTACGGGTGACCAGCAGGCCGCCCGTACACGTGCTGCGGCAGCCGGCGGTGATTGACAGCTGAACTGGGCGGGCGTGTGTACACGCTCGCCCAGTTCATGATGTCAGTCCCCAACGGATCGGGCAGTGTGTATGCACAGCACACTGCCCGATCCGTCCATAGATATATCTGAAGATCAATTGATCTGCAGCTATATCTATCAGTGTGTACCCACCTTTAGGGGCATACTCAATTGGCCATGAGGTTTTTGGGGTAAAAATTACTGTGGACCTCATGATCAATTTTACATTACCGCAGGTATGCCCGCTCCCGATACCCATGGTATGCAATTTAAAAAAAATGTTTGCAGCACTTTTACTGAAAAAGAATTGCGGGAGAGGGTGTGCAGTGTGAGCGGTAGTGTAGGACTGGAGAGTGTCCATGGAGGGGGTGCAGGGTGAGTGCTAGAATATTAGTGCACTGTTTGTGGGGAGGGGGTGCAGGGTGAGCAGTAGTGTAGGCGTGGAGAGTGTCCATGGAGGGGGTGCAGGGTGAGTGCTAGAATATTAGTGCACTGTTTGTGGTTAGGGGTGCAGGCAGCGATGGACTGGGGCCTTAATTCGGCCCTGGCATTCGTGAACATGCGTGTGCATCACGGCGTGGCGCGCACATCACAGGGGGCGCGCCGCATGATGTATGGGGGCGTGCCACGAGTCATGGGGCATGGACTCATGGCACGCCCCCATCACCATGGCGACGGTTGCTGGGGGGCACGCAGCGAGTCCTGGGGCGTGCCGCCCCCATTTCCATGGAGACCATGGAACCAGAGAGCCGGAGGCTGCGCTGCGCACGGCCTTCCCGGCTCTCTGAGTGACCGGTTCGGCCCACCTGCCCATCGGCCCTTCTGGCATGTGCCAGAAGTGCCAGATGACTAGTCCGGCAATGGGTGCAGAGTAAGCGGTAGTATAGGAATGCAGTGTATGTCCTTAAGAAAGACTATAGGGACTTAGGATAGAAACTTAAGGCAGGGACATCTAAGGTAATCTTCTCCGAAATATTACCCATGCCACGCGCTAGTCCAGGGAGGCAAAGGGAGATTAGGGAGGTAAATGTGTGGCTTAGGGATTGGTGCAGGAAAGCGGGGTTTGTGTTCCTGGAACACTGGGCAGACTTTTAATTCAGGCGCCATCTATTTGTGTGATGGATTGCACCTGACTGAGGAGGGGGCAGCGGTGCTGGGGGGAAGGATGGATAGAAGGTTGGTTGGAGATTTTAAACAAGGAGCCTGGGGGGAGGGTTTAGCTAGAAACTACGGGTCATGCAGTGAGAATAGTGGGGATGGCGGTAGTAAACGAAATGGGGGAGAAGTTGGGGGGAGGGTAAGAGCAGGCAGTAAGGTTACTAACATGGGTACTAAAAGAGATTTTACCAAAGCACAAACTAATGACGATTACAGGTCATCATTGTTACATAAGGTGAAAAATGTCCCTAACGCAAGGGGAAATACTTATCTTAGTTGTATGTATGTAAACGCTAGAAGCATTACTGGTAAAAAGGGTGAACTAGAAATACTTGCAGCAAGTAAACAGTATGATATTATAGGCAAACTTGGTGGGACGAATCTCATGATTGGGCAGTCAATCTAGAGGGCTATACGCTGTTTAGGAGAGACAGACTAAATAAAAAGGGTGGAGGGGTGTGTCTTTACGTAAAGCCGTTTTTAAAACCTGATATACGGGAAGATATTCAAGAGGGGACTGTAGACACTGTCGAGACGTTATTAGTAGAAATTGCATGCGGGGAAAAAGGAATAAAAAAGTTAGTATTGGGTGTATGCTATAGGCCACCTGGTATTAACGTATCTGATGAGGAATTGTTACTAAAGCAAATTGAAAGAGCAGCAGGAGTAGGAGACATAGTAGTGATGGTAGATTTTAACTATCCAGAGATAAACTGGAAAAACGATTCATGTGATACTGCTAGGGGCAATATGTTTTTAAACACACTTAATGATAACTACTTAGTTCAACTAATTGAGGAACCTATTAGGTACAATGCAATCTTAGACCTGATATTAACAAACAATGGGGATTTCGTATCAGGTATTATAGTAGGGGAACCCATAGGAAACAGCGACCACAATATGGTCACATTCAATATCAGTTCTATACTGGCTCATCTAGGACTCTAAACTTTAGCAAAGCGAATTTTGAAAAGATGAGGGTATTTTTCAGGGATATTGAATGGGAAGGTTTGTTTCTAGGAAAAAATACTACGGAGAAATGGGAGGTACTAAAATTCCTGCTAGCTAAAAATACTCTCAAATTTATTCCTACGAGCAGCAAAAAAAGGAATAAAAATCATAAACCGATGTGGCTTAACAAAAAGATAAAGGAACTTATGGGCAAGAAAAGGTGAGCATTTAAAAAATACAAATCTGACGGGGAAGCAGAGTCATTTCAGCACTATAAGGACTGTAACAAAATATGCAAAAATAAGAGCGGCTAAAGTAGAAACTGAAAAACTAGTAGCAAAGGAAAGCAAAGCGAATCCCAAAAAATTATTTAAATACATTAATAGCAAGAGATTAAAGAAGGAGAGCATAGGCCCTTTAAAAGACAAGTTGGGAGTCTTAAGCAAAAATTATAATGACATAGCGGACACACTAAATGAGTTTTTTTCAACAGTATTTACTAGGGAGGACCCAATTCAGGGACTAACACATAATCTCAATAATGAGAATATCCCATTGATAGGTACTTATTTAAGCAAGTAAGTAGTCTGTGACCGATTAAAACATTTAAAGATTAATAAGTCACCGGGTCCCGATGGTATTCACCCAAGGGTTCTAATGGATCTTCACTCCGAACTTGCAATACCGCTATTTTTGATCTTTAAGGATTCAGTAATATCAGGTATGGTTCCCAAAGACTGGCGTATAGCGGAAGTAGTGCCTATATTCAAAAAGGGAAGTAAAGCTGAACCAGGTAATTATAGACTAGTTAGTCTTACATCTATAGTGGGGAAAGTATTGGAAGGTATTCTAAGAGATAGTATTCAGAAGTTCCTTGAAGTCAATAATGTCATTAAAAGGAATCAACATGGGTTTATGAAGGACAGATCCTGTCAAACCAACTTACTTGGCTTTTATGAAACAGTAAGCACAAACCTAGATCAGGGTAAAGAGGTGGATGTAATCTTTTTAGACTTTGCCAAAGCTTTCGACACTGTACCACACATGAGACTTATCTATAAGCTACAAGAAATAGGACTAGGAAGCACAATATGCACTTGGGTCAAAAATTGGTTAGATAATAGGGAGCAGCGCGTTGTGGTTAATGGATCTTTTTTAAATTGGACTGAAGTGCTAAGTGGTGTGCCGCAAGCAGGGCCGGTTCTGGCGCTCTGTGCGCCCCGGGTGACAATAGGGGTGTGGCTTCGTACAGGGGGCGTGGTCATTTACGCCCCCTGTACAGACTGAAATGCTGTGCGGTGCGCGATGACGTCATCGCGCACCGCACAGTAAAGGACCTCTCCACGAAGGGAAACTAGACGTGTACGCATCTAGTTTCCCTCCACAGTGGCAGCGGCCAGCGGCAGCAGGGGGGCAGCGGGCAGCGGGGGGCACACAGCAGCAGCGGATCTTGCCTTGGTGCGGCGCCCTCCGGAAGGCGGCGCCCCGGGCAAAAGTCCTGCTTGCCCATGGCAAGATCCGCTACTGGCCGCAAGGCTCAGTATTAGGACCGCTATTGTTCAATATTTTCATTAACGACCTAACAGAAGGTCTAGAGAGCATGGTGTCAATTTTTGCAGATGATACCAAATTGTGTAAAGTTATAAATGCGGAGGGGGGTGCTGAGTCGCTTCAGAACGACTTAGTTAAATTAGAAGCTTGGGCAGTGAAATAGAGAATGCGCTTCAATACAGACAAGTGTAAGGTAATGCACTGTGGTAACAAGTACAAAAATAACACCTACATACTAAATGGGGTAAAATTAGGGGATTCTATACTGGAAAAGGACTTAGGTGTCCTCATAGATAGCAAACTAAGCAGTAGTACCCAAAGTAGGACTGCAGCAAAGAAGGCTAATAAGATATTAGCATGCATAAAACGGGGGAATTGATGCTAGGGATGAGAGTGTTATACTCCCGTTATATAAATCACTTGTGAAGCCACACCTTGAATACTGTGTACAATTCTGAGCACCATACTACAAAAAGGATATCCTGGAGCTAGAAAAGGTTCAGAGGCGGGCAACCAAACTAATTAAGGGTATGGAGACACTGGAATACGAGGAAAGGCTTGCAAGACTAGGCATGTTTACACTGGAAAAGAGGAGATTAAGAGGGGACATGATCAACATCTACAAATATATAAGGGGACAATACACAGATCTTGCGCAGGACCTGTTTTTGGTTAGATCAACACGTGGTCACTCGCTCAGGTTAGAGGAGATTCTGCACAATACGGCGTATAGGCTTTTTTACGGTAAGGACGATACGTGTTTGGAATTCCCTGCCTGAGGGAGTTGTAATGGCGGACTCAGTCAACACCTTTATGAATGGGTTAGATAAATTCCTAATTGATAAGGATATCCAGACGCACTATAGTTATTATAAAAAAGAGGGGTAAAATGTAACGGCAGTCATCAACATCAGTCAAAATTTTATACCAAATAATCCTGCATAGGAGACCACAAATAGATTGAACTCGATGGACAATTGTCTTTTTTCAACCTTAGATACTATGTTACTATGTAGTGTACAGAGTGGGGGTACAGGGTGAGGGGGTAGTGTAGGAGAGAAATGTGTATGGGGAGGGAGTGCATAGTGAGGGGTAGCACCTGTTCCCTTTGTGGGAAGCCCTGTTACCTACAATGCTGAGGAGAAGAGATGACTTCCAGCATGTTGGTTAAGTACAGAAGGAGGACAGCTAATTAAGCTAAACAGAAATTTCCAGTTGCTTAACTAGTCATTACGGGGTGTGTCCAAGGGGTTCCAAAGCAATAAAAATTCCAAAGCAATAAAAATTTGAACTTGCTCTGAAGGTGCTCAAAAAAAAGAAAAACTTTGCACCCAATGGAGGCCCTTATTCAGGTTGGATCGCTATTTTGCAAAAAACGCAGACGTATGCATGGGCATAGTTCGGACAACAGAGGCATGCACGGACCATTTTGGGGCCAGCCGCATGACATCACACGTGGCCGCTGCAACCCAAAAAATGTTGGTGGGCCACCTACACATGCAGCCTAGCTGCATCTGCAGGGGGTCATCCTTATTTCTTGCCTCAGCTATGCGTTCACAATTGTTTTGCGATCGCATCGCTGACTGGCTGATTAGCATACTGGGTGGCCTTGCCCTGCACTGGGTGGCCCCCAGGGTGCTATAGAAGCAGTTGCAGATTCTGAGATAGAACAACCCCTAGCTCCAATGTTCCTCATTTTTTAGTATAGGTTGTTAATGTGTCTGCAATGACCCTGGTAAATGTACAGGATGAGAAAGAATTATACTGGTGCCGGCTGTTAATCAAATAATGAAATTACAATTGATATATATAAAATATGACACTTAATTTATTTAAACATTCATAAAAGAGAAAAAAGTACTCCCATTTCTCAAGGGAATAAAATATAGCAATTGCTAAAATTCATGTGTTTAAAAATGCAAGGTGCCACTATTTTTCCTTCTAAATATAGTATCCACGGCTTCTTGCTAAGACTCTATTCCACATTGCTCACAAGTCAATTGATGACGCAAATTGTTACCAGACTTGCTTCCGGATAGGAGTCCCCCTAGGTATCTCGTGCAAAAAGATCCAGATGGCAACAGGGAAAAGTCCAGGTATGTGACAAACTTGTGCTGGAATTTTGTCCAGTGGATGCAAAGAGTCCATAAATCGCCAAGGAATTGTTAGAATGTGTCCAATGCCAGTGGTCCTACAGAGTGTCGCTCAACGCGTTTCGCTGGTCTGATCGCTACCAGCTTCCTCAGGAGCATATGCATTGGACACATTCTAACAATTCCCTGGCGATTTATGGACTCTTTGCATCCACTGGACAAGTTTGTCACAGACCCGGACTTTTCCCTGTTGCCATCTGGATCTTATTGCACGAGATACCTAGGGAGACTCCTATCCGGAAGCAAGTCTGGTAACAATTTGCGTCATCAATTGACTTGTGAGCAATGTGGAATAGAGTCTTAGCCAGAAGCCGTGGACACTATATTTAGAAGGAAAAATAGTGGCACCTTGCATTTTTAAACACATGAATTTTAGCAATTGCTATATTTTATTCCCTTGAGAAATGGGAGTACTTTTTTCTCTTTTATGAATGTTTAAATAAATGAAGTGTCATATTTTATATATATCAATTGTAATTTCATTATTTGATTAACAGCCGGCGCCAGTATAATTCTTTCTCATCCTGTATATCTACTTCAGGGAATTGACCTTCCCTATACAGGCTGCCGTTGACAGCGCACTCTTTCACTTTTTTTTTCTTTGTATTTATACCCTGGTAAATGTGCCTCTTTTCATTGAGCCTCCCTTGCTAACATTAGCAGCTCCGTAGCCTAGAAAATCACAATTGCAATTGCGTACAAACATGAATTAGGCCTAGTATTCTATCTTTTAGACCTTGTCATTTCTTATAAATTTACCATTTTCCCTGAACTAAATTATTTTCCAATTCTTCTTCACTAATTGTTTTGTTCTTCTGTTGACAGAAGGCAAATTGTTGAATTGCAAAAGGTAAACTTTGGCCTCCTAGACATCCCCATTCATTTAGACAGGCAAAAGTTTTTTGTTATAACCATGCGCTCCCTTGAACACCTTCCCAGCAGCTGGTTAATTATAAAAGGACAACACCTATTCCTTTAAACTTACAGTTTCCAACAACATATAAAAAACCTGCCCTATAAGGTGAACTCCACTACCCGTATTATGGGTATTGATGATCCCCATTCATTTGTTTGGCTTTTCTCTCTCTACAGAAAACTAACAATACCATTACAGATAAAGGTCAATGGCCCTCATTTGAGGTTGTTCGCTCGCTAGCTGCTTTTAGCAGCAGTGCAAACGCTAAGCCGCCACCCTCTGGGAGTGTATTTTAGCTTAGCAGAAGTGCGAACGAAAGATTAGCAGAACTGCTCATAAAACATTTCATGCCGTTTCTGAGTAGCTCCAGAGCTACTCCTATCTTGCGATGACTGCAGTCTGTTTACTTCCTGGTTTGACGTCACAAACACGCCCTGCGTTCGGCCAGCCACTCCCCCGTTTCTCCAGCTACTCCTGCGTTTTTGCCTGGCACGCCTGCGTTTTTTAGCACACTCCTTGAAAACGCCTAGTTGCCGCCCAGAAACACCCACTTCCTGTCAATCATACTACGAACACTCGAGCGACTGAAAAATGTCGCTCGAGCTTGGGTAAAACTACAAAGTTTTGTGTGAAAGTACTTAGCGCATGCGCACTGCGTACCATGCGCATGCGCAGATTTGCCGCTTTTTCACTTGATCGCTGCGCTGCGAAAAACGGCAGCGAGCGATCAACTCGGAATGACCACCAATAATTCTGCCATATTCAATATTTACATAACAGATAAAATTATCTAAAATACATTCATCAACTCTGAAATGAAAAGTACAGTCTTACATGTCTCAAGCACAGCGACAGTGTGCTCTATACTGATGCAGTTGTCATTCTGTGCTGATATCCCCACAGTATATGACTCCCCACATGGGACATCTCTCATCCAGCATGATGTGCCCTGACTTCTGCAGTTGTATCTTTCTCCTTGTGATCCCATCAGTGAAGACATATAACTTAATGCACCTTGGGAGAGGCTCCAGGATATCAATGCTGAGTTAGTAATGCAGTCCAAGGCTGTGTTCACAATCACTGGAATGCAGGGGGCTGTGGATAGCACACAATGAAAATTACATCATATTACAAGACCAGTCAATTATTGTAAAGGATGTTCTGAGCTGTGCATGCAAAAGTCATGGTAAACAGTATATTAGACGGGATGTTACAGGGGTTAAAGTGAGCCGGAACGGGGCGGAACTGCATTCCGTCAGTTCCACTTGGAGATGGAACGCAGTTCTGCCTCCTCCGGCTCACCTAACCCGATGTGTGACCGGCGTCGCAGGGAGATGTCGGACGCCCGCTGAGATTGTGTTACCAGCGGGTGCACGGCTCTCTTTCCACAGCAGCAGCCAGAGGCAGGAGCTCACTACTGAACTCCTGCTTCTGGCTCCGGGCTCTGCCAGTGTGCGCTATGGGAGAGACGTCATGACGTCTCTCCCATAGTGCCGAGGAGTAGACGCCGGAAGGACCACAGCGGTCGGACGCGGGAGTGGGGCTTGGTGAGTATTGTGTGTTGTTTTGTTGTTTGTTTTTTTATATGTGTGAGTGTATTACTGCCTCTTCTACTAGGGGCAAACTACAAGTGGGCAAACTACAAGGGGGCAAACTACTAGTGGGCAAACTACAAGGGGGCAAACTAAAAGGGTGTAAACTACTACTGTGGGCATTATGTGTATTATGGGGTGCTACTACTGTGGGCATTATGTGTATTAGGGGTGCTACTACTGGGGGCATTATTACTATTGTGTGACCACACCCTTTGTTTGAGGCCATGCCCCACCTCCTCTCTAGGACCACTTTAAGCACTGGGGATGTAGTTAATATCCCGGCGGTCAGGATTCCTGCAGGATACTGACCGCCGTGAATGCCAACAGCTGCGCCAGGGCTATTCCCACTCGTGGGTGTCCACGACACCCATAGACTGGGAATAGAACCTGTGGCAAATGCAGCTTTCTAACGCTCGCCACGTTGTTGGCATTCTGATGGCCGGGATCCTGGTGTCAGTATACTGACCTCCGGCATTCCATCCCCAACCCTTTCAGACTTCTAAGAGACCTCAAAAAGAATTATAATGGGATCACCAAGCAGGTAGCTGGCTTATAGCACCTCTTAATCTTCATTTTATCATTGATGACCTCAGTGATTTATCATTTGTACTGTTACTGTTTGATTTTCACACAAAAAATAAAGTGGAGAGAGATAAACTACCAATCAATCAGCTCCTAACTGTATTATTTTTCAAACACTGCCTGTAACATGGCATTTAGGAGCTGATTGGTTGGTACTTTATCTCTCTCTACTATATCACTCTCCAAGGCTTGTTCTTACATTCAGAGCCGAATTAAGGGTGAAGGGGCACAGGGTAGACTGTACCCTGGCCCCCCCTCAGTCAAGGGCCCCCCGGCCGGAGGACACTGGAATCACCAGCAGCAGAAGGAAGAACCTGGGCAGCAAGATGTGAACAGGACAGTGTGTAGTGCAGGCCGAGACACCAGAGTATCAGGTTTCATGAGCTGCCAACAGAGCTCCCGACCAGATTAGAGATGGGAGAGGGAGAGAGCTGTCTGTGACCCAGCGATTCCCCTATATACAGCAGGCTAGATTGATGTGTCTGGGTCCTGTGTAACCTGTTATCTGATGAGATAATTCTGGACTGGAGAGAGACACTTAGAGAGTCCATCTGAGTCCTGTCCCAGTGTGTAAGTACTACAGAGGCTGTCTATTTTAAGGTTGTTTAAGTTGCCTTTGTTCTGCTGCAAGAAAGCTTTATAAACTAGTTGTCACTCAATTATGTGGTTTTATAAACAGTACCCAGGCATTATTAAACCATTACGTTATTCTAATAAACACCACTGGTTTAAATTTAATATCTCCTATATATTTGCCTTAGTCTGTGACTCTGTGCCCGTAACGCTGGGCGGAGTCACAGAGCTGGGCAGAGTCAACTGCATCTGCTGCAGGGAGCTACCCCATACCCAGCGCCAGCAGCAGTCAGGTGCAAGACCCTACCTTACAGTATAGGAGGTGAGGATGGCCACTAGCTGCCGGCTGCTGTGCCTGTCCTCCCACCCCCAATCACCTGTGACAGCGGGCTGTGTGCTGTGCAGTGCGGGTCCCGAAAAGGGGCGGAGCTACACGGACTAGAGGGGAGGAGCTACACGGGACCAGACAGCTGAACAGTGGTGGAATCAGCATTGCAGTGACGGCCAGCCAGACTTGGTAAGTGGAGGGTGAGAGAGAAATGTGTGTGCGTGTGTGTGTGTATATAGTGGGTGTGTGTGTGTATATATATGGTGGGGTGTGTGTGTTTGTATATATGTGTGAATTGTGTGTGTGTGAGGTATGTCTGTGTGTGCGCACTTTATGGACGCCACTGCTGGGGCGGCCATTACATGCAAGGACGCTACTAATATAGGGGGGGCATTACGTATAAGGACGCTACTACTATAGGGGGGGCATTACGTATAAGGACGCTACTACTATAGGGGGGGCATTACGTATAAGGACGCTACTACTATAGGGGGGGCATTACGTATAAGGATGCTACTACTATAGGGGGGGCATTACGTATAAGGACGCTACTACTATAGGGGGGGCATTACGTATAAGGACGCTACTACTATAGGGGGGGCATTACGTATAAGGACGCTACTACTATAGGGGGGGCATTACGTATAAGGACGCTACTACTATGGGGGGCATTATGTATAAGGACGCTACTACTATAGGGGGGCATTACGTATAAGGAGGCTACTAATACTGGGGGGCATTACATATAAGGACGCTACTACTGGGAGGGCATTACATGTAAGGATGCTACTACTACTGGGGGGGCATTATGTATAAGGACGGTACTACTACTGGGGGCACATTATGTATAAGGATGCTACTACTACAGGGGTGGCATTACGTATAAGGACGCTACTATTACTGTTGGGAGGCATTACATATAACTGCTACTACTACGGGTGGGGCATTACGTATAAGGATGCTACTATTACTGTTGTGGGGCATTACATATAACTGCTACTACTACTGGGGGGCCATTATGTATAAGGACACTACTACTATTGGGGGGGCATTATGTATAAGGACGCTACTACTACTGGGGGGGCATTATGTATAAGGATGCTACTACTACTGAGGGGGCATTATGTATAAGGACGCTACTATTACTGTTGGGGAGCATTACATATAACTGCTACTACTACTGGGGGGGCATTATGTATAAGGACACTACTACTATTGGGGGGGCATTACATATATGGACGCTACTACTACGGGTGGGGCATTACGTATAAGGACGCTACTACTACGGGTGGGGCATTACGTATAAGATGAATAAGATTGTGCTACATTGTGGCGTAATTTTAAATGGGGGTACTATTGTGTGGCCATGCCCCTTAGTTGTCAGACCACACCACTTTTCACGATGCACAACAAAGGAATATGGGAGGCCGCAAAATTCATAGTTTGCAGGGGGGCGCCGAACACCCTAGCACCGGCCCTGGCCACCAGTAGCAAAAGTACACCACGGCCACTGACACTATCTGCAGGGAGGGGAACAGCGCTGATATGGAGGGTACTTGCAGGCAGCGAGTCGCCGCCCGCAGCTCCTCTCCCACCTACACACCATACCTGCCGCCTGACACCCACACCCCAGGGAGAGGGCGCTAGCTCAGGCACCGCTAGATCAGCATCTGCAGCATACACACAAGGGCTGCCATGCTCAGCGGCAAGCGGTGCGGAGCATGTGCAGCGGGACAGCGCCAGGACGGGACACGCACTAATCAACATTGCTGCTGGGCCGGAGCTCCCTCCGTCTGCAGCCTAAAGACGCGCGCCGCACCTCTCCAGGGAAACACCATGCCTGCCGCCCACAGGGCTCCGGACGCTTACCTATGCTCCGCGATCACAGCAGCTGACGCTGCCATCCAGGATGGAGGAATGACGCCCGTCAGACGGGGCGGACAGTGTGCGGCGGAACGGGGCCAGGAAGGAATGCTGACCACGACCCATTGCTGCTGGGTCTGAGCTTCCTCCCTCTGCAGTCACCATCTCACAGCAGCAGCCTGGAGGTTAGTGGCCACCACGACCCGCACATCCTTACCTCACACATACCTCACACATACCTCACATATACCTCACATATACCTCACATACCACACACATGAGAGCAAAGGTACACACACTGTGACATCACACCTGTAGCCCACCCCTATATCTGCTAAGTACTCCCCGTCACTATGCCCTGTCACCCTCATCCTGCTCTCTAACTGCCTGTCTGTGTACTGGCCTTCACCCCTCTTACACCATCACCAACCCTCACTAACTACCACAGAGACTATGTGCACTGATATCTGCCCCTCCACCACCTGCAGCGCCCCTGGACCCCTCCCCATCCCCCGCAAACCCCCGCACCTGCCCCTCCACCACCCGTGGCACCCCCACCCACTGCGCCTTCGGACCCCCTACCCCACCGCAGTGTCTTCCAAACCCCTCCCCCATCTGCAGCAGCCCCTCCCCCATCCGCTGCACCCCCGGACCCATCCCCTGCACCCCCACCCCTCCAGCAACCGCAACACTTTCGGTCCCACTACCCCACCCGCAGCACTCACCCCACCACCAACCACTCCAACTGCGGACCCCCTACACCACCTGCTCCTCCACCACCTACAGCCCCTCCCGATCCACCGCACCCTCACCCCCCTCCCTCCCCCACCCGCAGCGCCTCCAGGCCCCCTACCTCACCCACAACACCTGCACCCTTCTCCACCAGCAGCGCCTCCGGAACCCCTCCCCCATCCGCAACAGCCCCTCCCCCGCCTCCCCCACCCACAGCACCCCCACCCCTCCCGCATCCCCTGACCCCTCCCCATCCACTGAACCCCCGCACTCACCCCTCCCCCATCCGCTGCACCCACTGACCCATCCCCTACACCCCCACCTCTCCAGCAACCGCAACACCTTCGGACCCACTACCCCACCCTCAGCACCCACCCCTCCACCACCCACTGCACCTCCAGACCTCCTACACCACCCGCTCCTCCACCACCTGCAGCCCCTCCCCATCCACCGCACCCCCACCCGCAGCGCCTCCAGGCCCCCTACCTCACCCGCAACACCTGCACCCTTCCACCCTGCAGCGCCTCCGGAACCCCTCCCTCATCCGCAACAGCCCCTCACCCGCCTCTCCCCCACCCACAGCACCTCACCTCTCCCACACTCCCGGACCACCTCCACCATCCGCTGCACCCCCGCACCCACCCCCTATCCCACCCGCGCACACACCCCTCCACCACGTGCAGCACCTCCAGACCCCATCCACCGCAAATCCACACACCTGTCCCTCCACCACCCGTGGCACCCCCACCCACAGCGCCTACGGACCCCACACCTCAACACACACGGACCCTCCCTCCTCCGGACCCCTAACCCCATTCACTGCACCCCCCCCTCTCCCACCCGCAACGCCTCCACACCTCCTACCCACCTGCCACACCCTTTCCCACCCGCAGTACCTCTGGAACCCCTCCCCCATCTAGCCCAGCATCTGCCCCTCCCCCACCTGCCCCTCCGCCACACACAACGCCCCCCCGGCCCCCTCCCCCGGTACCCACCCGCGGCGCCTCCAGACCCCCTATGCCACCTGCCCCTCCACCACCTACATCACCTCCGGACCCCCTCCCCCATCCGCCACACCCCGCATCTGGCTCTCCCCCGCCCGCTGCACCTTTGGATCCCCTACCCCACCCACGCAGCAGGCCCTTCCCAATCCGCATCGCCTACACCATTCGCAACAGCACCGCACCCGCCACTCGCCCACCCACGTTACCCCCGCACCCACCCCTTCCCCATCTGCAGCGCCTTCGGAACCCCTCCTCCATCCGCAACAGCCCTGCAGCTGCCATCCCCCACCTGCGACACCCCTGCTCCTACCCCACCCACAGCGCCTTCATACCCCCTCCCCCATCCGCGGTCCCCACTCCCCAAACCCCTTCCTGTTGCAAGGGACTACGCCCCCTTCACCATCGGAAGGCCTTTCATTGTGCAATATTCAAACACTAACAAAACTAGGAATGCAGGGAATACTCCATATATTGAACCCCAGAAAGGCGTGCAGGGGTTAAAGGGGCGTAGCCCCTTCCGACGGTGTGAAGAGCGCCCGTAGGGCGCGATGAAGCACCTAGTACATAATATAAAAACAACCCCCACCCCAGGAACACATTGCTGCACTTGCACTGTGTAGTGGGGGTGGTGCTGACAAGATGTGGAGGGCCGGGGAGTGGACGCGGCTTCCCCTACCCCTGTCTTAAGTGCCCTGGGCCCCCCCAAGGCTTAATCCGGCCCTGTTTACATATCCCACTATGTCTTACTACACCTCCAGGCAGTAAGGGGATATCCTTTACTTACCAGTCCAGATGTTCACAGCTTGGCTCATTGCTCCTCCACACCAACTGTTAGTAGCTGACACAGTAACAATAAATTCATATCCACATGGGAGACTTGGAAATGTGCAGTTTGATTGTGCAGAGTTACAAGTTCTGTTCCCACCATGAGGTGCAATGAGATAGGAAGTGAAACTCTCAGTAGCAGTCACTTGATTCCAGGAAACAGCTAAAGAGTTTGTAGTACAGTCTATCTCTGTATGGACATCGTTTGGAGCACAGGGAGCTGTAGATGAATTCAGCAAAGATTATTGCAATTTGTCAAAATCAACAATATCGAAGATACAAGAAATTGTGGATTAGTTTCACTTATGCCAATGTGTCAGTCCAGACAATGGGTCATCATCTTGTGTTTATTCAAAAATAAAGAGATATTGTCCATTGTCCTGTAACTTTGATCTTTAGGATTACAGATGAAAAGCAAATAAAAGAAAAGGAGGGGTACCATGCTTAGGTTATGGAGAAATAATTTTTTTGCACTTTTATATTGACACATGAATGTAAATTATGATAAATATTAAATATGTCTGGTTTCACTAAATTTCTATAGACATGATTTATATAATCTCAAACAAGTCATAATTCAAGATGTGACAATAAAAGAACATACCTGTAACCAGTTGGAACTCATGGCTGCTGTCAGTTTGACACCTGTCATTGAGGGCTGTGACACTGACGTTGTATATGGCACTGCAGTTCAGTCCTGTGAGGTTACAGGAGGTAGATGTGGTATGGCAGGTGTGTTCCTCTCCTTCTGGTGTGGACAGCAGTGCAGTGTAATTTACAGATCCAGCAGTACTGCTCCAGGACACAACAGCACTGTTTACCTGGCAGTCAACATAGCCTGCTATATCCTGTGGGATGCAGGGCCCTGGAAAGGAAAAGAACAGTTTATGGTTATAATAATGATAATATTTAAAAGTAAACTCTAAAAAATTATAGCATATAATATAAAAGTTCTAAAGATTAATTGAATATGCAGATGTGGGTCTCCAATGCGTCCCAGGTATCTCCAGGACAATCAATGATTATCTAGCTAGGATCAGAGATATGTATGTATATATATGTGTGTGTGTATATATATATATATATATATATAACAGTATACTGTATAGTTATAGGTAGACCTATATATCTTCCCCCACTGCTTAATGCCACAGGAGGGACAGAGCCACGATGACAACATTCACTGCAAATCAGCATGGCCCAAATGTATTAAGCCTTAACAAGAGATAAAGTGGAGACAGATAGATAGTGATAAATGACCAGCCAATCAGCTTCCTAACTGCTATGTAACACGTTTGAAAAATGACAGTTAGGAGCTGTTTGACTGGTCTTTTATCAATCTTTATCACTTGTTAAGGCTTAATATATTTGGGCCACGATGATTTGCAGTGAATCTTGTTATCATGGCTCTGTCCCTCCTGTGGCATTGATCAGTGGAGGAAGATACATAGGTCTATCTATAACTATGTACAGTTTTATATATATATATATATATATATATTTATAGAGAGAGAGAGAGAAAGAGAGAGAGATGCATTGGGTATGTGTGACCGGCGGTCAGGAGACCGACAGTCACAATACCAACGGTGGGATCCCAGTTGTTGGATGGCCAGCATGGGGGCGAACGCAACGAAGCCCCTTGCAGGTTCTCTGCGCTCGCCACGCATCGGGCTCGGTAGCTCGCTGCGCTTGCCACAGATTCTATTCCCACTCTATAGGTCTTGTGGACACCCACGAGTGGGAATAGTCCCTGTTGGTCTGCATGCTGACCGGTGGTATTTTCAGATGCTGGGATTCTGGTATTGGTATTGTGACTGGCGGTTTCCTGATATACATATACTGTATACATATTTCTGATTACTGTTGTACACATATTATATATAAATGTACTATACATAAGTAACATGACATTTATTCATATAGAATGGTCTTTAAATGTACAAGAAGTGTTTTTTTTACTGTGTTATCAGTTGTCTCTCACAAATACTTTGTATTAATGTTTCAGATATGACATAATACTTTACTTACTGTAAATATCCTCAGGCAAGATTCAATTTTACCTGTGTGAATCATTTCTGGAGAGATGAATTCGCTGCTGCAGACAACACCAAAGGAATCCACAGTCACAGTATAGACCTGTCCACATTGTAAAGCATGTACTTTGCATTGTGTGTCTGTTGTGCTACAGTTACTCTTTTCTCCATCCTGTGATCTAATAGTAGTTGTATATTTTATTCCACCAAGGGCTGCACTCCAGGACAATAGTGCGTGGTCTGCACCGCACTGGAACTGCCACTGTAGGTCACTTGCAACACAAGGAACTGGAAAGTATTAATGGATTAGTGCTTAAAGGAAACCCCTCATAAAATGTTCTTTTGTTTCTTATACTGTATCTTTTAACTGCATGTTTGATTCAGAGAAATAACACTAATAAATGAAAACTGTATTTTTTACCCCATTTCTCTTGAAAAAAAAATATGGCCCAGATTTATCAAGCCAGAGACAATGATAAATTGCACGGTGATAAAGTACCAACCAACCAGCCAGGGCCGAAGCTAGGATGTTCGGCACCCGGGGCAAGGCAGTAAGTTGGCACCACCCACCCCCACACACAAAAAAAAAATTCAATTACACCACACATTATGGCATGCAAAAGGGTAATTTATTCACAATATGACACACAATAGTAATACCCTATATAGCACATTATTCCACACATTAGTATCCCTTATATACCTTATGCTACTTATGCACCTTATATATATATAATGCCACGTAGCAGTAATGCCCTTTGAGTCCAGTTCAGAATATGGGACCATGGGGGAAGTGTGTGTGTGGGAGAGGGGATTGGGGAGAAAGAGATGGGAGAGAGGAGAGGGAGGGGGGAGGGAGAGAGAGATGGGAGAGAGGAGAGAGATGGGAGAGAGGAGTGAGGGAGAGAGGGGAAACAGAAAGAGAGGGGGTGAGGGAGAAAGAGAGATTAGGGAGGTGAGAGGGAGAGAGAGATAGGCGAGAGAGGGGTGAGGGAGAGAGAGAGAAGAGAGAGAGATGGAAGAGTGGTGAGGGAGAGAAGGGGAGAGAGAGGGGAGGGAAATAGAGTGTGCAAGACCAGGCTTGAAATTGTAATTTCTCCGACAGGGTCCACAGGTTATCCGTAGGATAACAATGGGATATGATGAAGCGACAGCGAATTTGCACCAATCAGTCAAAGCTTTTTGGCCTCCCAGCATGCAACAGGCCCATCCATATATCCCCATCTCCTGGCTCAGGCAAATCTGTTTTTTGTTTGGTGCGGCAGGAGCCGGACCATGGTCAGAGGGCTGCTGGTTTTTAGCAGCCCTAAGCTTTCTTATTTTAGTTTTATATAGTCTTACTATTTTTTCTTGAGTGATCTTTCTAAAAAAGGGTCTTATACGTACCTTAGAAAGAGTCGCTCCAACAACTCTCTGCCGAGTCGCGAGCCGAGGTGGCAGTAGCTGACGTGGCTGCCACCTCGGGTGCACCAGCGCTAGGCCTTAGGGATCATAGGCTCCAGGAATAGTATGAGGCTGCAATCCCTAGGGTTGATGTCAGCAGTGGGGAATCAGACGCTCTCCTGGTTGCCCCTCCCCCCGGTTCATGACCAGTTTCCTCCGAGTCTCCCGCCATGAACTGTTTTCCTGCTTCCATCTGAGACGCTGTATACAAAGGGGACCCAGTCGCAGCATAGGCGGCTGTGTGACTGTTGCGTCTGTATTCACTGAGCGTCTGTGTTCACTATAGGTTCATGGAGCGGCAGTGTAAACTAGTAGCGTCTGGATCCACTCAGCGTTCGCAAATGTATTGATCAGTCCTGGAAACGAGGTGAGTCTCCCTGTATCCCACTCTACTGAGTATGGGTAATACAGCACTAAGTCTCTATCTACCTTTTGAGTACAAATAGTTAGATAAGTGCCTATTGCATTATAAATCTGTATACTATTACTGTGGTTTCTTTCACTATGCGTCTGAATACGGTAGATCCGTTTAAACATGATTCAGTAATATGTTCTCCTACATACTAGAAATGTAGTTGTAGTTGATGATGTGCTCATATTGCTTATTATACTAATGTATAACATGTGACTGACTGCTAGTGTGATTACTGACTTTACTACTGTATATATTCTGTCAGGTTTTTTCTATTCCGATCCTTAATGCTGGTCGGATTGTATGTCACTTTAAAAAGCTTAAAGTGATTACAGTCACAAATTGTGTAGTACACTGTGGAAGTGTTGATTATTTATCATGTCTAAGAGCGGCAAAGGTGAGGAAGATACACTCACAGCAACACCAAAACTCATATCATGTTGGTCTTGTAAAGCATGGTTAAACTCTCAGGATCTTGTTCAGGATGGTTTGTGTGCAAATTGTTTTAGCTTTCAACAGGGTCTCTTGAAAAATACAAGGCAGATTCAGGTGCAGGTTGATCCACCTTAGGCTATGTTTGCACAGACATTATCCAGTATAGCTGAATGGATAATTCCAGCTCCTGTACCAGGGATAGGTTACATGATTAACCCCTACATGCAGCTTCTCACCTGCAGTTTATAAATTCCAGCAGCAGCCTCTCAAAAGAAACACGCTGACAATCCAGTGGTAAGTAAATCTTCATCCTCACAGGCTACACATGTTTCAGATGAGGATTCATTGGAGGATGAAAGTTCAATAAACTCTGCTTCGGCATATACGAAGAGGAGGAGGAAGGTCTCAGCTCAGTGTATATAGCTAATTAAAGCAATGAAAGCCATTCTATCCTTAGAGGATTCAGCAGAGCCTGTATTAAAAATCAAGGCACCTGTGTTTAAACGTCCCAAAACAGTTAAGACTGAGTTTCTGGGGTCAGATCAGCTGATGGAAATCATGGAAGAGGCTTGGGCTATGCCCAATAAGTTTAGAATTCCTAGGAAATGGAATTCCAATTAACCTCTTCCAGCTCGGGATTGTTTAAAAAGGGAGGTGGCTCCCAAGGTAGATATGCATGTGATTCGATTAGTGCGAAAATCTACATTACCTTTGCCTTCAACATTATTAAATGATGTCACGGATAGGAGAGTGGATGGTTTTTTAAAAACAATTTTTTCCCCTGAATCACTGAAGATGCAGGCTGCCACCAGTCACAGCACAAAGCACCCTGCTGACACCAACAGTAGCAGGCAGGATCCAGGATCCAGAAGAAGGTCTCTGCACAAAACAATCCACTGCCCCTACAGGATCATGTGCCCTCCCCACCCCTAGTTGCGGCCCCGCAACCAGCTGCTAACTTCATTTTTCAAAGACAGCCTGTAACAAGACAGGAACTGATTGATTGGTACTTTATCACCGTACAATTTATCACTCTCTAAGGATTGATAAATTAGGGACTATATATCAAAATTATGGGAATACAAGTTCATCATAAAATGAGAGATATATATTTTGCTTAGTTTAAACTAATGCTCAATCCGACAAGATTAGCAATTTGTTAGTCAGTTGATATATTCAGGACAAAGAAAAAGTTGTATATCAATAATAACTTAGTATCTAAATATTTATTTAGATAAGGAATTTAGAGTGTTTTTTTCTAGAACAAGTCAACAATGGAAAAATGAATAAGTAATGGCTGAAACTTCTAAATCACCAGAATGAAAGAACTGCTTCGACGGTTACCTACTGGCACTAACAATCATAGCTTTATTGCTGTTTTTTTTAAACCACTATAGCATACAAACAGGTATGAGAAGTAACCCATCCCATCCATTCCAATGGCCCACTTGTCACTGCATTTCTGATTAAGAGTAACAACAGCACAGCATTTGTCATGTTGAGAGTTATCTAATAGGTTCCAATTTTACGGAACTCACGGGAATTCACTGAGATTGCTATAAATTTAACATCAATATTGCTGAAATCCGCCCAGTTCCATAAAGTCGGAATATATTACTTAACCACCATTGTGTCACCAGTGTCCCCTTAACACCATTAGGTAACTAGTCTTATTTGATATGTATGCATTACCGAACTTCTGATGTATCTCAGAAGAAAATTGAGTATAGCTAACACATCAACTGACAACCTACCAAAGATCTATAATCTCTTACTTATGACTTGCACTAACCTGTAATAATTTAGATGTGACTATGACAATTGTTATATACAGTAGTAAGACAGCAAATGAAGTAACGCAACAGTCACACTTGGAACTTGATTAATTTATGTTCCTGGAGCCAGTGTGGAGGAAGCTGGGTGGTTTAATAAGTTCTTGCATATGAGCAGGAAGATAGACTGAGACAGGGTAGGAAGACAGACTGAGACAGGGTAGGTCAATGAAATGTTAACAAACTTGCTGGGAATTAGTCCCGCAGACTTGGATTCTATAGATGGTTCTACTTGGGTAGATTGTGGAGATATCTTGAGAAGTGAGGCCCGTTCTGAAACTGATTGCTGTGGAAGCTGTTCAGAGAAGTCACAACAGCAAGGGGAACTAGTAGAATGGGATTCTGCCCTTAGTCAGACCTTGACCAAGAACTGGTGATACTGGATGCAGGGTTTACTCTGAATTCATGACTAGACTCTGGGCTAGTACTGGAGATGCTGGACGCAGCTGGGACAGCAGATGTTAAGCTGGACACTGGGCTGGTACCAGTGGTCTTGGACATTGTTGGATAAGCAGACATTAAGCTGGATGCTAGGCTGTAATCGGTGGTTCTGGACATTGCTGGATTAGCAAATGCTAGGCTGGACATCAGGCTGGTACCAATGGTTTTGGACACTACTGGCATAGCGGACCTTAGACTTAACACTGGGCTGATACCAATGATTTTTGACACTCCTGGGACAGAGGACTTTATGCTGGACACTGGGCTGGTACCAGAGGGTCTGGATACCTTCTGGGAAAGCAGACTTTAGGCTGGACACCGAACTAATATCAGTGGTTTTGGAAGCTGCTGGGGAAACAGACTTTAGGCTGGGCACTGGGCTGATACCGGTGATTTTTGACACAGCTGGGACAGAGAACTTTATGCTGGATGCTGGGCTGGTACAAGAGGGTCTGGACACTGCTGGGACAGCGGACTTTAGGCTGGACACCAAGCTGGTATCAGTGGTTTTGGAAGCTGCTTGGGCAGCGGACCTTAGGCTGGACACCGGGCTGGTGCCGGTGATTCTGGAACACTGCTTGGACAGCGGACTTTAGGCTGGATATCGGACTGGTACCAGTGGTTCTGGATGCTGCTGGGACAGTGGACCTTAGTCTAGATACTGGGCTGGTAATGGTGGTTCTGGACACTGCTGGGACAGTGGACTTTAGGCTGGACTCCGGGCTGGTACCAGTGGTTTGGAAGCTGCTGGGATAGCGGACCTTAGGTTGGACACTGGGCTGGTACCAGTAGCTCCTGAAACTGCTTGGACAGCGCACTTTAGGCTGGACCTCTGACTGGGTATGGTTGTTCTGGATGTTGCTGGGTCAGTGGACCTTAGGCTAAACACCAGGCTGGTACCGGTGGTTCTGGACACTGCTGGGACAGTGGACTTTAGGCTAGACACCAGGCTGGTACTAGTTATACTGAACGCTGCAGGAACAGAAGACTTTAGGCTGAACACCAGGCTGGTATCGGTGGCTTTGGACACAACAGAGCAGCGAGTGCTGCTGCAGCTAGTTAGCAAATTCTCTGGAGGTTAGGCAAAGCTAATACTCTGGGGAGCACAGGATTTCTCCTCACACATGGCACACGGAAGAAACATTTTACTGGAAGCTTGCCAATGCTGCCATTACTCCCTTTATACCTCTTGCCACCTGTCGATTGGCCAGAGCACCAAGAAGGAGATTGCTGTTGGTAATACTGTGGTCAGCTGATCAGGCCGATATGTCGGTGCCCATTCTCTGGAGATGGCAGGATCCAGAGCATGTGGAATGCCAGGACAACCTGCACCAAGAGTGTGGAGGCACCTGCAAGAACGTGTGAGAGCTGAGACCACAGAGACGCACCATCTGGCACAGCAGAGGAGGACAGCAGACTGCAAACTCCTGGGAACTGGCATGGCAACCCATCAGCCCATGGACAGTTAAGTGCTGGGGTCTTGATCTGGGGTCTCTAAGCGGCTTATTAATTCCTGACTTTAGATAATAAAGCTGTGGATACCTGGCACTTTATATACCATCAATATTCTGTATATGAAAATGTATCCATATGGTCTCCAGTTTAAATTTAAATAATTGCCTCAAACATGCACCACATACCTGTGTGAAACGCAATGGATGGGCTTCTGTCACTGCTACACATCTTTCCCACTGCAACAACTGTGGCTTCATAAACAAGACCACAAGAGAGTTGTGTAAAGCTGCATGATGAATTGGCTGTATTGCAATAATACTGCTCCCCCTGAGGTCCAGTTACAACTGCAGTGTAATTTACAGCTCCAGGAGCAGAGGCCCACGAAACGGTGGCCAAGTTAGATAAACAATCAATTTCATTTTGAAGTTCAGTAGGCACACAAGGCACTGCAAAGCAAACACTTTTTATTAGAATGATCAAATTGGAACTCCTTTAATTATTTCACAGTTCCAACACCTTATTTCTTTATGGAAAGAATAGCCAGCCAGAATGTAATTTTTACCCAATATCTTCTCTCTACCCAGCAAGCGATTCCATGACAGATATAACAAGAAGATGACACTGAAACAGCACTGCCTCAGTTCCTAATATAATTCTTCCCCATGGCCAAAATAATATTTAAAATACTTTTAGTGAATACTCCAAAACTGGGAAAGTCCCTATCATGGGAAATCCATGAGTCTGCTAATTTGTAGGAGGGTGGACATTGGGTAAAATTGCATTCTAGCTGTTGTTTCTATATAAGCTTATATACTGACAGAATTACAGAGAAAACTTCATGCAAAGTATTATTATAACTCAGGGTACATGACAAATATTTAAAATACACAATAATTTGAAGTAAAATTTAGGGTCTGATGAAACCACGATTGAACTACATGGTGCGAACACTTAAGAACAATTGGGGAAATTCAAACTTTGGGGGTAATTCAGAGTTGATCGCGGCAGCAAATTTGTTAGTAGTTGAGCAAAACCATGGGGGTAATTCCAAGTTGATCGCAGCAGGAATTCTGTTAGCAATTGGGCAAAACCATGTGCACTGCAGGGAAGGCAGATATAACATGTGCAGAGAGAGTTAGATTTGGGTGTGGTGTGTTCAATCTGCAATCTAATTTGCAGTGTACAATAAAGCAGCCAGTATTTACCCTGCACAGAAATAAAATAACCCACCCAAATCTAACTCTCTCTGCAAATGTTACATCTGCCCCCCCTGCAGTGCACATGGTTTTGCCCAACTGCTAAAAAATTTCCTGCTGCGATCAACTTGGAATTACCCCCCATGTGCACTGCAGGTGTGGCAGATATAACATTTGCAGAGAGAGTTAGATTTGGGCGGGTTACATACATTGTTTCTGTGCAGGGTAAATACTGGCTGCTTTATTTTTACACTGCAATTTAGATTTCAGTTTGAACACACCACACCCAAAACTAACTCTCTCTGCACATGTTACATCTGCCCCCCCTGCAGTGCCCATGGAGGGTCACTCCGACCCGATCGCTCGCTGCAGTTTATCGCAGCGCAGCGATCAGGTCGGAATTGCGCATGCGCCGGCGCAGCAGTACGTCGGCACATGCCGGATGGCCGATGCCGTCGTTCAGTAGTGATTGCCTCTGCCTGATTGACAGGCAGAGGCGGTGGGAGGGGGCTAAGCGGCGTTAAGCCGCCGTTTAGGGGGCGCGGTCCGGCCAACACAGGCGTGGCCAGACCATTGTGGGGCGGGCCGCAGTGGCTGCGTGATGTCTCATGCAGCCGCTGTGACCAGTGGCAGCGACGATCAACTCCCGGCCAGCCGCAGGAGCTGCGCTGGCCGGGAGTTACTCCACAAATACAAAAGAATCGCCGCTGTGCAATGCTTTTGTATTTGTGCGGGGGGGAAGGCCGGACTGACATGCGGGGCGGACTAGCCCTGTGCTGGGCGTCCCCCCTGCATTTCAGGGAAGATTATTGTAGCTGTGCTAAATTTAGCACAGCTACGATCAACTCGGAATGACCCCCATGGTCATTCCGAGTTGATCGCTCGCTAGCAACTTTTTGCAGCCGTGCAAACGCATAGTCGCCGCCCACAGGGGAGTGTATTTTTGCTTTGCAAGTGTGCGAATGCTTTTGCAGCCAGGCACTACAAACACAGTTTGTGCAGTTTCTGAGTAGGTCTGAACTTACTCAGCCCTTGCGATCACTTCAGCCTGTTCTTGCCTGGAATTGATGTCAGACACCTGCCCTGCAAATGCTTGCGTTTTTCCAAACAATCCCTGAAAATGGGCAGTTGACACCCATAACCGCCTTCTTCCTGTCAATCTCCTTGCGATCGGCTGTGCGAATAGATTCTTCGTTAAATCCATCACTCATCAACGATCCGCTTTGTACCCGTACGACACGCCTATGAATTGCGGTGCATACGCATGCGCAGTTTTGCCGAGTTTTGACCCGATCGCAGTGCTGCAAAAAGTTGCTAGCGAGTGATCAACTCGGAATGACCCCCATGGTTTTGCCCAACTGCTAACAAATTTGCTGCTACAATCAACTCTGAATTACCCCCATTATCCTAACATAACATGATGGAGGCAGCATAATGATAGGGGAATGAATATTTGTTTTATGGACCGGAAACATGTCAAAATAGAGGACACATTAGGTCACATTAGAGTGTCTTAAATATAAGAAATGAAATGTCTTGGAGTGGCTCAGTGGAAACACAGATAGAGAATCTGTGGAATAGTTATAAGAATGATGTTCACAGATGATCCCCATTCAGCCTCATGAAATTTGTGCAATGTTTCCAATTTTTCTATAAAATGTTGAATACTTATGCAATCTATTGCTGATTATTCTTTACAAATTAAATAAGAAAAATCTTTACATGTAAAAATGTAATTTGGTTTCTTGATATTACACATCCAACTGATCAGAGTAAACCTTGGGATCTATGTACCAAGCATTGGAGAGAGATAAAATGGAAAGAGATAAAGTACCAGCTAATCAGCTTCTGTCCCATTACAGGCTGTATTTGAAAAATGACAGTTAGGAGCTGATTGGCTGCCCACTTTATCTCTCACCAAGGCTTAGTACGGGTTGGCTTCGGGAGACCGGCGGTCAGCATGCCGATGCCGGGATCTTGGCCGCCAGAATGGCAGCAGGGGGGCGAGCGCAACAAACCCTCTTGCGGGTTCGGTGGTTTGCTCCGCTCACCACAGGTTCTATTCCCACTCTATGGGTGTGGTGGACACCCACGAGTGGGAATAGCTCTTGGCCCGCTGCCAGCATTCTGGCGGCTGGGATCCTGGCATCGGTATGCTGACCGTCAGGATCGTGACTACATCCCCTTAGTACATAGACCCCCTAGTCAAGTAATCTGCTGTAGTTAGTATGCATACTTACTTATAGTTTATAGAAATATATTAAGAATTATCTCTTCATTCCTATTACTGCAGGAGACATTGGGATATCCATCTTGACTAGATGAAAGATATTTTCATCATCAGCACAGAAAGGAATTCTATACTGTAAGGGTAGTCTTACTGTGGAATGTTTTACCAAAGAAAGGTACAGTAGCAAATGCAAATTTATTACATGCATTTAAAAATGTA
The DNA here is from genome assembly GCF_028390025.1 of Pseudophryne corroboree. Taxonomy (NCBI): domain Eukaryota; kingdom Metazoa; phylum Chordata; class Amphibia; order Anura; family Myobatrachidae; genus Pseudophryne; species Pseudophryne corroboree. Next base: position 230,114,499 of record NC_086452.1, on the reverse strand, counting down.
ATCCTTAAAGGAATAGTAAATTCAACAATAATTATTAGATTGCAGTATTGGGTGGCTTATTAACCATTTAATTAGTACAGTTGTGTAGAATGTAACCATACCCAGACGGACATTCACTAACACGGTTGCATCACATGCGAACATGCCCTCCGGCTCCGTCTATTCGTGCTAAACAAACATGGTTCATTTTATGAGGAGGTGGTTTCAAACTGGTACTTGTTGCAAAAAAATTTAATGAGTTTTTCAGGGAGTCATCTGAAGGTTCCCAGGAGAGTAGGCAAGCACTGAACTGTGTCACTCATTATGGCCTTGTCCCCCGCTTTACAATGCTGGTAATAGTGTCACCGTATAGCATGTGGGAGAGCCACAACTTCACACCGCTCACATTCCTGTCCCCCCACACACATACACCTCTGACTAGACTGGGGGCAGCCAAAAAACGAGTTTTATGGTAAGAACTTACCTTTGTTAAAACTCTTTCTGCGAGGTACACTGGGCTCCACAAGGATAGACATTGGGGGTGTAGAGTAGGATCTTGATCCTGACAGTGCTAAATTCCTTTGTCGTATAAACAACCCTTTATGAAGTCTAAGAACACTGTACGCTGTTTACTTAAGAAGTACCGTATGGGTACGCTGGTTGCGTAACGATCGCTCAGCCATAGGCGAGACGCTCACGCGTCACGTTCGCTCACGGCCCAGAGATCACAGGACAGCACGTTGTTGGCTATGACTAGAGTACTGATTCGCTATGGCGTAGCGGACGCTCGAGACCACGAGGAGATCACCAGCGGCGCAGACGCTCACAACGCTATACCTTTATGTCTAAACCTTTTATCAATGTAATACACAGAATACCTTAATGTGAATACAGGGTGTAAGTGCAACTTTGTGTACCCTGTCTAACTACAAAGCTGCTTGAGCGTCACTGACGCTCAAGTGAACACAACACTATGAGAAAATACACAGATACTGGTTTAGGGTCCAAAGCCTATTAACTGTATTATATCTAATATACTTGTAAAAGGGAATAACAGTACAAATGATACACTACAATATAACAGATACTTCCTAACTAAAATAGCTACACTAGAAATACAATACAATACCAATCTAATACAATACAATACAATACTAGTCAAAGGGGAGATATGGGAGAAAAGAGAAGAGAGAGAGAGAGAGAGAGAGAGAGAGAGAGAGAGAGAGATATGAGAGAAATGGCTCACAGTAAGACAACATGATTGCAGAGAAGCTTACACATGTGAGGAACAATCGCTGCGCAGTTAGTCAATGCTGATGAAATACTTGGGCTTACTCATACTGGCTGTCCCTATATCATGGGACAGAAGCTAGACTCCATTTTGGGAAACCTCCACTTGATTCCAAAGACCACACCACATGGCTGAAAGGGGGAGGGGAAGACATCCAGCAGCAGCCATTTTAGATTTGCAGGTCCAAACACATGGCACTCTCAACTACACCACAATCACATAGCAGGAGACACAAGACTCCATGTTATTCCAAAATGTCCAAGCCTCAAAACAATGCATATGTTCTGATTTTACAATTCCAAACCATCTAAATCACCTTTCACAATGTAATCCAACTTCCTAGAACCATCTCATAATTTCACATCCCAAACAACTTCAGTATCTCAATAACCAGAGCATATTCATCACAAGACCAGATCACAATGTAATTAACACAAACGTAACTGCATGGTGGTATTTATGATTAACAGGATATATAGTATAACTAACCAGCACAATCTATTTTAAATCTCCATAGGCAAACAAATACCACAAATACTATGCTACAGATGGTATACTGTTCCAATCCATCACAGACTTCACAGAGTATCCACAAACACCCAACAATCACACAACCAAGTTACAATATCCTATTTAAACCAGAAAGCAATCTGTCTGTTTCCTTATCTAGCCATGTGAAGTTCAATACTTAGCCTTTAGTTTGGAGGATGTCCTGGGGATTTAGCCGCCATGCTGCTGGGTGCCAGGTAGCTGTGTGTGTGTGTGTGAGTGTAGCTACATTACATCTGTTCTCTGAGGCCACACCTGACCACTACCTTCCTGTTTGACCAGTACCTGGGGGAGGGGTCTTTCTTTCTCCTTTGTATTGAGTCACTATTCTCTTTGTATATGCTAATCAGGTTCAGCCCTGAAAACTTAGTAAAAGGTTGTCTTGAGCATCCATTGTTCTAACAATATGATCTTAGCTTTTATACATATAATCATATCTATCCGCTGCAATGTCCCACAACAACACAACAGGCCTCAAACTAACCCACACCTCATTCTGCTTGCTTCAATACCAAACATGATGTGTTTATCTGGTTCGGTTCGAATGATACACATCCATGACATTAATTCATTAGCCAATTCTAAATCTTCATGATGTCTGGTGCTGTTCATTATTATAACCATGTACTGTATGAAACAAGCGCCGAATCCATCTCAGTGCCATGTCCGAGCAAATGCGTGTGTTTCCATATATTGCTGTGCTCGCTGCGCATATTTGCAAGTATAGCGACTTATATGTGTGCAGTTTATATGGTCTCTCTATGTAATATTTTTGACTCTGACAGTCCACCCTTTGGCAGTCACCAATAACTGCCACTTCCTAAAACATTTCAAAAAGAGAAAAATATATGTCAGGGGTTAATACATTTCCATGGTTGGGTAAGGGAGGAGAGAGGAGAATGTGTGAAGAGGGTATGACCTAGTGTGATAGCAGAAGCATGTGTGTATGAATCCATGTTTGGGGGGTCATGTATCATCGTGCCGTACGTGTTGTACATCAAGCTTCGAGGTATTGCGAAGTATACATTTGAATTCCTTCTTATCCTGTGGTACAGGTCTGTGGATGGGCTGTCAAACTTTACCGAGCTCTTTTCGGATTTTTAACAAAATGGGGAGCACATTTTAGTTGATGATACATGAATGGGGGAAGTATGTGGTTGCTGATATCTGAGCCTGTATTCCCTATCGACTATGTGTGTCATTACCTGAGGGTTGTAGAAATGAAGAAAAGACATAATTACGGTAAATGCGGTGGTATTCTATGTCAGGGAAATGTACATCTGTTGTTGAAGTTTTTGTTCGGTATCTGTTGAGAGTCGTCTTCTTTGCGCTGTATTGCTCCTTGGGCATGAGCAAATAGCTTTGTCAGTGCCATCAGATTTACAAAAATGTTGGGCTAGCGTGAGTTTAAAAATACTAGGGAAACTGGGGATCCATGGCAAAGTTCATCAAGTGTCCATATCATAGGTTGTCAAAACTTCATCTTTGGTGCTTGTCTGTTGTCTGTATAGCGTCTCGTCAACTTCCTCGTCCAAGGGGTCTTTGTATCTTGGAGAAAAGCAGAAAAACAGGTGAAAGAAACGGACCGTATAATCGCATTTTCATCACATCATGGTTTCTATCATTGGGTCATATACCAAATCCAGGTTAATTACAGTTTCCTCGCTCCTCAAACTCATCACTCTTGTACTTTGTTTGCACTTCATTAAAGCCTGCCCGCATCTAAATATCAATCCAATCGATATAACGACACCCAAGATACATAGTAGAAACTTTCCAACATCCATTATGACTCCTTGAGCCCAGTCTCCTAAACCGGAGAACCAATTTCGCGGGTTCAACCATGACACCCAACCAGTCAGCTCATTACCTACAGCAGCAAGGGTGAGATTGTGTTTTCGGCGAAATTCCCACTTCAATTGGAGAATGTCGTCCATCTTTTGGTCTATGACCTCTACCGGATCCTCGGTGCTATTTGTGATATACGTGCAACACTTTATGCCGTACTGTGTTGCCAATGTAACACAATATCCGCCTGTTACTGCTGTAAGATAATTAAGAACCATCCTATGCTGAACTAGTTCTGTTTTGTACGCTTGAAGTTCTCTTCCAGTGTATCTGAACGTGTCATCATACATTTCAGTGATATTATCTAACAAATTGGCGAGTGCGGAAATGTATCTATAATTCATCACTCCTCGAGCGGTGCGAGTGAAATCTAACGCTACCAGAACCTGAATCCCGGTGGATTCATGGATAAGATCAGAGGCCGGATGCTCTAACCTTTCTGACAGTTGTCTTTTAACTCGGTGCTCGTAATGAGTGTGAGTATAAGGAGCTTGGGCACCACGGTGTATGTCCTTCATTTTGTCATGTGTAACAGTCATCACTTCAGGCAATACTTTTCCAATATAACACAATCCTTCAGAGTTTGGGGCAAGCCACTTGTACGCCTTTCTCCCGCATATGAAATATGCATCATCGGGGAGAACATATGGGACGGAATATGTCATTACCATGTTACACATTTTCCATGTGAACTCTCCTAACCCTAATTCTCCCATCTGTTTAGTACACGTATCAGTTTGTACGATATGTGCACAGTATCCTGGTGATACTTCTCCAACTCTCGTAATCCTATTTCCTAAGGTATACCTATACCGGAAAGATTTTCCTCTACTGGCTATGTGGCGTACAAGCTCTGTATCTGTAGGCATTCTATCTGCTCTATGCGAAAAGGTCATGGTAAGGTTGCTCCATGTCACTTCCCAATTTCCCGGCTTTCGGGGATTGGAGATGTTAAAACATAATAGGGACCTATCCACATGGTATTGGTGGAGCTTCAAACTAGGAGGGCTGGAGATATTAAACCTCCTGTCCACCGGTCTCCCACCCTTTAGCTCAAGTACCTCCCCTAACGTTAAAGGAAATGGTACTAGCCCTGATTTGCTATGACCCTGAGGTACTTGAGAGCATACCCAACAATCTGTTTTGTTTAACACATTACCCACTAAAGAGTGATAGTCACTCAATGGATGCCGGTCCATATGGATATTAAAACTGGATTGGCATTATAGTTACAGAGCCTACAGATACAGTTTTCTTTTTTTAACTAACAATCCTTCAAAGAAAATGTTTACAGATAACATGGTTGTTAGATCGTGCCCGGTACTCGCCTTTGCTTGGTGATTGGGTTGCTATTGGAAATTTACACCTCCGTCTCAGTCATCAGGACCTTTCTGGATCCTTTCTCGACCTCGCTGGTACTCTCACCGAAACAGACTGCTCTGGTCAACATCATGGTCAACAGGAAAATCCATATCACAGTCTCTTGGGGCAAGTCCATCTTACAGGAGGAGAAAAGAAGAAATTTGTAAAGGGGGTATAAGAAATCAGTTTGAGGGGGAGAGAACTTGTTACGATAATAAGTTCTCTCGTCTTGTTGTTCTTCTTGTTCTGCTGTCCTCTCAAAGGTGCTGTCTCTCAGTCTTCCAAACGAACATTCTGGTGATGCAATATTCCTTCCTAACCGGCGATCTTTCTGTAAGGAGCAAAAATCTGGCATTACCATTGGTCCAACTGAGGGGTGACATAGCATCTTTAAACCATGGAAACATGAGTGGGAAGAGAGAGACAACAAAAAAAACAAAAGAGATAGAGAACAATTCATGTGCATATATACATTACATAACTCGACAATAACCATCAATAAGAAAAGAGAAACAAAGCATTTTTAAACATTGTCAACATTAAGAAAACATTGTTAGCATTAGAAAAACATTGTCAGGTTATCAGGCTGTCATAGCTACGTGTCTAATGGTCTCCTTGAGCAGTCCCTCCCCACCAGCACCTGCATTACTCCACTGTCTGTATCTGGCCAGAAATACATTGTGGCGGAGGTCATGCTGGGGTTTGGTAGACTTCTGCAAGGACCAAGTGGATATGCAATGTTTGAATTCTTACCAATAATCGTCAGAGATGGGGATAGCGAGAGAGAGAGAGAAAAAAAACATTTCACAGATACATTTACAACGTTTCACCTGGTCATTCCGGTGTCTTCAGTGAATGACCTCCCACTTTATTAACCGTTACCTCAGGCTTACCATCAGTCCTAATGATCACCTTTCCTGACTATATATTATGGGTGTGGCCCAAAATTCTTCCTATCTGATCTCTGATTATAATGGTGTGTGTTGTAATTTTGCTCATTTCTTGGTCTAGGGGGTCTAACTTTATGTGGGTTATTACAGTTGTTGGCATAATGCCCTTCTCTTCTACAATGGTAACAGATCCTTGGCTTTCTCCAAGTGTCAGTGAACTGGGGTCTTGGCTGATTTGATGCCTCCTCAAACGCTTGGATGCTCATCACCATCAACCGCTTTCCCTGTACCTACCTGATTCCTTGGATACCATGATTATGTCGTTGTCTAGGGAGTTGATATACCTTCTGTGAATCTTTGATCATACAGTTAGATCTTTCCTAGGATCTGGGTAATCAGACATGATTGATCTCAATTCTGTCCGGGACCAGGGATGGCGCATTGCACTGTCCTTGACGGGAATGGTTCCCTGATCATCAGTCTTCCCATTGGGGACTGTGATCACCCTGACAGGACTAAACTCAATCACATCACCTTGTTTTGGTCTTACAATATGGGGTACATTTGTTTGTGCGTGATATAAAACATTGTACGTACCTGTGGACACGACCTCACCTGACCCTCCGTTAGGGGGTTTGATTATTGCCTTTACCAATTTGGTCGCGTCCACCTGGATGTCTTGTAGGATGGCTTCTGGAAGAGGTGCCGACATCGTTCTGGGCTCACTTTCTTGTTGGTAATCCTGAGGGAAGTTTAACATGGGGTGCGACTTGCACAGGTTAACATTTGTAATTTTTTACACTTTCATTTTCATAAACATTATTACATTTAACACTTTCATTCTTAATACAGTTACTAAGTGCATTTTTATCGTACAACATTGTGCCATTTCTCTGCAACCATAATCCTCTTCAATGCCATGTCTCTCCTCTCAAGATGAAAGTTAGATATGTAAGTTACATTTCTTTGCATTTCACTTTCCTGTTGCCATAACTGCAAACAATCATCATGTTTAACTCGTTGTTTCCAGGATTTTATGAGACTGATCCTTTGCCTTAAATTATGCAACACCTCTAAGTCAAAACTACCTATCCCGGGAAATGGTGCCTTATCCCCTGCAGTCATTCGTGTCCATTCATCACAAAAGGTCTCAGTGTGGGGACCATACCTCCTCCACATTACTAACCGAGCAGACCCTCGGGGTCTACAAGCCTCTGGAGTCTGAATCCTGACCTCCGACCGTCTCTGTGTTGTGCACTTGGCTGCCATTGTGGACCTTTTTAACACAGAAAAACTTCCTAAAATGCACCAAACACAGAACTTCGTTGGAAATCCTTAAAGCTCTTCCACTGAACTTCTTCTGCTCCGGGTATCCCCGTTCCGCCTTCTAGCAGACACGTGTAGCCGTTGCAGGCCCTATCTCTAGAGATTTTCCTGAGAAAATTCCCTTCCTTTTTCTTTTACACAAATCACGCTTGCATGTGCTCCCTACAACACGTATGAGGGCAAGATTTACGCATGGATATACGACCTCATATCACGTTGCGTTATTGGTCACACATACAACCGTGCGGTCCAATCGTACCACTTATAGACACTTGTTGCCCATAAATGGTAGGATCATTGGAGTCTCCCTACTGTGCTCCAAAACAGCCAGAGCGTAATACAACGAAAACTTTATCACACTCTGTTGCACGTTTTCACTCAGATCGTGCTCATCACGTTCCACATAGATCACACAGATCACAAAGTCCACAAAGCGGAATTCAATACCGTTTTATCACATAGATCACAAAGTCCACAAAGCGGGATTCAATACACTCATACCGTTTTCAACCCACTATCATTCTTATAGTTTTCTGATCAGAAAAATCATTTCCCGTAGTCTGATAGCTCTCCCCAGAGGCGTTACAGTAAAGTAAGGTATTTAAACTAAATTTTGGAAACTGAACAAATGTGTGCTATTGTCTTGTGGCTTCTGTATCGCCTTACTATAAGCGATATTTCACTATATAAACGCTTACCAAACACCACACAGTATCTTCTATGCTGTGTGCTTGTTTTTTTTTTTTTTTTTCAGTTACTCCCTTACCTTTTTTTTTTTTTTTATAGCAGCAAATTTTCTCAGCACGTTATCAATGCAAATGGCAAACAGGAAGGTGAGATGTGAAACTTACACAGATGAAAATGCAATTCTAAATTTAATCTAATAACATACATTGATGTAAGCACACGCATATAGATATTACATATAAGTACCAATCACTATTACTTATGATTGACTATGATATAGATTAAATAAATGCATTAAAAAAAAAACTCATTAAATGATGATTTCTTTTTGACAGTGGATGGCTGATTGTTTCCTGAGTCAACTGAAAACCAGCCGCTCAGAAAAAAAAAAAAAATTTGACCTTCCCAAAATGGCCGCTGCTCCTCCCCCTTCCACCTCCATGAGGGTCACACAAAATGGTGGACAGACCATGCGGCCTCTTGTCACAAAGAAAGTCATCATTCAAAACTCCTAAAGTTATTCTAGGCCTGAGTGTGTAGTTGGCACCAAATTGAAATAAAAACCAGATTTTCAAAGACAATAGCGTACTGTTCTTACCTCCGGTCCCGGATTCCCTCAGCACCCTTTACTAAGCGAAACAGACGCTTATCCAATCAGCACTGCAAGGAATATGATCCCGCCCTTTGCTGATGGATAATGTCTGCTGATATTACCTAGCAGAGATATGTGAAGGACTGGACGGCCCCCAATTGACAGTGCTAAATTCCTTTGTCGTATAAACAACCCTTTATGAAGTCTAAGAACACTGTACGCTGTTTACTTAAGAAGTACCGTATGGGTACGCTGGTTGCGTAACGATCGCTCAGCCGTAGGCGAGACGCTCACGCGTCACGTTCGCTCACGGCCCAGAGATCACAGGACAGCACGTTGTTGGCTATGACTAGAGTACTGATTCGCTATGGCGTAGCGGACGCTCGAGACCACGAGGAGATCACCAGCGGCGCAGACGCTCACAACGCTATACCTTTATGTCTAAACCTTTTATCAATGTAATACACAGAATACCTTAATGTGAATACAGGGTGTAAGTGCAACTTTGTGTACCCTGTCTAACTACAAAGCTGCTTGAGCGTCACTGACGCTCAAGTGAACACAACACTATGAGAAAATACACAGATACTGGTTTAGGGTCCAAAGCCTATTAACTGTATTATATCTAATATACTTGTAAAAGGGAATAACAGTACAAATGATACACTACAATATAACAGATACTTCCTAACCAAAATAGCTACACTAGAAATACAATACAATACCAATCTAATACAATACAATACAATACTAGTCAAAGGGGAGATATGGGAGAAAAGAGAAGGGAGAGAGAGAGAGAGAGAGAGAGAGAGAGATATGAGAGAAATGGCTCACAGTAAGACAACATGATTGCAGAGAAGCTTACACGTGTGAGGAACAATCGCTGCGCAGTTAGTCAATGCTGATGAAATACTTGGGCTTACTCATACTGGCTGTCCCTATATCATGGGACAGAAGCTAGACTCCATTTTGGGAAACCTCCACTTGATTCCAAAGACCACACCACATGGCTGAAAGGGGGAGGGGAAGACATCCAGCAGCAGCCATTTTAGATTTGCAGGTCCAAACACATGGCACTCTCAACTACACCACAATCACATAGCAGGAGACACAAGACTCCATGTTATTCCAAAATGTCCAAGCCTCAAAACAATGCATATGTTCTGATTTTACAATTCCAAACCATCTAAATCACCTTTCACAATGTAATCCAACTTCCTAGAACCATCTCATAATTTCACATCCCAAACAACTTCAGTATCTCAATAACCAGAGCATATTCATCACAAGACCAGATCACAATGTAATTAACACAAACGTAACTGCATGGTGGTATTTATGATTAACAGGATATATAGTATAACTAACCAGCACAATCTATTTTAAATCTCCATAGGCAAACAAATACCACAAATACTATGCTACAGATGGTATACTGTTCCAATCCATCACAGACTTCACAGAGTATCCACAAACACCCAACAATCACACAACCAAGTTACAATATCCTATTTAAACCAGAAAGCAATCTGTCTGTTTCCTTATCTAGCCATGTGAAGTTCAATACTTAGCCTTTAGTTTGGAGGATGTCCTGGGGATTTAGCCGCCATGCTGCTGGGTGCCAGGTAGCTGTGTGTGTGTGTGTGAGTGTAGCTACATTACATCTGTTCTCTGAGGCCACACCTGACCACTACCTTCCTGTTTGACCAGTACCTGGGGGAGGGGTCTTTCTTTCTCCTTTGTATTGAGTCACTATTCTCTTTGTATATGCTAATCAGGTTCAGCCCTGAAAACTTAGTAAAAGGTTGTCTTGAGCATCCATTGTTCTAACAATATGATCTTAGCTTTTATACATATAATCATATCTATCCGCTGCAATGTCCCACAACAACACAACAGGCCTCAAACTAACCCACACCTCATTCTGCTTGCTTCAATACCAAACATGATGTGTTTATCTGGTTCGGTTCGAATGATACACATCCATGACATTAATTCATTAGCCAATTCTAAATCTTCATGATGTCTGGTGCTGTTCATTATTATAACCATGTACTGTATGAAACAAGCGCCGAATCCATCTCAGTGCCATGTCCGAGCAAATGCGTGTGTTTCCATATATTGCTGTGCTCGCTGCGCATATTTGCAAGTATAGCGACTTATATGTGTGCAGTTTATATGGTCTCTCTATGTAATATTTTTGACTTTGACAATCCGTAGCACCAACAGGCCCAAAAGCTTTGACCTTCTTCACAAGATGCATAGCGCCACCTCCTATATCACCCTTCCTCCGTGCACAGGAGCTCAGTTTTGTTAACCAGCCCAGTCTCGGATGACCTCTTCGTCTTGTGCCCACCCCTCCACGTGTGCGGTCGGTGCCGCTTATTAGAAACTTGCCAGGTCCGACCTGGTTGTCGGACCCAGGATCTAAAAAATTCACAGAATCCACTGCCCCTTCGACATACTCAGTGTCCGACGTTGAGACGGATGAGCCAAATTCCCTTTGGAAGGGGGAGGGGGGGCCCTACGTCTCCGAGGTGGACGACTATTTCTTTCACTAGAATTGTTACCAAGTAACCATCGGTATACAGTATGGTTTGAATAGTCATTAGTCACCGTCAATAATTTTTTACGCTTAAATGAGATTAGTTCTCTTTTATCATTTTCAATTTGGGTTTGTAGGCGATCAGTCCAGTTTTGGGATGTATCATCCCGTAACGTAGGGTGAGCTGTGATGTTAGTAGTTTCAATCTCTATTTTGATTTTGTTGAGTTCCTGCCCTACCTCCTCAATAACAAGGGCCATAAGATCAAGGGAGCATTTGTTGAGCACTCCGCACCATCTACTGCAGAAGGTAGGGTTGTTCCTTCCCAACGTGGGGATGTTGGCTATTCTAAAACCCCTTGGTAACTGCTTGCGTCTATGGTATTCAGAAAGGAACTGACCATGGAGTGTCAGGTCAATCTCCCTCTGCCGCTGTTTTAAAACTCTATAGAAGATGTCAACCGGGGTGTCAGATGGTAAAGTATCAAAATCTAATTTATCAAACAATAATTTTTCCACCTCCTCTTCTTTAAATGATACAGTACCCCCTTCAGCCTGTGATAATAATCCTTCGTCTAATAAATATACCCCATTCTGTGACATTTTCTAAAGAGTTTACCAACAACGGATACAGTAACAATATAATTCACAGAAAAACAGCTTACAAAACAAAAGTGATCTGCCCTATAGATATCAAACAGTTAAGATGCCTAATAAAGCCTTAAATATACATAAATGTCCTTGTGTTCAGGATGGGTGTCAGGATATCCAATCCACGATGTGTAGATTCGACTCTATATCCCAGTAATTCCTGCACTCTCATCTCAATCGTTTCAACGTAGCGGGTGCTCCCAATAGACCATTTCAGTCCACTTAAAATAGCAATGTTTCCACAATGTGGAGAGTGCACTCACGCAGAAATACCAATCAGTCCATAAAAATGAAGAATTTTATTGGTCATCGAAAAAAGCCTTGGTGTCGACGTTTCGGTTCGATGACGAACCTTTCTCAAGACCGGCAATGCGAGACAATTACATCAACATCATATAATAAGGCTGGTATAATGTCTAAAACAAGAACAAAAAAAAAACACATTTAGAGAGCTCCGCCTCCCAGGCCATATAGCAATCAAAAATCTCAATTGAAAGCTCTTAGAGAAGAAAAAGAAGTTCTCGTGTGCATATACCCACATAATTACCCATCAGCAACTGTATGCAGAAGAAAAAATAGAGACAATACAATGGCTAAATATAGAGCCTCCTTCACCCATAGCGTCACCATATCAAACCTCCGCATAGTACTACTCACCTAATCACACTTCCTCCAAAATATATATGGCAAGAAGGTAACAGGTATAAACTCCTCATAGTGTCAAATCATGTGTTTAAGGTTCACGAACATCTACAATCATAATGTCAAATGATCCAAACCAATCAGAAATGTATTCCAAACACCATCCTTAAGGTGCCGACATCTCAGCTTAAAGGGGACATACCTGGTAATACATGTAAATCTGGCTCTGGTGCTAGCCAGTGGCACCTGAGCTATTTAGCTCACAGCACGTCCCTGGTTATATTTATGTATACCTAACTATCATGATCCGCCTCCGCTATTTTGTATCTAATTTTGTTTCCCCATAAACTAGTGCTGAGCTGTGAGTGCACCACTGTGGATGTTTATGTATTGTTCCGGGGGTATGAAACGCATGCCCTTGGCAACGGTAGTCATGGTGGTTACGAGTGGAACGCATACCCCGCCCTCGCTAGTAGAGCTGAATCCGGATGTGACGAATGCCCATATCACGAGCGCACCCGAGTCTTCCGGCCGGGTGGAACGCAATGCTTCCGACTAGTTGGAACGCACGGCGTCCCTCCCGGCGGCGGCAATTTGCTTCCCCTGCTTAACAGTTCTAATTGGAGCTTTGAGGTGAATACGCTTTTTAAGTGCTGCGCAGATGGATACTGATTGTTGTTCGTTAGGTGCTGAAGGTTCGTATTTAGGTATTTGAGCGACTTAGGGACCGGAAATGCAGTTACACCTGTAATTTCCGGTGACTTCCGGTCCGGGGTATTTAAATAGTTGTGCAGCTGCTGGCAATAGGTATGCAGCACAGGGATGACTTGGACTCCAGGATTTCTGTAAGTGAAACAGGATTTGCTTCATACCTGCTTATCTGGAGGAAGTGTGATTAGGTGAGTAGTACTATGCGGAGGTTTGATATGGTGACGCTATGGGTGAAGGAGGCTCTATATTTAGCCATTGTATTGTCTCTATTTTTTCTTCTGCATACAGTTGGTGATGGGTAATTATGTGGGTATATGCACACGAGAACTTCTTTTTCTTCTCTAAGAGCTTTCAATTGAGATTTTTGATAGCTATATGGCCTGGGAGGCGGAGCCCTCTAAATGTGTTTTTTTGTTCTTGTTTTAGACATTATACCAGCCTTATTATATGATGGTGATGTAATTGTCTCGCATTGCCGGTCTTGAGAAAGCTTCGTCATCGAACCGAAACGTCGACACCAAGGCTTTTTTCGATGACCAATAAAATTCTCCATTTTTATGGACTGATTGGTATTTCTGCGTGAGTGCACTCTCCACATTGTGGAAACATTGCTATATATATATATATATATATATGCAGAGAGTTTCAGGCGGCACTCACGGACTCACTCACAAAAGACCGGGGACCCCCAAGTCTGCTTACAACGTTTCGGATTCATTATCCTTCGTCAGGTAACAATAAACAAGTCATAAAAGCTTACCTGGCAACTACAAGTGCCTTGGATGTACAACGTGTTCCTATTTGGAGACTGGGGATTAAATTGTACATCCACATACTGGTAGAAGAATTAAACTAAGACGTGCTCACCTGCTCCAGTAAATAAGTTATCTATTGTATTAAATGCCCCTGCAGCTTATATTATATAGGGAAGACTGTTTGCCAGTTTAAAGAACGGATGGCTCAGCATCGCAGTGCCATCAAGCAATCTTAGAGGGCAAGAATGTCGACCAGCCGGTCGCCAAACACTTCAAGACCCGAGGGCACACTCTATCATCTCTGCGTTATAAAATGTTAGACCATATCAGTGAAGATAGAAGGGGGGTGATAGAGCCAGAGCACTTTTACCGTGTGAAGCTAAATGGATCCACCTCCTAAACACGATTGCCCCGCATGGTCTAAATGAAATGCTCTCCTTGAATTGCTTTTTATGAATCATGATGACACTTTGTTATTTGTATAATGTTGTCTCTGAACCCTTGGTATTGTGTGTCTGTAACCGCTGTAATATGATTTTTGTATACAGTTTCCATGGTGACTGACTTCACGTAGCTCAGTGTTCCTGCTTCCGCCCGGCGCCGTCTGATTGTGATGACGTCAGCGGAAATACAGGGGGGAGCCGTGCACCGATCACACTCTCACGTTTTGCACTTTGGTATAAAGGTAAGCTTTTATGACTTGTTTATTGTTACCTGACGAAGGATAATAAATCCGAAACGTTGTAAGCAGACTTGGGGGTCCCCAGTCTTTTGTGAGTGAGTCCGTGAGTGCCGCCTGAAACTCTCTGCATATTTACTTAACAAGGAGGAGGGCACCCGGCGAATTGCTTTTGCTGCTTGTGGGGAGTGCCGGACATTACATGCTATATATATATATATATATATATATATAAATTCCTATGCACATACAGATCAACACCATATGAAGTCCCCACGGTAATGCCCCCCTGACACCATATTCTTCCCCCACAGTTATGCCCCTGCCATGATATTATGCCCCACACAATAATGCCCCTGACAACGTATTATGCCCCCCACATTCATGCCCTTGTCATCATATTAAGCCCACACAGTAATTATGCCAGTACCTGCTCATTGTCAGGGGTTCTGCTTGTTGTGAGGGGATCACCTACCTCCCGGTTGCCACTGCGGGTCTGCAGTCTTGGTGGGGGCCGCTGCTCCCGCCTGCCTGCTTCAAGCTATTGAAAATGTCCCTCCCAAAATTACCACCACCTCAGAGAGACAGTTATTAAAGATACTAGCGCCTCCTCTAGTATCTTTAATAACTGTCTCCTCTTAGGCGGCGGCCATTTTGAGAGGGAGATTTTCAATAGAGTGTTGCAGGTGGACGGACGGGGACGGACATCAGCAGGTGGACAGTACCATGAGTGGCTCGGGCCCTTCCCTCTCTGCCAGAGAGGCCGGGTCCGGGACAGTTGTGCCCCTAGTACCCCCCTGTTAGCGGTCCTGCTGCTGCTTTACAGTGCTGTGTCTATGGATTCCATTGTGAGAAGGGCATTGTCTGTGTGAACTTTGGCAAATTTGTTAGTGTTGCATTCGCAAACTAAAATAGACTGATATCTGCATCTTTACCCTTTTAACCACTTAACTGGCTAAAAAAAAATCCAAAAACCGCTCAGAGATTGTCATTTTTTTAAGATTAAATTAGGTTAAGAACATCTATTTAAATATATCTGTGACATAGAGATCATGAAATGATATTTTCCTATGTATAACCTACAAATTGCTATTCTGTACAAAACATTGTATCTTCAAATTATATAAGTCAATTGTTGAAATTAAATGACAAGTTGTGTTAGAACAAGTTGGTTACATAAACAGCATGGCTCCTGAAAGAAGGGTCTGGGTCCCAGATGTGTGTCCTTCGTGGTGGCAGGGAAATTGTGTTTTTATCAGGGAGTGACCGAAGTGCATACAACCATTCCCCGGCTGTCCTAGATTGTGGTATCTGAAGGGAAGCTGGAATCTTAACAATATCCAACATGATTTTATTAAAAAATATATATATTGTGACAGAAACAGCAATAATCGGACATGGGTGTAAAACTGCAGGGTTGTGGCTGAATTTTACTCCGGTTTATGTGATTCCTGTCACAATATATATTCTTGTAAACATCCATGACCAATATATTGGACCATTGCAACATTGCAGCTGTATACAGGGAAGCGGAGGGCTGCTTTTCTACATTTCCTGGTGCTGCTGGGCTGCAGTGATTGGCTGCACGGCAGGCACTGGGGGAGGGAACAAGGAAGCAGAGGGACCAGAAATCTAATGGTGGAGAATGTTTTACATACTCCAGTCTTTGACAGTCATCTGACAGTCAATGGCCATGTGCACTGCAACTCCATATCTCCATAGAACACAATGATGTTTATGTTATCCTCAGCTCTCCAGAAAGAGATTTAATACATGTGTTAAAATAGAGATGAGCGCCGGAAATTTTTTGGGTTTTGTGTTTTGGTTTTGGGTTCGGTTCCGCGGCCGTGTTTTGGGTTCGACCGCGTTTTGGCAAAACCTAACCGAATTTTTTTTGTCGGATTCGGGTGTGTTTTGGATTCGGGTGTTTTTTTCCAAAAAACCTAAAAAACAGCTTAAATCATAGAATTTGGGGGTCATTTTGATCCCAAAGTATTATTAACCTCAAAAACCATCA
This sequence comes from Pseudophryne corroboree, assembly GCF_028390025.1. Taxonomy (NCBI): domain Eukaryota; kingdom Metazoa; phylum Chordata; class Amphibia; order Anura; family Myobatrachidae; genus Pseudophryne; species Pseudophryne corroboree. Next base: position 230,097,976 of record NC_086452.1, on the reverse strand, counting down.
TTTCCACTCATTTTCAGTCTATTCTGAATACCTCACACCTCACAATATTATTTTTAGTCCTAAAATTTGCACCGAGGTCGCTGGATGACTAAGCTAAGCGACCCTAGTGGCTGACACAAACACCTGGCCCATCTAGGAGTGTCACTGCAGTGTCACGCAGGATGTCCCTTCCAAAAAACCCTCCCCAAACAGCACATGACGCAAAGAAAAAAAGAGGCGCAATGAGGTAGCTGTGTGAGTAAGATAAGCGACCCTAGTGGCCGACACAAACACCGGGCCCATCTAGGAGTGTCACTGCAGTGTCACGCAGGATGTCCCTTCCAAAAAACCCTCCCCAAACAGCACATGACGCAAAGAAAAAAAGAGACGCAATGAGGTAGCTGTGTGAGTAAGATAAGCGACCCTAGTGGCCGACACAAACACCGGGCCCATCTAGGAGTGTTACTGCAGTGTCACGCAGGATGTCCCTTCCAAAAAACCCTCCCCAAACAGCACATGACGCAAAGAAAAAAAGAGGCGCAATGAGGTAGCTGTGTGAGTAAGATAAGCGACCCTAGTGGCCGACACAAACACCGGGCCCATCTAGGAGTGTCACTGCAGTGTCACGCAGGATGTCCCTTCCAAAAAACCCTCCCCAAACAGCACATGACGCAAAGAAAAAAAGAGGCGCAATGAGGTAGCTGTGTGAGTAAGATAAGCGACCCTAGTGGCCGACACAAACACCGGGCCCATCTAGGAGTGTCACTGCAGTGTCACGCAGGATGTCCCTTCCAAAAAACCCTCCCCAAACAGCACATGACGCAAAGAAAAAAAGAGGCGCAATGAGGTAGCTGTGTGAGTAAGATAAGCGACCCTAGTGGCCGACACAAACACCGGGCCCATCTAGGAGAGTCACTGCAGTGTCACGCAGGATGTCCCTTCCAAAAAACCCTCCCCAAACAGCACATGACGCAAAGAAAAATTAAAGAAAAAAGAGGTGCAAGATGGAATTGTCCTTGGGCCCTCCCACCCACCCTTATGTTGTATAAACAGGACATGCACACTTTAACCAACCCATCATTTCAGTGACAGGGTCAGCCACATGACTGTGACTGATATGACGGGTTGGTTTGGACCCCCACCAAAAAGAAGCAACTAATCTCTCCTTGCACAAACTGGCTCTACAGAGGCAAGATGTCCACCTCATCATCATCCTCCGATATATCACCGTGTACATCCCCCTCCTCACAGATTATCAATTCGTCCCCACTGGAATCCACCATCTCAGCTCCCTGTGTACTTTGTGGAGGCAATTGCTGCTGGTCAATGTCTCCGCGGAGGAATTGATTATAATTCATTTTAATGAACATCATCTTCTCCACATTTTCTGGATGTAACCTCGTACGCCGATTGCTGACAAGGTGAGCGGCGGCACTAAACACTCTTTCGGAGTACACACTTGTGGGAGGGCAACTTAGGTAGAATAAAGCCAGTTTGTGCAAGGGCCTCCAAATTGCCTCTTTTTCCTGCCAGTATAAGTACGGACTGTGTGACGTGCCTACTTGGATGCGGTCACTCATATAATCCTCCACCATTCTTTCAATGTTGAGAGAATCATATGCAGTGACAGTAGACGACATGTCCGTAATCGTTGTCAGGTCCTTCAGTCCGGACCAGATGTCAGCATCAGCAGTCGCTCCAGACTGCCCTGCATCACCGCCAGCGGGTGGGCTCGGAATTCTGAGCCTTTTCCTCGCACCGCCAGTTGCGGGAGAATGTGAAGGAGGAGATGTTGACAGGTCGCGTTCCGCTTGACTTGACAATTTTCTCACCAGCAGGTCTTTCAACCCCAGCAGACTTGTGTCTGCCGGAAAGAGAGATCCAAGGTAGGCTTTAAATCTAGGATCGAGCACGGTGGCCAAAATGTAGTGCTCTGATTTCAACAGATTGACCACCCGTGAATCCTTGTTAAGTGAATTAAGGGCTCCATCCACAAGGCCCACATGCCTAGCGGAATCGCTCCGTGTTAGCTCCTCCTTCAATGTCTCCAGCTTCTTCTGCAAAAGCCTGATGAGGGGAATGACCTGACTCAGGCTGGCAGTGTCTGAACTGACTTCACGTGTGGCAAGTTCAAAGGGCATCAGAACCTTGCACAACGTTGAAATCATTCTCCACTGCGCTTGAGACAGGTGCATTCCACCTCCTATATCGTGCTCAATTGTATAGGCTTGAATGGCCTTTTGCTGCTCCTCCAACCTCTGAAGCATATAGAGGGTTGAATTCCACCTCGTTACCACTTCTTGCTTCAGATGATGGCAGGGCAGGTTCAGTAGTTTTTGGTGGTGCTCCAGTCTTCTGTACGTGGTGCCTGTACGCCGAAAGTGTCCCGCAATTCTTCTGGCCACCGACAGCATCTCTTGCACGCCCCTGTCGTTTTTTAAAAAATTCTGCACCACCAAATTCAAGGTATGTGCAAAACATGGGACGTGCTGGAATTTGCCCATATTTAATGCACACACAATATTGCTGGCGTTGTCCGATGCCACAAATCCACAGGAGAGTCCAATTGGGGTAAGCCATTCCGCGATGATCTTCCTCAGTTGCCGTAAGAGGTTTTCAGCTGTGTGCGTATTCTGGAAAGCGGTGATACAAAGCGTAGCCTGCCTAGGAAAGAGTTGGCGTTTGCGAGATGCTGCTACTGGTGCCGCCGCTGCTGTTCTTGCGGCGGGAGTCCATACATCTACCCAGTGGGCTGTCACAGTCATATAGTCCTGACCCTGCCCTGCTCCACTTGTCCACATGTCCGTGGTTAAGTGGACATTGGGTACAACTGCATTTTTTAGGACACTGGTGAGTCTTTTTCTGACGTCCGTGTACATTCTCGGTATCGCCTGCCTAGAGAAGTGGAACCTAGATGGTATTTGGTAACGGGGGCACACTGCCTCAATAAATTGTCTAGTTCCCTGTGAACTAACGGCGGATACCGGACGCACGTCTAACACCAACATAGTTGTCAAGGCCTCAGTTATCCGCTTTGCAGCAGGATGACTGCTGTGATATTTCATCTTCCTCGCAAAGGACTGTTGAACAGTCAATTGCTTACTGGAAGTAGTACAAGTGGGCTTACGACTTCCCCTCTGGGATGACCATCGACTCCCAGCAGCAACAACAGCAGCGCCAGCAGCAGTAGGCGTTACACGCAAGGATGCATCGGAGGAATCCCAGGCAGGAGAGGACTCGTCAGAATTGCCAGTGACATGGCCTGCAGGACTATTGGCATTCCTGGGGAAGGAGGAAATTGACACTGAGGGAGTTGGTGGGGTGGTCTGCGTGAGCTTGGTTACAAGAGGAAGGGATTTACTGGTCAGTGGACTGCTTCCGCTGTCGCCCAAAGTTTTTGAACTTGTCACTGACTTATTATGAATGCGCTGCAGGTGACGTATAAGGGAGGATGTTCCGAGGTGGTTAACGTCCTTACCCCTACTTATTACAGCTTGACAAAGGCAACACACGGCTTGACACCTGTTGTCCGCTTTTCTGTTGAAATACCTCCACACTGAAGAGCTGATTTTTTTGGTATTTTCACCAGGCATGTCAACGGCCATATTCCTCCCACGGACAACAGGTGTCTCCCCGGGTGCCTGACTTAAACAAACCACCTCACCATCAGAATCCTCCTGGTCAATTTCCTCCCCAGCGCCAGCAACACCCATATCCTCCTCATCCTGGTGTACTTCAACACTGACATCTTCAATCTGACTATCAGGAACTGGACTGCGGGTGCTCCTTCCAGCACTTGCAGGGGGCGTGCAAATGGTGGAAGGCGCATGCTCTTCACGTCCAGTGTTGGGAAGGTCAGGCATCGCAACCGACACAATTGGACTCTCCTTGTGGATTTGGGATTTCGAAGAACGCACAGTTCTTTGCGGTGCTTTTGCCAGCTTGAGTCTTTTCATTTTTCTAGCGAGAGGCTGAGTGCTTCCATCCTCATGTGAAGCTGAACCACTAGCCATGAACATAGGCCAGGGCCTCAGCCGTTCCTTGCCACTCCGTGTGGTAAATGGCATATTGGCAAGTTTACGCTTCTCCTCCGACAATTTTATTTTAGGTTTTGGAGCCTTTTTTTTACTGATATTTGGTGTTTTGGATTTGACATGCTCTGTACTATGACATTGGGCATCGGCCTTGGCAGACTACGTTGCTGGCATTTCATCGTCTCGGCCATGACTAGTGGCAGCAGCTTCAGCACGAGGTGGAAGTGGATCTTGATCTTTCCCTAATTTTGGAACCTCAACATTTTTGTTCTCCATATTTTAATAGGCACAACTAAAAGGCACCTCAGGTAAACAATGGAGATGGATGGATACTAGTATACAATTATGGGTGGACTGCCGAGTGCCGACACAGAGGTAGCTACAGCCGTGGACTACCGTACTGTACTGTGTCTGCTGCTAATATAGACTGGATGATAATGAGATGTAGTATGTATAAAGAAGAAAGAAAAAAAAAACCACGGGTAGGTGGTATACAATTATGGATGGACTGCCGAGTGCCGACACAGAGGTAGCTACAGCCGTGGACTACCGTACTGTACTGTGTCTGCTGCTAATATAGACTGGTTGATAATGAGATGTAGTATGTATAAAGAAGAAAGAAAAAAAAAACCACGGGTAGGTGGTATACAATTATGGATGGACTGCCGAGTGCCGACACAGAGGTAGCTACAGCCGTGGACTACCGTACTGTACTGTGTCTGCTGCTAATATAGACTGGATGATAATGAGATGTAGTATGTATAAAGAAGAAAGAAAAAAAAAACCACGGGTAGGTGGTATACAATTATGGATGGACTGCCGAGTGCCGACACAGAGGTAGCTACAGCCATGGACTACCGTACTGTACTGTGTCTGCTGCTAATATAGACTGGATGATAATGAGATGTAGTATGTATAAAGAAAGAAAAAAAAAACCACGGGTAGGTGGTATACAATTATGGATGGACTGCCGAGTGCCGACACAGAGGTAGCTACAGCCGTGGACTACCGTATTGTACTGTGTCTGCTGCTAATATAGACTGGTTGATAATGAGATGTAGTATGTATAAAGAAGAAAGAAAAAAAAAACCACGGGTAGGTGGTATACAATTATGGATGGACTGCAGAGTGCCGACACAGTGGTAGCTACAGCCGTGGACTACCGTACTGTACTGTGTCTGCTGCTAATATAGACTGGATGATAATGAGATGTAGTATGTATGTATAAAGAAGAAAGAAAAAAAAAACCACGGGTAGGTGGTATACAATTATGGATGGACTGCCGAGTGCCGACACAGAGGTAGCTACAGCCGTGAACTACCGTACTGTGTCTGCTGCTAATATAGACTGGTTGATAATGAGATGTAGTATGTATAAAGAAGAAAGAAAAAAATAAGAATTTACTTACCGATAATTCTATTTCTCGTAGTCCGTAGTGGATGCTGGGGACTCCGTAAGGACCATGGGGAATAGCGGCTCCGCAGGAGACAGGGCACAAAAGTAAAAGCTTTAGGATCAGGTGGTGTGCACTGGCTCCTCCCCCTATGACCCTCCTCCAAGCCTCAGTTAGGATACTGTGCCCGGACGAGCGTACACAATAAGGAAGGATTTTGAATCCCGGGTAAGACTCATACCAGCCACACCAATCACACTGTACAACCTGTGATCTGAACCCAGTTAACAGCATGATAACAGCGGAGCCTCTGAAAAAATGGCTCACAACAATAATAACCCGATTTTTGTTTAACAATAACTATGTACGAGTATTGCAGACAATCCGCACTTGGGATGGGCGCCCAGCATCCACTACGGACTACGAGAAATAGAATTATCGGTAAGTAAATTCTTATTTTCTCTGACGTCCTAAGTGGATGCTGGGGACTCCGTAAGGACCATGGGGATTATACCAAAGCTCCCAAACGGGCGGGAGAGTGCGGATGACTCTGCAGCACCGAATGAGAGAACTCCAGGTCCTCCTCAGCCAGGGTATCAAATTTGTAGAATTTTACAAACGTGTTTGCCCCTGACCAAGTAGCAGCTCGGCCAAGTTGTAAAGCCGAGACCCCTCGGGCAGCCGCCCAAGATGAGCCCACCTTCCTTGTGGAATGGGCATTTACATATTTTGGCTGTGGCAGGCCTGCCACAGAATGTGCAAGCTGAATTGTACTACACATCCAACTAGCAATCGTCTGCTTAGAAGCAAGAGCACCCCGTTTGTTGGGTGCATACAGGATAACAGCAAGTCAGTTTTCCTGACTCCAGCCGTCCTGGAAACATATATTTTCAGGGCCCTGACAACATCTAGCAACTTGGAGTCCTCCAAGTCCCTAGTATCCGCAGGTACCACAATAAGCTGGTTCAGGTGAAACGCTGACACCACCTTTGGGAGAAACTGGGGACGAGTCCGCAGCTCTGCCCTGTCCGAATGGACAATCAGATATGGGCTTTTGTGAGACAAAGCCGCCAATTCTGACACTCGCCTGGCCGAGGCCAGGGCCAACAGCATGGTCACTTTCCATGTGAGATATTTCAAATCCACAGATTTGAGCGGTTTAAACCAATGTGATTTGAGGAATCCCAGAACTACGTTGAGATCCCACAGTGCCACTGGAGGCACAAAAGGGGGTTGTATATGCAGTACTCCCTTGACAAACTTCTGGACTTCAGGAACTGAAGCCAATTCTTTCTGGAAGAAAATCGACAGGGCCGAAATTTGAACCTTAATGGACCCCAATTTGAGGCACATAGACACTCCTGTTTGCAGGAAATGTAGGAATCGACCGAGTTGAAATTCCTCCGTGGGGGCCTTCCTGGCCTCACACCATGCAACATATTTTCGCCAAATGCGGTGATAATGTTGTGTGGTCACCTCCTTCCTGGCTCTGACCAGGGTAGGGATGACCTCTTCCGGAATGCCTTTTTCCCTTAGGATCCGGCGTTCAACCGCCATGCCGTCAAACGCAGCCGCGGTAAGTCTTGGAACAGACATGATCCTTGCTGAAGCAAGTCCCTTCTTAGTATCTCTTGAAGTTCCGGGTACCAAGTCCTTCTTGGCCAATCCGGAGCCACGAGTATAGTTCTTACTCCTCTCCTTCTTATAATTCTCAGTACCTTGGGTATGAGAGGCAGAGGAGGGAACACATACACCGACTGGTACACCCACGGTGTTACCAGAGCGTCCCAGCTATTGCCTGAGGGTCTCTTGACCTGGCGCAATACCTGTCCAGTTTTTTGTTCAGACGGGACGCCATCATGTCCACCTTTGGTCTTTCCCAACGGTTCACAATCATGTGGAAGACTTCCAGATGAAGTCTCCACTCTCCCGGGTGGAGGTCGTGCCTGCTGAGGAAGTCTGCTTCCCAGTTGTCCACTCCCGGAATGAACACCGCTAACAGTGTTATCACATGATTTTTCGCCCAGCGAAGAATCCTTGCTGCCATTGCCCTCCTGCTTCTTGTGCCGCCCTGTCTGTTTACGTGGGCGACTGCCGTGATGTTGTCCGACTGGATCAGCACCGGTTGACTTTGAAGCAGAGGTCTTCCTAGGCTCAGAGCATTGTAAATTGCCCTTAGCTCCAGTATATTTATGTGGAGAGAAGTCTCCAGACTTGACCACACTCCTTGGAAATTTCTTCCCTGTGTGACTGCTCCCCAGCCTCTCAGGCTGGCATCCGTGGTCACCAGGACCCAGTCCTGAATGCCGAATCTGCTGCCCTCTAGTAGATGAGCACTCTGCAGCCACCACAGAAGAGACACCCTTGTCCTTGGAGACAGGATTATCCGCTGATGCATCTGAAGATGCGATCCGGACCATTCGTCCAGCAGATCCCACTGAAAAATTCTTTCGTGAAATCTGCCGAATGGAATCGCTTCGTAAGAAGCCACCATTTTTCCCAGGACTCTTGTGCATTGATGCACTGACACTTGGCCTGGTTCTAGGAGGTTCCTAACTAGCTCGGATAACTCCCAGGCTTTCTCCTCCGGGAGAAACACCTTTTTCTGGACTGTGTCCAGAATCATCCCTAGTAACAGCAGACGTGTCGTCGGAATCAGCTGCGATTTTGGAATATTTAGAATCCACCCGTGCTGTCGTAGAACTACTTGAGATAGTGCTACTCCGACCTCCAACTGTTCTCTGGACCTTGCCCTTATCAGGAGATCGTCCAAGTAAGGGATAATTAAGACGCCTTTTCTTTGAAGAAGAATCATCATTTCGGCCATTACCTTGGTAAAGACCCGGGGTGCCGTGGACAATCCAAACGGCAGCGTCTGAAACTGATAGTGACAGTTCTGTACCACGAACCTGAGGTACCCTTGGTGAGAAGGGCAATTTGGGACATGGAGGTAAGCATCCTTGATGTCCAGGGACACCATATAGTCCCCTTCTTCCTGGTTCGCTATCACTGCTCTGAGTGACTCCATCTTGATTTGAACCTTTGTATGTAAGTGTTCAAAGATTTCAGATTTAGAATAGATCTCACCGAGCCGTCTGGCTTCAGTACCACAAATAGTGTGGAATAATACCCTTTTCCTTGTTGTAGGAGGGGTACTTTGATTATCACCTGCTGGGAATACAGCTTGTGAATTGTTTCCAATAATGCCTCCCTGTCGGAGGGAGACGTTGGTAAAGCAGATTTCAGGAACCTGCGAGGGGGAGACGTCTCGAATTTCCAATCTGTACCCCTGGGATACTACTTGTAGGATCCAGGGGTCCACTTGCGAGTGAGCCCACTGCGCGCTGAAACTCTTGAGACGACCCCCCCCACCGCACCTGAGTCCGCTTGTACGGCCCCAGCGTCATGCTGAGGACTTGGCAGAAGCGGTGGAGGGCTTCTGTTCCTGGGAAGGGGCTGCCTGCTGCAGTCTTCTTCCGTTCCTCTACCCCTGGGCAGATATGACTGGCCTTTTGCCCGCTTGCCCTTATGGGGACGAAAGGACTGAGGCTGAAAAGACGGTGTCTTTTTCTGCTGAGATGTGACTTGGGGTAAAAAGGTGGATTTTCCAGCTGTTGACGTGGCCACCAGGTCCGATGGACCGACCCCAAATAACTCCTCCCCTTTATACGGCAATACTTCCATGTGCAGTTTGGAATCTGCATCACCTGACCACTTGACCACTGTCGTGTCCATAAACATCTTCTGGCAGACATGGACATCGCACTTACTCTTGATGCCAGAGTGCAAATATCCCTCTGTGCATCTCGTATATATAGAAATGCATCCTTTAAATGCTCTATAGTCAATAAAATACTGTCCCTGTCAAGGGTATCAATATTTTCAGTCAGGGAATCCGACCAAGCCACCCCAGCGCTGCACATCCAGGCTGAGGCGATCGCTGGTCGCAGTATAACACCAGTACGTGTGTATATACTTTTTAGGATATTTTCCAGCCTCCTATTAGCTGGCTCCTTGAGGGCGGCCGTATCTGGAGACGGTAACGCCACTTGTTTTGATAAGCGTGTGAGCGCCTTTAATTTTCTATCGGGGGAAACCCACGCATCATCACACACTTCAATTAATTTATCTGATTCAGGAAAAACTACAGGCAGTTTTTTCACACCCCACATAATACCCTTTTTTGTGGTACTTGTAGTATCAGAAATATGTAACACCTCCTTCATTGCCCTTAACATGTAACGTGTGGCCCTAATGGAAAATACGTTTGTTTCTTCACCGTCGACACTGGAGTCAGTGTCCGTGTCTGTGTCGACCGACTGAGGTAATGGGCGTTTTAAAGCCCCTGACGGTGTTTGAGACGCCTGGACAGGTACTAATTGGTTTGCCGGCCGTCTCATGTCGTCAACCGACCTTGCAGCTTGTTGACATTATCACGTAATTCCCTAAATAAGCCATCCATTCCGGTGTCGACTCCCTAGAGAGTGACATCACCATTACAGGCAATTGCTCCGCCTCCTCACCAACATCGTCCTCATACATGTCGACACACACGTACCGACACACAGCACACACACAGGGAATGCTCTGATAGAGGACAGGACCCCACTAGCCCTTTGGGGAGACAGAGGGAGAGTTTGCCAGCACACACCAAAACGCTATAATTTTACAGGGACAACCTTATATAAGTGTTTTCCCTTATAGCATCTTAATATGTAATAATATCGCCACAAAAATGCCCCCCCTCTCTGTTTTAACCCTGTTTCTGTAGTGCAGTGCAGGGGAGAGCCTGGGAGCCTTCCCACCAGCAGTTCTGTGAGGGAAAATGGCGCTGTGTGCTGAGGAGAATAGGCCCCGCCCCCTTTTCGGCGGGCTTCTTCTCCTGTTTTTCTGACAACCTGGCAGGGGTTAAATACATCCATATAGCCCCAGGGGCTATATGTGATGTATTTTTAGCCAGCATAGGTACTTTCATTGCTACCCAGGGCGCCCCCCCAAGCGCCCTGCACCCTCAGTGACCGTTGGTGTGAAGTGTGCTGAGAGCAATGGCGCACAGCTGCAGTGCTGTGCGCTACCTTAAGAAGACTGGGAAGTCTTCAGCCGCCGATTTCTGGACCTCTTCTCTCTTCAGCATCTGCAAGGGGGTCGGCGGCGCGGCTCCGGTGACCCATCCAGGCTGTACCTGTGATCGTCCCTCTGGAGCTAGTGTCCAGTAGCCTAAGAAGCCAATCCATCCTGCACGCAGGTGAGTTCACTTCTTCTCCCCTAAGTCCCTCGATGCAGTGAGCCTGTTGCCAGCAGGACTCACTGAAAATAAAAAACCTAACAAAACTTTTACTCTAAGCAGCTCTTTAGGAGAGCCACCTAGATTGCACCCTTCTCGGCCGGGCACAAAGATCTAACTGAGGCTTGGAGGAGGGTCATAGGGGGAGGAGCCAGTGCACACCACCTGATCCTAAAGCTTTTACTTTTGTGCCCTGTCTCCTGCGGAGCCGCTATTCCCCATGGTCCTTACGGAGTCCCCAGCATCCACTTAGGACGTCAGAGAAAAAAACCACGGGTAGGTGGTATACAATCATGGATGGACTGCCGAGTGCCGACACAGAGGTAGCTACAGCCGTGGACTACCGTACTGTACTGTGTCTGCTGCTAATATAGACTGGTTGATAATGAGATGTAGTATGTATAAAGAAGAAAGAAAAAAAAAACCACGGGTAGGTGGTATACAATTATGGATGGACTGCCGAGTGCCGACACAGAGATAGCTACAGCCGTGGACTACCGTACTGTACTGTGTCTGCTGCTAATATAGACTGGATGATAATGAGATGTAGTATGTATAAAGAAGAAAGAAAAAAAAAACCACGGGTAGGTGGTATACAATTATGGATGGACTGCCGAGTGCCGACACAGAGGTAGCTACAGCCGTGGACTACCGTACTGTACTGTGTCTGCTGCTAATATAGACTGGATGATAATGAGATGTAGTATGTATAAAGAAGAAAGAAAAAAAAACCACGGGTAGGTGGTATACAATTATGGATGGACTGCCGAGTGCCGACACAGAGGTAGCTACAGCCGTGAACTACCGTACTGTGTCTGCTGCTAGTATAGACTGGATGATAAATAATGATATAAAAAATATATATATATCACTACTGCAGCCGGACAGGTATATATTATATAATGACGGACCTGCTGGACACTGTCTGTCAGCAGAATGAGTTTTTTAATTTTTATAGAATAAAAAAACACCACACAAGTCACACGACGAGTGTACTTTTTCAGGCAGACATTCAATCACAATATACTATACTGGTGGTCAGTGTGGTCAGGTCACTGGTCACAGTGGTCAGTGGTCAGTCACACTGGCAGTGGCACTCTGGCAGCAAAAGTGTGCACTGTTTAATATGTACTCCTGGCTCCTGCTATAACCTATAACTGCTCCCCAGTCTCCCCCACAATTAAGCTGTGTGAGCACAGTCAGATATTATACATAGATGATGCAGCACACTGGGCTGAGCACAGATATGGTATGTGAGTGTGACTGAGTCACTGTGTATCGTTTTTTTCAGGCAGAGAACAAGAACAGAACGGATTATTAAATAATAATAAATTATAAAACTGCACTGGTGGTCAGGTCACTGGTCATCAGTCACTAGTATAACTCCTCCTAAGCTCCAGTAAGTAAATGAAGTGTCTCACTCTCACTCTCCTATCTATTTTAATTTCTAAACGGAGAGGACGCCAGCCACGTCCTCTCCCTATCAATCTCAATGCACGTGTGAAAATGGCCGCGACGCGCGGCTCCTTATATAGAATCCGAGTCTCGCGATAGAATCCGAGCCTCGCGAGAATCCGACAGCGTGATGACGACGTTCGGGCGCGCTCGGGTTAACCGAGCAAGGCGGGAAGATCCGAGTCGCTCGGACCCGTGTAAAAAAACATGAAGTTCGGGCGGGTTCGGATTCAGAGAAACCGAACCCGCTCATCTCTAGTGTTTTAAGTCTTTGTTCTTATATAAAAAATTTAGGGCGGGATGTATGAAACTGTAAAATGCAGTAAAAACGTACAGTACGTGATACATCCCGCCCTTAAAGTGGGACTAATACACTTCTGTTTAAGAGAATATAAAATGCATACCTCCCAGCCATCCTGATTTTAGATGGACGGTACCAATTTTAAAGCTCTGTACTGCCATTGTGAATGCGACTGTATTGTCCCAATCTGCCCAACAGTAGGAGGTGTATCCCATTCCCCACTGTTCTGCATAACTGGTGTGCAGGGCAGTGACATGGTGCTTGGAGGGGGACCATTGGGGCATCTTAGTCATATCCCCTCTGTGACACAGACACTCTCCCTCCATGATGTATTGTAGTTATGTCCCTTATCACGATTCTTTGTTGGGAGGTGTGTAAATATATAAAAAGGGCAAATAGCTCTACAATTTCAGACCTTGCGTGGGGTTTGCCTTATAGAAAGCACTATAGAGTTATATACATTGCAATTTTGCAAGCAGAGAAAAACCTATGACATTGAACTCACTTTGTCCTAGAATAAAGAGCAAATAGGTGAAGTACTATTACAGGTTGAGTATCCCTTATCCAAAATGCTTGGGACCAGAGGTGTGTTGGATATGGGATTTTTCCGTATTTTGGAATAATTGCATACCATAATGAGATATCATGGTGATGGGACCTAAATATAAGCACAGAATGCATTTATGTTACACATACACCGTATACACACAGCCTGAAAGTAATTTTAGACAATATTTTTTATAACTTTGTGCATTAAACAAAGTGTGTGTACATTCACACAATTCATTTATGTTTCATATACTCCTTATACACACAGCCTAAAGGTCATTTAATAAAATATTTTTAATAACTTTGTGTATTAAACAAAGTTTGTGTACATTGAGCCATCAAAAAACAACGATTTTACTATCTCACTCTCACTCAAAAAAGTCCGTATTTCGGAATATTCCGTATTTCGGAATATTTGGATATGGGATACTCAACCTGTACTAATCTACTATACATTTTACCTAATTGTAGATGTTTACTGATACTGGTTGGTGAATAAATCTATGGGAAGTTATTCCTTTGTGATTCAATGAGTTATGATTGACTTTGACATTCTGCTTACCTGTGTAAACATACTCTGGTGAGTTGGCTATGCTGCTACAACTTGACCCAAATGTTTCCACCGTCACAGCATATGTCTGGCCACATATTAAATTATTTACTAGACAGCTGGCTTCAGATGTGTTGCACTTGCTTTCATTCCCATCCACTGCGTTGATGGTAGCAATGTAGGTTGTCCCTTCAAGAGCAGGCCTCCAAGAGATCTCTGCATAGTTATTTCCACATTGGAGCTGTACACTAACGTTTCCTGCTGGACAAGGAACTAAAAGAGAAAGTCAATGTCTGGTAAACCCTGAATACTTATCATGGAACCAATCATACTTACATTGTTAGATGTTGGCAGCCTGGGAACCCATTTTTTTTTGTTTGTTTTTTCAGAAAGAATATTGTACCTAATGCAATGTACTGTACTCACTACTGTATGAGCAACTTCTTGGTATATAATGACTATAATGGTAGCCTGTAAAGTAGCAGAGTCATAGCAGTGTCTATTTTGGGTAAATGTATATTTTCCTATGATTTATATTTTATACTTTGGTATAGAGATGTGCGGTTCGGTTTTTTAGAAATCCGAACCCACCAGTGCCAGTTCAGATGTCCCTCTTCAATGGGGACATACTCTTCTTTCCCCGAAATACATGAGACTCCCGGATATTTCTAGATTAGGCATGTATAAATTATGTGAAAAGACCTCAGAATATTGCTAATAAATCACTGATAAATGCTCCTTCATTATTTATTTCACTTGCAGGAACCTGGATGCAGCAATCTCAGGGCTCCACATACTAATACTTCACAGTTATGCATAGCACAGTTTGAATCAGCTGTCAGGCTAAAAATCGGCAGCTCTGTGCATGCGTATGTGGCGCAATGCGCATGCGCGACATACGGGCACAATGAACTGTGTAGTTTTGCACAGGGTCTAGCGATGCATTTCAGTTGCACTGCTTGCCGCAGAGTGATTGACATGAAGTGGGCGTTTCTGGGTGACAACTGACCGTTTTCAGGGAGAGTGCGGAAAAACGCAGGCGTGCCAGGAAAAAAACCAGGTGTGGCTAGGGGCGAACGCTGGGCGGGTTTGTGACGTCAAATCCGGAACTGAATAGTCTGAAGTGATCGCAAGCGCTGATTAGGTTTTGAGCTACTCTGAAACTACACAAAAAAAATTTGTAGCTGCTCTGCAATACAACCGTTCGCACTTCTGCTAAGCTAAAATACACTCCCAGTGGGCGGCGGCATAGCGTTTGCACGGTTGCTAAAACTAGCTAGCGAGCGATCAACTCGGAATGACCCCCTATATGCGTTACATAACCTCCATTTGGATGACCCAGCCTACAAGACTCAGCTCTCCATTGACTGACAGTGGTAAGAGATTTGTAGTTTTACAGCTTGCCAAGTCAGGTGTCAAGAAGTGCATGAGTGAATTATACTTGCTGCGCTCCCCACAGGTTCTATTCCCACTCTACTGATGTCGTGGACACCCACGAGTGGGAATAGCTCCTGTTGGTTGGCATGCCGACCCACGGGCTAGTCAGTGTTCGGGATGCAGGTGCCGGTATTGTGATAGGTGGTGTCTTGACCGCCGGCCACATAACCGCATCGCTTTACTTTTAGGGGGCTTTGATTAAAAAAAAAGTCCTAAAACATTGCAGAATTTGTTGATTTTAACAAACAAAATGTTGACAGAAATTATGTTTCTAGTAGAGGTGTGCGGTGCGCTTCTCCAGGAGTCCGAATTAAACAGAATTTTGTGAATCAGAACCAAACCAAATCCCGACCCGGGTCTCCCAAGGAGAGCTGATCCAAACTGATTCCCGGTTTGGATCTTCCTGTGTATTGGAATTCAGATTTGAATTTCACGTTTTGGATTGCAAAAATTACATAATTTTAGCTGGGTTTTTTTAATAGATTTTTTTTATCAATGATTCTATATTTCATTAAGTATTAAAGCAGCCCATCTTACCTGTGTATAACTCTGCAGGAAAGCTGGGTGCACTCTCACACTGATCATTGACTGCTGTCACTATCACATCATATGACTGTCCGCAGGGGACACTGCTGATCTCACAACCAAGCTCAGTGCTGTTACACACAACATAGCGACTCCCAGGTGTTCTCAGAACTGAGAAATAGCTCAGAGCTCCCAGGGCTTTATCCCAGCTCAGTTGGGTGGCTGAGTTGGAGCAATTCATTTTAGGAACCACATTTTGAGGCTGACATGGTGCTGAAACAATAAAGACACAATCAAGGATATGCAGCATGCACCATACTTCTCACTTCTCTCTCAGGAAACGATATTACTTAAAGCTGTATAAACAGATATGTTTTTAAAAAAAAATCATACTGGAGCTGAAATTGGAGCAATAAATGTGTTTGAAGGAAAGAAAACCATAGTGTAAAAAAAATGATCATGTCACTTACATATTGATACAAAGACCATACCTGTCATAAGGGTAGTTGGGGCACTTGTTGGACCCCAGCACTGTTTGCTGATGGCTGTAACTGTCACACTGTATGTCTGACCACACTTCAGCTCATTGATAGTGCAGCCTGGGTCTTCCATATAACAAGATAGTGTCTCTTCTCCCGGGCTGGTGACATTGGACACATAACTGATTGCACCTGAGCTTGTACTCCAGGATAATGAAACTGAGTTGTTGTAACAGTTGAGCTGTGGTTGTTCCAGCACTGGGACACATGGGGCTGGAAAAACACATGATATATTTTTATTGCCAGTATTTCTTGTTATTTTACATAGTCTACAGTATTTATCATACAGATGTGTCCTCACTTACTGGTTTTCTGGATGCCATACGGCTCTCAACGTTGGGTTCCACTGAGGCACTTTGAGAAGAGTAGCGCACTATTTTTTTCTTTATATTTTGTGAATTTTTGCAGCCAATAGCAGCTCACATTGTACCAGAGATGCCAGGCTGTATCGTCAATAGTACAGGAATTGCCGTTAATAGCCGCTCACATTGTACCAGAGATGCTAGGCTGTATCGTCAATAGTACAGGAATTGCCATTAATAGCCGCTCACATACATTGTACCAGAGATGCCAGGCTGTATCGTCAATAGTACAGGAATTGCCGTTAATAGCCGCTCACATTGTACCAGAGATGCCAGGCTGTATCGTCAATAGTACAGGAATTGCCGTTAATAGCCGCTCACATTGTACCAGAGATGCTAGGCTGTATCGTCAATAGTACAGGAATTGCCATTAATAACCGCTCACATTGTACCAGAGATGCTAGGCTGTATCTTCAATAGTACAGGAATTGCCATTAATTGCCACTCACATTGTACCAGAGATGCCAGGCTGTATCGTCAATAGTACAGGAATTGCCGTTAATAGCCGCTCACATTGTACCAGAGATGCCAGGCTGTATCGTCAATAGTACAGGAATTGCCGTTAATAGCCGCTCACATTGTACCAGAGATGCTAGGCTGTATCGTCAATAGTACAGGAATTGCCATTAATAACCGCTCACATTGTACCAGAGATGCTAGGCTGTATCGTCAATAGTACAGGAATTGCCATTAATAACCGCTCACATTGTACCAGAGATGCTAGGCTGTATCTTCAATAGTACAGGAATTGCCATTAATAGCCGCTCACATTGTACCAGAGATGCTAGGCTGTATCTTCAATAGTACAGGAATTGCCATTAATTGCCGCTCACATTGTACCAGAGATGCTAGGCTGTATCTTCAATAGTACAGGAATTGCCATTAATAGCCGCTCACATTGTACCAGAGATGCCAGGCTGTATCTTCAATAGTACAGGAATTGCCATTAATAACCGCTCACATTGTACCAGAGATGCTAGGCTGTATCTTCGATAGTACAGGAATTGCCATTAATAACCGCTCACATTGTACCATAGTACAGGAATTGCCATTAATTGCCGCTCACATTGTACCAGAGATGCTAGGCTGTATCGTCAATAGTACAGGAATTGCCATTAATAGCCGCTCACATTGTACAAGAGATGCTAGGCTGTATCTTAAATAGTACAGGAATTGCCATTAATAGCTGCTCACATTGTACCAGAGATGCTAGGCTGTATCTCCAATAGTACAGGAATTGCCATTAATAACTGCTCACATTGTACCAGAGATGCTAGGCTGTATCTCCAATAGTACAGGAATTGCCATTAATAGCCGCTCACATTGTACCAGAGATGCTAGGCTGTATCTCCAATAGTACAGGAATTGCCATTAATTGCCACTCACATTGTACCAGAGATGCTAGGCTGTATATCCAATAGTATAGGAATTGCCATTAATAGCCGCTCACATTGTACCAGAGATGCTAGGCTGTATCTTAAATAGTACAGGAATTGCCATTAATTGCCACTCACATTGTACCAGAGATGCAAGGCTGTATATCCAATAGTACAGGAATTGCCATTAATAGCCGCTCACATTGTACCAGAGATGCTAGGCTGTATCTTAAATAGTACAGGAATTGCCATTAATAGCCGCTCACATTCTACCAGAGATGCTAAGCTGTATCTTAAATAGTACAGGAATTGCCATTAATAGCCGCTCACATTGTACCAGAGATGCTAGGCTGTATCTCCAATAGTACAGGAATTGCCATTAATAGCCGCTCACATTGTACCAGAGATGCTAGGCTGTATCGTCAATAGTACAGGAATTGCCATTAATTGCCGCTCACATTGTACCAGAGATGCTAGGCTGTATCTCCAATAGTACAGGAATTGCCATTAATAGCCACTCACATTGTACCAGAGATGCTAGGCTGTATCTTAAATAGTACAGGAATTGCCATTAATAGCCGCTCACATTGTACCAGAGATGCTAGGCTGTATCGTCAATAGTACAGGAATTGCCATTAATTGCCACTCACATTGTACCAGAGATGCTAGGCTGTATCGTCAATAGTACAGGAATTGCCATTAATAGCCACTCACATTGTACCAGAGATGCTAGGCTGTATCTCCAATAGTACAGGAATTGCCATTAATAGCCGCTCACATTGTACCAGAGATGCTAGGCTGTATCGTCAATAGTACAGGAATTGCCATTAATTGCCGCTCACATTGTACCAGAGATGCTAGGCTGTATCTCCAATAGTACAGGAATTGCCATTAATAGCCGCTCACATTGTACCAGAGATGCTAGGCTGTATCGTCAATAGTACAGGAATTGCCATTAATTGCCGCTCACATTGTACCAGAGATGCCAGGCTGTATCGTCAATAGTACAGGAATTGCCATTAATAGCCGCTCACATTGTACCAGAGATGCTAGGCTGTATCTTAAATAGTACAGGAATTGCCATTAATAGCCGCTCACATTGTACCAGAGATGCCAGGCTGTATCGTCAATAGTACAGGAATTGCCGTTAATAGCCGCTCACATTGTACCAGAGATGCTAGGCTGTATCGTCAATAGTACAGGAATTGCCATTAATAGCCACTCACATTGTACCAGAGATGCTAGGCTGTATCGTCAATAGTACAGGAATTGCCGTTAATAGCAGCTCACATTGTACCAGAGATGCTAGGCTGTATCGTCAATAGTACAGGAATTGCCATTAATAGCCGCTCACATTGTACCAGAGATGCCAGGCTGTATCGTCAATAGTACAGGAATTGCCGTTAATAGCCGCTCAGATTGTACCAGAGATGCTAGGCTGTATCTCCAATAGTACAGGAATTGCCATTAATAGCCGCTCACATTGTACCAGAGATGCTAGGCTGTATCGTCAATAGTACAGGAATTGCCATTAATAGCCACTCACATTGTACCAGAGATGCTAGGCTGTATCGTCAATAGTACAGGAATTGCCATTAATAGCCACTCACATTGTACCAGAGATGCTAGGCTGTATCGTCAATAGTACAGGAATTGCCATTAATTGCCGCTCACATTGTACCAGAGATGCCAGGCTGTATCGTCAATAGTACAGGAATTGCCATTAATAGCCGCTCACATTGTACCAGAGATGCTAGGCTGTATCTTAAATAGTACAGGAATTGCCATTAATTGCCGCTCACACAGTACCAGAGTTGCTAGGCTGTATCGTCAATAGTACAGGAATTGCCATTAATAGCCGCTCACATTGTACCAGAGATGCTAGGCTGTATCTTAAATAGTACAGGAATTGCCATTAATAGCCGCTCACATTGTACCAGAGATGCTAGGCTGTATCTCCAATAGTACAGGAATTGCCATTAATAACTGCTCACATTGTACCAGAGATGCTAGGCTGTATCTCCAATAGTACAGGAATTGCCATTAATAGCCGCTCACATTGTACCAGAGATGCTAGGCTGTATCTTAAATAGTACAGGAATTGCCATTAATTGCCACTCACATTGTACCAGAGATGCTAGGCTGTATCTCCAATAGTACAGGAATTGCCATTAATAGCCGCTCACATTGTACCAGAGATGCTAGGCTGTATCTTAAATAGTACAGGAATTGCCATTAATAGCCGCTCACATTGTACCAGAGATGCTAGGCTGTATCTTAAATAGTACAGGAATTGCCATTAATTGCCACTCACATTGTACCAGAGATGCAAGGCTGTATATCCAATAGTACAGGAATTGCCATTAATAGCCGCTCACATTGTACCAGAGATGCTAGGCTGTATCTTAAATAGTACAGGAATTGCCATTAATAGCCGCTCACATTGTACCAGAGATGCTAGGCTGTATCGTCAATAGTACAGGAATTGCCATTAATTGCCGCTCACATTGTACCAGAGATGCTAGGCTGTATCTCCAATAGTACAGGAATTGCCATTAATAGCCACTCACATTGTACCAGAGATGCTAGGCTGTATCGTCAATAGTACAGGAATTGCCATTAATTGCCACTCACATTGTACCAGAGATGCTAGGCTGTATCGTCAATAGTACAGGAATTGCCATTAATAGCCACTCACATTGTACCAGAGATGCTAGGCTGTATCTCCAATAGTACAGGAATTGCCATTAATAGCCGCTCACATTGTACCAGAGATGCTAGGCTGTATCATCAATAGTACAGGAATTGCCATTAATTGCCGCTCACATTGTACCAGAGATGCCAGGCTGTATCGTCAATAGTACAGGAATTGCCATTAATAGCCGCTCACATTCTACCAGAGATGCTAGGCTGTATCTTAAATAGTACAGGAATTGCCATTAATTGCCGCTTACATTGTACCAGAGATGCTAGGCTGTATCGTCAATAGTACAGGAATTGCCATTAATAGCCGCTCACATTGTACCAGAGATGCTAGGCTGTATCTTAAATAGTACAGGAATTGCCATTAATAGCCGCTCACATTGTACCAGAGATGCTAGGCTGTATCTCCAATAGTACAGGAATTGCCATTAATAACTGCTCACATTGTACCAGAGATGCTAGGCTGTATCTCCAATAGTACAGGAATTGCCATTAATAGCCGCTCACATTGTACCAGAGATGCTAGGCTGTATCTTAAATAGTACAGGAATTGCCATTAATTGCCACTCACATTGTACCAGAGATGCTAGGCTGTATCTCCAATAGTACAGGAATTGCCATTAATAGCCACTCACATTGTACCAGAGATGCTAGGCTGTATCTTAAATAGTACAGGAATTGCCATTAATAGCCGCTCACATTGTACCAGAGATGCCAGGCTGTATCTCCAATAGTACAGGAATTGCCATTAATAGCCACTCACATTGTACCAGAGATGCTAGGCTGTATCTTAAATAGTACAGGAATTGCCATTAATAGCCGCTCACATTGTACCAGAGATGCCAGGCTGTATCTCCAATAGTACAGGAATTGCCATTAATAGCCGCTCACATTGTACCAGAGATGCTAGGCTGTATCTCCAATAGTACAGGAATTGCCATTAATAGCCGCTCACATTGTACCAGAGATGCTAGGCTGTATCTTAAATAGTACAGGAATTGCCATTAATTGCCGCTCACATTGTACCAGAGATGCCAGGCTGTATCTCCAATAGTACAGGAATTGCCATTAATTGCCGCTCACATTGTACCAGAGATGCTAGGCTGTATCTCCAATAGTACAGGAATTGCCATTAATAGCCGCTCACATTGTACCAGAGATGCTAGGCTGTATCTCCAATAGTACAGGAATTGCCATTAATAGCCGCTCACATTGTACCAGAGATGCTAGGCTGTATCTCCAATAGTACAGGAATTGCCATTAATAGCCGCTCACATTGTACCAGAGATGCTAGGCTGTATCTTAAATAGTACAGGAATTGCCATTAATTGCCGCTCACATTGTACCAGAGATGCCAGGCTGTATCTCCAATAGTACAGGAATTGCCATTAATTGCCGCTCACATTGTACCAGAGATGCTAGGCTGTATCTCCAATAGTACAGGAATTGCCATTAATAGCCGCTCACATTGTACCAGAGATGCTAGGCTGTATCTCCAATAGTACAGGAATTGCCATTAATTGCCACTCACATTGTACCAGAGATGCTAGGCTGTATCTCCAATAGTACAGGAATTGCCATTAATAGCCGCTCACATTGTACCAGAGATGCTAGACTGTATCTCCAATAGTACAGGAATTGCCATTAATAGCCGCTCACATTGTACCAGAGATGCTAGGCTGTATCTCCAATAGTACAGGAATTGCCATTAATAGCCGCTCACATTGTACCAGAGATGCTAGGCTGTATCTCCAATAGTACAGGAATTGCCATTAATAGCCACTCACATTGTACCAGAGATGCCAGGCTGTATCTCCAGTAGTACAGGAATTGCCATTAATAGCCGCTCACATTGTACCAGAGATGCTAGGCTGTATCTCCAATAGTACAGGAATTGCCATTAATAGCCGCTCACATTGTACCAGAGATGCTAGGCTGTATCGTCAATAGTACAGGAATTGCCATTAATAGCCGCTCACATTGTACCAGAGATGCTAGGCTGTATCTCCAATAGTACAGGAATTGCCATTAATAGCCGCTCACATTGTACCAGAGATGCTAGGCTGTATCTCCAATAGTACAGGAATTGCCATTAATTGCCACTCACATTGTACCAGAGATGCTAGGCTGTATCGTCAATAGTACAGGAATTGCCATTAATAGCCGCTCACATTGTACCAGAGATGCCAGGCTGTATCTCCAATAGTACAGGAATTGCCATTAATAGCCGCTCACATTGTACCAGAGATGCTAGGCTGTATCTCCAATAGTACAGGAATTGCCATTAATTGCCACTCACATTGTACCAGAGATGCTAGGCTGTATCTCCAATAGTACAGGAATTGCCATTAATAGCCGCTCACATTGTACCAGAGATGCTAGACTGTATCTCCAATAGTACAGGAATTGCCATTAATAGCCGCTCACATTGTACCAGAGATGCTAGGCTGTATCTCCAATAGTACAGGAATTGCCATTAATAGCCGCTCACATTGTACCAGAGATGCTAGGCTGTATCTCCAATAGTACAGGAATTGCCATTAATAGCCGCTCACATTGGAGCCCTTTTTACACAGACTCGCACAAAGATGTACAAATGTCCCACACCAAATTGATCAGTGTAAGGGTGTGTACACACGGTGAGATATTTTCTTAAAATTTTGACTATATAGTCAGGATCGTAAGAAAAGTAAGTGCAGATCGCAAGGTGAAAGTCACCTTGCGATCCCGATTCGACGACGATGCTCATTATGTGCTTGCGATGCTGACCTAGCCCCTGTCGCATACTGAGAATCGGCATAGCCCGAATCTCACCGTGTGTATGGGCCTTAAGCTAGCAGTGTCATTTTGTCACTTTTATGTGTTTTCTACATGCTAATAAGATGCACATTTTGTGCGAAAAAGATCAGTGTGGAAAGCCAGACTGGACCTGGTGTGCCAAGAGGAGCTATTTGACATGACTGAAGAAACAGTAAAAAAGAACACATTTATATGCATTATGTTGATGTAATCTCATTCTTATATGGGGATGGGGGGGGGGGGGGGGGCGGTTTGGACTGGTCCACAGGTGTACAGGGGAACTGTCTGGGCTCCACCTCCTCTAGGGACCAGGTTCTAGACTAGGGGTGGGCAAAATACGGCCCGCGGGCCGGATGCGGCCCGCGAACCGATCCTGCCCGGCCCGCTGCCTCCCACCTGCATGCAATGACAAGCGGCCCGACAGGGCAGCTTGTCATTGTCCCGGCCAGCTTCCAGCCCAGGTCACCAGCAGCGGCTGCAAGCTGATGCCTGCGGCAGCGCGGCTCTGTTGCCGCAGCCGGCACTATGTGATCTCTCCCCCTTCTCCCTGTCAGCGCAGCTCCTCCTCCCCCTGCTATTCTCACTCACCCAGCCAGCCAGGCGAAGCTCCGCCTCTGAGACAGGGGAAAGGACTGCTATGCCGTGCGGAGAATGGTCGGCTCTCAGTAGCAGGGGTCTCTCGGGGCATGTGTCCTGGGCACCCCTCCTTTAATGGGAAATTCCTGATTATCAGAAAGAAGAAAGGAGGAAGTAGTGTCCCTGCAGGGGGCGGGGCTATCCAGCACGGAGCACAGCCCTGTAACTCTGTGTATGTGTCTGTATATGTATATGTCTCTGTGTAACTCTATATGTGTCTATAGCTCTGTATATGTGTCTGTAGCTTTATATGTGTCTGTAGCTCTATATGTGTCTGTGTAATTCTATGTATACTGTATGTCTGTA
Organism: Pseudophryne corroboree; assembly: GCF_028390025.1. Lineage (NCBI taxonomy): Eukaryota > Metazoa > Chordata > Amphibia > Anura > Myobatrachidae > Pseudophryne > Pseudophryne corroboree. Next base: position 230,073,748 of record NC_086452.1, on the reverse strand, counting down.
ACTCTGTATATGTGTCTGTGTAACTATGTATATGTAACTCTGTATATGTGTCTGTGTAACTCTGTATATGTAGCTCTGTGTATGTGTTGGATCAGTATGATTCACCGCCACTTGGGATCCCGTCGTTCAAAATACCGACGCTGGGATCCCGATATCTCGAAACTGACAGGGGTGAGTAAGGGGTGTTCTCCCTTCTTCCCAATGCCCTATCCCTCCCTCCCCGCAACCTAACCCTAACCTCCTCCCTTGGTGCCTAACCCTAACCACCCCCCATGGCTGCCTAAACCTAGGGCCCTTCCCCCAGTAGCCTAACCCTAACCCTCCGAGGGCGGTGCCCAACCCTAACCTCCACTCCTCGCAGCCTAACCCAAACCCTCCCCCCACCCCCACCCACAGTGTGTAAAAGAGAGCTCTACCTGCTGTAATGTAAAAGGGGCTCTACCTGGTGTAATGTGTGTAAGTGACGCTACTGTGTGGCATCATTTAAATAATGGAGACTATTGTGCAGCCTAATATGAATCTGTATGATTTTTTGGCTACGCCCCTTCCACACAAGCCACGTCCCTATATTTTTGGCGCATGGAGGGGGGGGGGGGGGGGGGGCTGCTATTTTGTGTGCGGCCCTCGAATACTGACAGGAAAGTGTCAAGTGGCCCCTCAGCTGAAATAATTGCCCTCCCCTGTTCTAGACTGTGCATTTGCATTATACGTTATACATATGTTAACTTATACTGCACAGGACTATGGCATTTTCTCCACAGTGCAGTTATTAATCTGGTACATTATCATGCATGCACTAGCAGTGTTTACTGTATATATTTATCAAGGGGCCCAAACCATGCACTCTCTAATGCAGGCTTTCCCAACCACGGTCCTCAAGGCACACCAACAGTGCATGTTTTAGTGATATCCAGGCTTCAGCACAGATGACTTAATTAGTAGCTCAGTTATTTTGATTTAATCATCTGTGCTGCAGCCTGGATATCACTAAAACCTGCACTGTTGGTGTGCCTCGAGGACCGTGGTTGGGAAAGCCTGCTCTAATGGCTAGCTTAGCCTCTGTGGCAGCTGGTCAAACCCCCAGTGGAGGCTGGCCGCACCCCTACAACCACATTCCCCCGGTGGGCCCTTCATGCCCCAGTCTGATACTGGGTGTTTGTGTAATCCTTAACAGAGGTGGATTTAGACCTCATGGGGCCTTAAGCAAGATACCGATTTAGGGCCCCCTTCCCTAAAACAATCCCTAGCCCTATATTTTCATTCTTGATTTATTCCACTTACATTATTTGTTGTTTTTCTTCCTTATATTCTATTACAGTAAATTACTTCCCCCCTTCACTGATTGCACCATGTCCCCTCACCTCTAATTTCCATTATTACACCACTCAGTTACGGCATGAGAGATCAGTGCTCCCCTCACTGAATGTAGCAGGCAGGGCCGGCCTGAGCCTAATTTTTTTGGTATGCGAGTATATATTTTGGTGCCCCTTATTGGAATATATAGAGCCGCTTATACATGTCACACCACAGAAGAGCCGATTATACACGTCACCCCCCAGTAAAGTCGCTTATACACGTTACACCACAGAGGAGCCGCTTATATGCGTTACACCACAGAGGAGCCGCTTATACACGTTACACCACAGTAGAGCCGCTTATACACATTACGCCACAGTAGAGCCGCTTATACACATTACGCCACAGTAGAGCCGCTTATACACGTTACACCAAAGTAGAGCCGATTATACACGTTACAACAAAGTAGAGCCGATTATACGCGTTACACCACAGAGGAGCCGCTTATATGCGTTACACCACAGAAGAGTCGCTTATACGCGTTACACCACAGAAGAGCCAATTATACACGTTACACTACAGATATTCCGCTTATACACGTTACACCACAGACGAGACGCTTATACACGCTACACCACAGAAGAGCCACTTATACACGTTACACCACAGAGGAGATGCTTATACATGTTACACCACAGAGGAGACACTTATACACGTTACACCACAGAAGAGACACTTATACACGTTACACCACAGTAGATCTGCTTATACACGTTACACCACAGAGGAGCCACTTATACAGGTTACACCACAGTAGATCTGCTTATACACATTACACCACAGAGGAGCCACTTATATATGCTACACCACAGAGGAGCCGCTTATGTATGTTACACCACCGAGGAGACGCTTATACACATTACACCACAGAGGAGATGCTTATACACGTTATACCACAGAGGAGACGCTTATACACGTTACGGCACAGAGGAGACGCTTATACATGTTACACCACAGAAGAAACCGGTTATACACATTACACCACAGAGGAGCCGCTTATACACGCTACACCACAGACAAGACACTTATACACGTTACACCACAGAAGAGCCGTTTATTACCGCTACAGCACAGAGGAGACACTTACATACGCTACATCACAGAGGAGACGCTTATACACGTTACACCACAGAAGTGCCGCTTATACACGTTACACCATAGAGGAGACAGTTATACACGTTACACCACAGAGGAGATGCTTATACACGTTACGCCACAGAGGAGCCGGTTATACACGTTACGCCACAGAGGAGACGCTTATACACGTTACACCACAGAGACGCTTATACACGCTACACCACAGAGGAGACACTTATACACGCTACACCACAGAGGAGCCGGTTATACACGCTACACCACAGAGGAGACACTTATACACGTTACACCACAGAAGTGCCGCTTATACATGTTACACCACAGAGGAGACACTTATACACGCTACACCACAGAGGAGACACTTATACACGTTACACCACAGAAGTGCTGCTTATACACGTTACATAGATTGCATAAAGGGCACACTGACACACACACATACATATAACAGCAACCAGGGGCACACTGACACATTGTACAGGGGAGCTGCACATACAGTACCTTCCATCTGTAGGGTCATAGCTCCTGCTCCCCCTCATTAGTAGACGCTGCACTGTCTCCCTCCCCCTGTTCCCTGGCATCAGGGGAGGGCTGTGGAAACAGAACAGTCACTTGGGAGGCGGATCATTGCAGGTCTCCTCTGTGCGTTTGTCAGAGGAGCCTGATTGTTACAGTCCATGGCGGGATGCGGGTGGTGAGCACCGCGGCTGGTGGTGATAGTGAGTGGCGGGCGGCAGGTGGGGAGCGGCAGGATGCAGGCGGCACACGGCGGAGAATGAGTGACTTCATAAGCACCGGAGTGCCCTCATAGGTCCAGCGCTCTACGCAGCCGCGTAGTCGGCATATGCGTAGGGCCGGGCCTGGTAGCAGGTCCCCATACCCCAGTATTACACCTTCACTCACTGACTATATTGTATATGAGTGACCCAGGATTACTGATTGTAGCAAACCCCACTGCCTAAAATACTCATTATTATCACCTCTCACTCATTGACTGCATTTTATATCAGCATTTTCTAATACCCATTGTTGCACCCCTCAGTCAGTGATTGTATTGATTTGATTGGAATTGAAGTAGGTGGATGTTATACAAAATTAAAAAAAATATTGCAGTCATGTACACTGGAAGAGGTCATGTTTGTCTCTGTGCACTTCCCAGCTCCTCTCTTTGCGCATCTGACATATACAAACGTGTGTCATGATGGACACATGCACAATACTGCATTACTGGAGCCGGCACCCAGCACTGCCTGGAGTATCCAGCTAGCCCAGCTCTTAGACAATTTCATCAGAGCCCGCAGTCCGCCGTAAATGCCTTTTATTCAGCCTTGTCAACGGGCCCCTTGGAACCAGCAAGGCCCCCTGGGACCTACAGGGCCCTAAGCAGCTGCTTTGGTTGCCTTGTGATAAATCCACCACTGCTCCTTAATACCTATCTCTGTGGTACCTGCAGATCTGACAATCAATTTCTAACTCAGTCTCTCTTACCTCAGGTGATGTGGAAAACAGATGGCACTGAACATGCAGATGTATTAGCAATGACATTTGTGTAACGACTGCTGTATAGCAGTGTGCTGTTACCAGTATTCTAATAAGTATTATACCACCAGTATTATACTACCTCTATGCTGATGATACACAACTCTACCTCTCCTCTCCTGATCTGTCCCCCTCTGTCCTCTCTCAGGTTTCCAGCTGCTTCTCTGCCATCTCCTCCTGGATGGCTGAGCACTCTCTGAAGCATGGACAAAACTGAACTCATTATCTTTCCTCCCGCCAGAGTAACACCCCCTACCAATATCTCTATCACTGTTGACAACACCATCATCTCCCCCGTTCCCCAACTCCGCTGCTCGGGGGTCACTCTTGACTCCTCCCTCTCCTTTGCACCCCACATCCAAGCTCTGGCACAATCCTGTCGGTTCCAGCTACGCAACATTGCTCGCATCAGGCCATTTCTCTCCCAGAGTGCAACTAAACTTATCATCCACTCACTGGGCATCTCACGGCTCGACAACTGCAACGTTCTCCTCACTGGCCTCACTTGCTCCCATCTTGCTCCCCTCCAATCTGTCCTCAACTCTGCAGCTAGGCTTATCTTCCTCTCCAGCCGCTCCACATCAGCCACTACCCTTCAAAAAAATCTGCACTGGCTCCCATTCCCCTACAGAATCCTCTTCAAACTCCTCACCATCACATACAAGGGCATCTCTGATTCCACTGCTCCCTACATCTCCAACCTCCTCTCCCTTCATACTCCCTCCTGTCCCCTATGGTCGGCCAATGACCGTCGCCTCTCCTCTACCCTGGTCACTGCTTCCCATGCTCGAGTTCAAGATTTTGCCCGTGCTGCACTTCTTCAGTGGAAGGCACTCCCCCGCTCCATTAGACTCTCCTGGACCTTGTAAAGCTTCAAACGGGCACTGAAAACCCACCTATTCTTCAAAGTGTACCCTTACAATGCATAACCTAGTCCTGAGGCTGCTCCTCCATCCCCCTGCCTCATGCCTTGACCATCTCTGCTTTGCTTACATCTTGCCATCAGGCTACCTCCCGCTTGCTTGGACCTCATGTCATCTGTCTGTCACCCCTTCCTACTAGATTGTTAGCTCCTCAGAGCAGGGCCCTCTTTCCTTTTGTTGTCAAAACACTCTTTTCGACACATTTCACTCACAGCCATCTCCTACTCAGCGACCATCTTTACCTGCTTTTTCTCCTACTGGTAAAGGCTCATATCTATCTATGGCCACCAGCTCCTAGTAGTGCGCTGATAACTCACTCGCTACTTACATCTAAGCTGTATTATGTTTTGAGAATTGTGGTGCTCTTTGTTACCTGTACTCTATTTTTGTTATTTATTTACTGTAATGTTTAGTTTTGTCTCCCTGTACTGTCCTTTGTACGGGGCTGCAAAACACTTGTGGCACCTTATAAATAAAATGTAATAATAATAATAATAATAATAATAATAATAGGTGGATGTCAGACCTATTCTCTTCACTAAACTGAAGTAGGTCTTTATTTTAATGTTCACACTCCAGCTCAGCTCACTTAAGACAGAAACCTTACAAAAAAAAACCCCTCTCCATCAATTTTAATATATATAATGGAATATATGGAAGGCTAATGTAATGGAAGGCTCATTTAACTGTTAACTAAGATTGCCTCTTTGTGTTGCCTACAAAGCAAATCTTTAAACAAAAATTGGAAATAATTGTGGATAGGCATAAATGGTTTTCTTGCAGAAAATAAATTAGCAAGTAATTTGTCTGGCGCTGTTCGTGAGCTGTTTTACTAAAAGCAGCCAATAAATACCGGAACAGTTAGTCCCCACAAGCAAATAGATACAGAAACAAAATTGGCGCTAGAGAGCTGAATATATTAAAAATATCACACAAATTTATTCAAATATTACATATGATTCTAATGTTTCAACATTAATTTAAAACATGATTCAACTGTATGGATAAGGGCCTGTCATAGCACTGCGTTCAATTTATATAATATAATAAAAAATATATAATAAAATTAAAAATTGCGCTGGAACTTGAGCATCAAGTTCATCTATTTTACATAGCCACAGTCCAGGAACTGAGTTGAGCAAGATGGAAATAATTACAAACTGGAATTTGAGATGAGGACCTTTGAACGGCTTGATTCAGGAGTCCAATTGGTCCGATTGAAAACTCAGGTCCGTTTTTGTTAATATCCAAGTCAGGTGAAAAAAAAAGCTGTGGGAAACAGCGAAACGCGTTGGTTGAGGAGCTGGACATTATAACCTACTCATCCAGAGAAAAAGCCTGGAAGTCTAATATAGGAACCATCTTCTGCGACTTGGATATTTACAAAAACGGACCTGAGTTTTCAATCGGACCAGTTGGACTCCTGAATCAAGCCGTTCAAAGGTCCTCATCTCCAATTCCAGTTGGTAATTATTTCCATCTCGTTCAACTCTGTTCCTGGACTGTGGCTATATAAAATGGATGAACTTGATGCTTAAGTTCCAGTGCAATTTTTTATTTTATTATGTATTTTTTAAAACATATAAATTGAACGCAGTGCCATGACAGGCCCTTATCCATACAATTGAATCATGTTTTAAATGAATGTTGCAACATTAGAATCATATGTAATATTTGAATAAATTTGTGTGATAAATGGTTTTCTTACCTGTTTGAAAGGTTTGTGTGTCACTGACACTACTGCTGCAGTATCTGCCGTTGGCTGTCACAGTCATATTGTACTGGTGGCCACACATGAGTTCTATTATAGAGCAGCTTGTATTTGCTGTGTCACATTCGTGTTTATCTCCACTCTCTCCTGTTATATCAGTGGTGTAATTTAGAGCTCCAGCCATTGCAGTCCAGGATACAACCACAAGCCCACTACAAGTTTGAGAGTCCAAGTTAATCGGAGAACAGGGCTCTGGAACCAGAGGAAAACAATTTTTTAGTCACTTTGAATCAAAGAAATCACAGGGCCAATTAGAGCAAAATATTTACATTACTTGGAAGGAATTGTATTTCAGGCTAGGGTCTCACAGGCACAATACACATTTTCCAATGAAGGTGGTAGATAGTATTTGAATGTTATGTTATAGTCTAGAGATCATATGGTGTTTTCATGCTTCCATTGCCATGGAGTTTGATCATTTTAGGCTGATCGATAAACACACTACTTTGCAGCTTGAAGATCCTTGGGTACTACAGTGAGAGAGCAGAAGCAGAACAGATATTTCCAGTCACTGTTATCAACATCTATTATATAGTGCTGATAAGCATTATCCTAGTAAATGCACAATAGGGAGCTGCAAGACACAGCCTCACTTCTACTCCAGCCAGTGCTATCAGTGCCTAGACGCACCAGCTCCACATTCCATGACCTTCCCGCCGACGATCTTCCTTTGCGGTCACCTAACTACAGCCCAATGTCGGAGGGAAGAAAAACTGTCCAAAGGTGCTTGTATTTGGGAGAACTGGCTTTCTCGCTAATGGAACCATGGGTGAACCAATGAATTTAAATGCAACTTACCTCGCTCAGTTAAGATGTTACACGACATTCTTCAAAAATAGGATTTTAATTACCTACCGGTAAATCCTTTTCTCGTAGTCCGTAGGGGATACTGGGAATCCATTTAGAACCATGGGGTATAGACGGGTCCAATAGGAGCCATGGGCACTATAGAAGTTTGATTAGGTGTGCTGGCTTCTCCCTCTATGCCCCTCCTACCAGACTCAGTGTAGGAAACTGTGCCCGAGGAGATGGACATACTTTGAGAGAAAACAACAATGTAAGCAACTGTGTGCACCCTCTTGGTGTATAATCAGGGAATAGTCTGTGTAAAAATATATGGAAATTTATATGTCACAAAATTCAGAAAACACTAGTTCCTTTTTACTGAGAACTACAGTGTTATAGTCCAAATTCAGTCCAATCTCAAATGGGCTCAATGTCCGTTCTTTGTCTCACTGATTCAAATTCTCTCCTTTCTCCTGGTGGAAGAACAACTCCATATAGACCCAAAAATTAGGAAGAGAAAAAAAGAGAATATATAGTGTAGTACAGTTTATTTGATAATTCCACAAAAAAAATTTTAAAAATGCAACACAATTGCACACAATGAATCCACCAATGACTAGGCAGGAAAGCGTACCGTATAAATGGGGGTGTCATATAATGTCCACCCAAACAAGCATAGTGGTATCCCACGGGTACCTCCCGATTTTTTTCAGGTGCCGTGTCCTTCTCTGGATCTGCAGTATCCAAAAGATATAGGTTCCGGTCTGCTACAATCTCCCCAATCAGCTCACCAAACGCATTTCTGCTCCCTGGGGAGCCTTTATCAAGGTGTATGAGAGAAGGATATAGAAAAAGGAAAGTGGTGAGATTTCAAACCATCACAACCATAACAAGAGGAAAGCCATGCTAACCAAAACTTGTAAGCAGTAACAGCAACAGCTGAACCAAACAACATTACTTAATCAAGTAACAGTGCAGGAATAACGAAGCACCGGGTGGGCGCCCAGTATCCCCTACAGACTACGCGAAAAGGATTTACCGGTAGGTAATTAAAATCCTATTTTCTCTTATGTCCTAGGGGATACTGGGAATCCATTTAGTACCAAAGCTCCCAAACCGGGTGGAAGAGTGCTGAGATTCCTGCAGAACTGATTGACTAAACTGAAGGTCCTCAGAAGCCAAGGAATCGCACTGATAAAACTTTGCAAACGTGTTCGAATCTGACCAAGTAGCTGCTCGGCAGAGCTGTAAAGCGGAGACACCCCGGGCATCTGCCCAAGTAGAACCCACTAACCTAGTAGAGTGGGCCTGTACAGATTTTGGAGCCGGGTAAGCCTGGCGTGGAATAAGCATGCTGTATAGTGAGCCTGATCCAGCGTGCAATTGACTGCTTAGAAGCAGGACACCCAATTTTATTGGGAGAACGAACAGCGAGTCCGATTTCCTGTGACGAGCTGTCCTCATTACATACACCTTCAAAGCCCTCACAACATCCAAAGACTTTAAAGTAGCAGAGGTGTCTGTAACAAGCAGAACCACAATAGGTTGGTTTATGTGAAACGCAGACACCACCTTAGGAAGAAATTGCTGACGAGTCCTGACTTCAGCTCTGTCCTCATGGAAAATTAGGTAGGGGCTCTTGTAAGACAACGCCCCCAACTCCGACACACATCTTGCAGAAGCCAAGGCCAACAATGTGACAGTCTTCCACGTAAGGTACTTTACGTCCACCTTCTATAACGGTTCAAACCAGTCTGACTGGAGGAACTGCAGCACCAAATTTAGATCCCAAGGTGCCATGGGAGACACAAAGGGAGGCTGGATGTGCAGAACACCTTTCAAGAACGTTTGGACCTCAGGAAGAGAAGCCAATTGTTTCTAAAAGAAAATCGATAAGGCCGATATCTGGACTTTTATGGTGCCTAGACGTAGGCCCACATCCACTCCCGACTGCAGAAATAGCAGGAAACGTCCCAGATGGAATTCTACCGCAGAATATTGTCTGCTCTCACACCAAGAGACATATTTTTTACAGATACGGTGGGAATGTTTAGACGTTACCCCCTTCCTGACTTGGATCATAGTTGGGATGACCTTATCAGGAATCCCTCTCCTGGCTAGAATCAGCTATTCAACTTCCATGCCATTAAACGTAGCCGCGGTAAATCTTGATAGACGAACGGGCCCTGTTGCAGAAGATCCTCGCAAAGAGGTAGAGGCCACGGATCTTCGAGCAGTAATGACCATTGCGTGTTTTTCCGCCCAGAGGAGAATTCTTGACACCTCTGACATCGCAGCACTGCTTTTCGTTCCGCCCTGTCGGTTTATGTACGTCACTGCCGTCACATTGTCCGACTGGACCTGAATGGCCTGATTCTGAATAAGAGGTGAGGTCTGCAGAAGGGCGTTGTATATAGCCCTGAGTTCCAGGATGTTTATTGGAAGGACGACTTCTGACCATCTTCCCTGAAACTGCACCCCCTGGGTGACTGCTCCCCAACCTCTGAAGCTTGCATCTGTGGTTAGCAGAATCCAATTCTGAATCCCGAACCTCCAACCCTCGACTAGGTGAGAAGTCTTTAGCCACCACAGAAGGGAGATCCTGGCATTTGGCGACAGACGGATCCTCTGGTGCATGTGAAGATGCGATCCGGACCATTTGTCCAACAGATCTAGCTGGAAGGGCCTCGCATGAAACCTTCCATACTGAAGTGCCTCATAAGAGGCCACCATTTTCCCCAGAAGTCGAATGCACAGATGCACCGATCCGGGTTGGCTTCAGGACAGCCTGAACCATCGACTGGATTACCATCACCTTTTCCAAGGGAAGGAACACTTTCTGAAACACTGTGTATCATTCCCAGGAAAGGAATCCTCTGTTTTGGTTCTAGGTGAGATTTTGTTAGGTTCAGAATCCATCCATGATCCAGGAATAGTCTGGTTGAGAAGCCAGTGCTGTCCAACAACCGCTCCCTGGACGGTGCCTTTATCAGAAGATTGTCCAGATATGGAATAATGTTCACTCCCTGTTTGCGGAGTAGAAACATCATCTCTGCCATCACTTTGGTGAACACCCTCGGTGCGGTGGAAAGACCAAATGGCAGGGCCTGGAACTGGTAGTGACAGTCCTGCAGTGCAATCCGTAGATAAGCCTGATGAGGCGGCCAGATCGGAATGTGAAGGTACGCATCCTTGATATCCAGAGACACTAGGAATTCCCCCTCCTCCAGACCTCAGATCACCGCTCTCAGAAACTCCATCTTGAATTTGAACACTCATAAGTACGGGTTCAATGACTTGAGGTTCAGAATCGGTCTTACCGAACCGTCCGGTCTCGGTACTACAAACAAGCTGGAATAGTACCCCTTGTTTTGCAGATGAGGTGGAACTGGAACAATGACCTGGGTCTGTATCAGGTTTGAATGGTGTCCTGTAAAGTTATACTAGCCTGATTTGAAGAATCTGTGAGGTGGGAGCTCCTGGAACTCCAGTCTCTAGCCCTGGGAAATAAAATCTATGACCCAGGGATCCTGATACGATCTTGTTCAGTTGTGACTGAATAATTTTAGCTGGGCTCCCACCTGCCAGTCTTCGAAGCATCGCGGTCCACCATCATGCTGAAGGTTTTATTCCTGTGAACCGGCAGTTGCTGGTTTGCGTGGTTTATCTCTAGCACCTCTGGTGGCAGTAGAAGAACCTCTGGGTTTGCCCCTAAACTTGGCAGTCAAAAAGGACTGTAAAATGGGTCCTGAGTAGGCCTTCCTAGCTGGGGAAGCTGCAGAAGGAAGGTATGTGGACTTACCCGCAGTAGCTTTGGAGATCCATTTGTCTAGTTCATCTCCAAATAAGGCCTTGTCTGTGAAAGGTAGGCCTTCCACGCCTTTCCTGGAGTCCGCATTTGTAGTCTACTGGCATAGCCATAGACCCCTGCATGCAGACACTGCCATACCTGTAGTATGTGCATTAAGCAAGCCTATTTCTTTTATGGCTTCCACCATATAGTTTGCAGAGTCCTGTATTTGTTGCAGGAGCAAAACAATCTCCCCTTGAGGTAAGGTATCTAACCCCTGAGTTAGGTTACCCGACCATTTTGAAATGGCTTGCGTAATCCACCCACATGCTATAGTGGGTCTCTGGACCACCCCCGCAGCTGTATACAAATATTTGAGCGTAGTCTCAATTTTGCGATCAGCCGCAACTTTTAGGGAGGCTGTACCCGGGACAGGCAATATAATTTTCCGTGAGAGCCCGGAAACCGATGCATCCACTGTCAGTGGACTCTCCCCTTTTTTTTTTCTATTCTCAGGAGGAAAAGGAAAAGATGACAACAACTGTTTAGAGATTTGAAATTACTTATCTAGATTAACCCATGGTTCTTCAAACAGGGTATTTAGTTCCTTTGACACAGGAAAAGTGGTTGAGGTCTTCTTCTTTATATTAAAATAAGATTCCTCACTCTCCTCTTTCACCTTATCAGTGATATTCAGAACTTCTCTGATAGCTTCTATGAGAGCCTCTATTACCTGTGACAGAGTACCCCCCACCCCCAACACCTCTGGATCCACCTCACCCATTTCTGACCCCTCATCATCAGAGTCAGACTGCACGATATGTGCGGAAAAATGGCAGGAGACTGAGACGCTGGTTTGGAGTCCTTTTTCATAAACTCAGTCACAGACTGTCTTAAGTATTGCGTCTCTTTCTCATTCCGAGATAACTTAGTAGAAATGGAGGAAATCATTCCCCTAATGGAGTTCAGCCATGCTGGTTCAGCCCCACTAGCCTGGGAAGGGATACTACACTGAGTGAGTACACACTAGTGAACCCCCTGGAGAAGAGGAATACTGTGCTTTACATGAAACACACTCTTTGCCTGACATACTGTAACAGTGACAGCACACACACACACACACACACACACACACACACACACACACACACACACACACACACACACACACACACACACACACTGGAAAAGGTTAAATGCACAATTAACCCACAAAGAGCCCTTCCAGGGAGACACAGAGAGATCATGGAACCAGCACACGGCACCCTAATTGCTAATGCCAAGCTTAGCCGGGTCGCAGACTAAGTACCTAGATTGGGGACATAGTACACTAATAATCGCTCTCCCCCTGCTATGAACCCCTGGAACTGCTGAGGTAATCTAGAGTCTCTCAGGAGGAGCTGCGTGTCCCTGTCAGTCAGCGTCTGTGTCAGCTGCAATAGGGAAAATGGAACCTGTGAGCTGCTGGATCCGTTTATAGTGAAGCCCCGCCCCTTCAATGGCATGCAGTCTTTCCGCTCTTCTTTATACTGGCTGTATGTGTCTATATGCATAAAATGGAGACAGACTCCTTTTATGGCTTTGATGCCAGTCTGGGTACTGTGTCTGCTGTGTAGAATCTGGGCCGTACACAGTCTGGAGACGCAGTCCGCCCCATTTAGAAGCCGTGCGTCTACGTACGCTCATGCCGCCATAATGGCTGGTGACCTGCTAACCGGGATGCCGGCTTAGTACTCAGGACTTTTCATTCTTCTGGCTCTGTTACAGGTGGCGGTGTGCCGCGGGAATGTACGCTCGCTGTGGTGGCGCTTGCAAATAGTTCCCTCAGGAGATAGTGTCCTGTCAGCAAGGAATGGGACCATTAACCCTGAGACAGGTTGGGCCGTTTCCCCCCTAAATCCCACGAAGCAGGCAGGGTGGTGCCATCCAGTCCTGCCTGAAAATAACAAACTTAGAAAATAAATGCAGAAAACTCTTCAGGAGCTTCCAGAGACGTGACCGGCTCCTCTGGGCACATTTTCTAAACTTCTATAGTGCCTATGGCTCCTAGTGGACCCGTCTATACCCTATGATACTAAATGGATTCCCAGTATCCCCTAGGACGTAAGAGAAAAATTTATTAGCATTTGGAACCAATATAGGTCTATCAAAACCCAAGAGATGTTGAATGTGTACATGGAATATTGGGGGTCATTCCGAGTTGATCGTAGCTGTGCTAATTTAGCACATTTACGATCATCTTCCCTGACATGCGGGGGACGCCCAGCACAGGGCTATCCCGCCCCACATGTCAGTGCTGCCCCCCCCCCGCGCAGAAGTGCAAAGGCATCGCACAGCGGCGATGCCTTTGCACTTCAAGAGTAGCTCCCAACCAGCGCAGCTTTAGCGTTCTGGCCGGGAGCTACTCATCACTCCTCGGCCCGCAGCAGCTGCATGTGACATCATGCAGCCGCTGCAGCCCGCCCCCTGTTTGGTCCGGCCACAAATGCGTTGGCCGGACCGCACCTACGAAATGGAGACCAAACGCTTCCGTCCCCCCCCAGTGACCGCCAGTGCGCCAGCGCATGCACAATTCTGACCCGATCGCACCGCTGCAATAAACTGCAGCGTGCGATCGGGTCAGAATGTCCCCCATTGTGTAATGATTTGTTTTGTATGTGAACTAAAAAAATGTTTCAGTTGTAATTTCTGGTTTAGCACATATAGAATTACACCATTGTTGAATAAATGTTAATTTTCTGGACACCACAGATTTTTCATTTTACGGACCCAGGTTAGCTGATATGAAACTTTTTTATATGGTTAGCTTTCTAGCGTGAAACATATGTAAGACAATTCATGACTGTGAAGACATCAATCAACATTATTTAACATAACTTATCATTTTTGATGGTACCTGGATCTACATAGAATTCATTGGAGAGAGTCTGGCAGTTGATGCCTACAGCTGTGACTGTTGCTTTGTACGCTTCTCCACACTTAGTGCCCTCAATCACACAAGCTCCAGTCATAGAGCGGCACATCAGCTGCGTCCCATCATTACTTTCCATTGCAGCCACATACATATTTATTCCAAATCCAGGGCTTTCAGTCCATGATATCTCAGTGCTGTCATTAATGCAGAAAGGTTTGGTAGACACATCTGTTGGCTTGCAAGGAACTAGAAGTGAACCAGAAACAGAAACATATAGTAACTATAAATGAAATTAACCTAAATTATACCCCTTTCACACTGCCAATGCCGGATCCCACCCGGGAATTGGAAACGGGTCCTTCCCGGGTGGGATCCGGCATTGGGGGTCATTCCGAGCTGATCGCTCGCTGCCAATTTTCACAGCGCAGCGATCAGGTAAAAAAATGTCAAAACTGCGCATGCGTATGCACCGCAATGCACACGCGCGTCGTACGGGTACAAACAGCATCACTGCTGTGCAATGCTTCTAGTGACGATTACATTCGCACAGCCGATCGCAAGGAGATTGACAGGAAGAGGGCGTTTATGGGTAACTGACCGTTTTCTGGGAGTGGTGACCAGGCGTTTACAGGGCGGGTATCTGATGTCAATTCTGGGACCTCCGTCGCTAGGATCATCGCACAGGATAAGTAACTTCAGGACTGGTCTTGTTTTGCAGAAAAGGTTTTTGTACCGCTCGGCTGCACATGCGATCGCACACTTGCAAAATGAAAATACACTCCCCCGTAGGCGGCTGTGCGTTTGCACGGCTGCAAAAAGTAGCTAGCGAGTGATCAACTTGGAATGAGGGCCATTGGACGCTATCGCTGGCTTCCCTAACCCGGCAATATGGCGGGTTGCCATGGCAGCGCTGGGAAATTAGCACTTCTCCGCGCTGCCTCTCCCAGTTGTAGTGAACGGGTCCCGGGTCGCATCGACCCGGGAGCCTGTTTACGCTGCCACTAACCCGATATTCAACCCGGGAATAACACTGCTTTATTGCCGGGTTGAATTGCCAGGTCAGGCGACCCGGGATTTCAGCTATGGCGCTTTCACACCACATGCAATATGCCGGGTCAATACCGGGTTATTTGTGCAATGTGAAAGGGGTATAAACAGTGGTACAAGTAGAAATATTTTCTTAGTGGTACTGACTGCCAAAAATGGGCGTGGTCATGTGTTGAGGGGGCATGACCACATGCTGCTAGGGGGAGTGGCTACATGACACTAGCGGCGTGGCCACACGACAGGCCCTTTTTTTTTTTTATCTGGGGGCAAGGCTAAAAATATATAGTAATGCCTCCAGTAAAATAAAAATATATAGCGATACCTCCAGTATAATAGAAATATATAGTAATACCCCCAGTTTAATAACAATATATAGTAATGCCTCCATTATAACAGGAAAATACAGCCACTATCGCACTACCAGTAACCCTGACAAAGTGGGAGGAGCCGTCATGCTGCCAAGCACCATGGTCTTGTTGCTTTGTGGCACATTATAATTGTGGTAATGGCAAAGTGTGTGGCAGGTGGTACTGCGTACCCGCTGACAAATTCTTAAGGGTACTCCATACCCGAGCGTGCCCGCATACTTGCACTGATGGGTATAAACTATAAAGGGGTTTAAAGGAAACGGTATCCGTTCAGATGGTCGACCATGTTATGGTCGACAGTCATTAGGTCCACCACTATTGGTCGACATTGACATGGTCGACATTGACACATGGTCGACACATGAAAATGGTCGACACATGAAAAGGTCGACATGAGGTTTTTAACTTTTTTTCTTTTGGGGAACTTTTCCATACTTTACGATCCACGTGGACTATCCACGTGGACGATTGGACCAGGTAATCTGTGCCGAGCGAAGAGAAGGCACCATGAACCGAAGCATGGCGAGCAAAGCGAGCCATGCGAGGGGACGCGGTGCACTAATTGGGGTTCCCAGTCACTTTACGCAAAAAACGACACCATTTAAAAAAAAAACAAAACTCATGTCGACCTTTTCATGTGTCGACCATTTTCATGTGTCGACCATGTGCCCATGTCGACCATGTCAATGTCGACCTATAGTGGCTGACCTAATGACTGTCGACCATAACATGGTCGACCATTCATACCGGAACCAAAGGAAACATGGGTCTGCATTGTGTTCTATAGTCGGTGTTACTGGAGATGATGGGACAAGTTTAAGTATTTCATCTGCAGATCTATTTACAATAACAGATGTAGGGGCATATTTATTTATTCACACTATTTTGTAGGAAATCCTCACAAAATAGCTGTTTTTTTAGGATACCCACAAAAATTAAGTATCCCTAAAATGTAAGAGGGGCGGACCGCAGAAGATTTTGGAGATATCTGCTATGGTCCCTCCAAAGCAGCAATGACAACTCCTAAATGTTTCTCTAAAGGCTGCTAAAATATTACATGTACCAAGCTCTGAAAAGCTATACTTTCCTGAGCTTGGCACCAATAGTATATGCCATCTAGGATGGTATTAGCCATTGTAGCCTGTGGGCTCCATTTTCACAACATTTTTGGGACTGGCATCTAAAGGATCCCTCTCCAGTAATTAGAGATGTATGGTTCGGCTCTCCAGAAATCCAAATACACACAAATTTTGTGGATCCGAACCAAAACCAAGTCTGGATCTCCTGAGGAGATCTGATCTGTACTGAATCCTGGTTCAAATCTTTCTCCAGTTCGGAATTTGGATTTTAAATCCGAATTTCGTGTTTTGTATTGCAAAAATTACATGATTTTAGCTGTTTTTATCTATTTTTATATGGGGTTTTTTTAAATCAATTTTTAAACTGAATCATAAAACGAATCTGAACCAAAACACTTGAGGGTGGTTTTGCAAAATGAAAACCAAAACTCAAAGATTAATCCAGATCCAAAACCAAAACTAAAAACACGGGTCAGTGCACAGCTCTGGCAATAATCACCACTTGCACTTGCGCAGATGGATGTTCGTGCATAACCAGTAACTCTACCTAGTCAACACCAGGAAGTAAAGTGATCACATAAGCAACCACATGACTTTTTACAGATTTTGCATACATTCGCAATGCAATATGTTTAACTATCGGCCGAATGCATCATTCGGATGCCGCGACAGGACTTGCGAGAAAGCTCTGTCCTCAATGTGCCCGCATCAGGCTTTCACACAATTGAAAGCCTTCACTTGCAAAGGCAAAGTCCACACATGCCTAGTAAGGCAGTGCAGAGATGGAGCATGCAGCCTGCGTTGGATATGAAAATGGCTGCATGCAGAAAGAAACTAAATGTTTGTAATTAAAAAGGAATTGCTTGCCTGCACACAGGGATCAGTGATTGGTGAGCTCCTTCTGTAACCAGGTCAGCTGTGCTGTGTGGTCAACTGACCTACTCCTGGCTAGCACCTCACCTGACTACACAGATCAGCTGATCAGAATACAGCAGCAGTCCACCGATTATGGATTCTTGTGTGCAGGTAAGCCATACTTGCCTACCTGACCCTCTCCATGAGGGAGAAAATGCTCTGTTCCTGGACTTTCCTCGTAAAGTATGATTGCCATCACCTGTGGTGAAACACCTTTCTTAGCAATTAACTAGCTCACCACAGGTGATGGCAATCATATATTACCAGGAAAGTCCAGGAACAGAGCATTTTCTCCCTCATGAAGAGGGTCAGGTAGGCAAGTATGAGGTAAGCTATTTTATTCATTTTATTTCTGCATGGAGCCTGGTGTCCCGATCTGTTTTGTGAAGGATGGTTGAGCTGCTGGATGGATCTCAGTGCAGCTCACTGCTAACAGCATCTGTAGATGGCGGAGGTGTTAGCTTGCTGAGGCTCCTGTATTACATGTATTTTACAATTTCACAATAGTAATTCAGACCTGATCACATTTCCCTATACAGGTATGAGAAGTGCGATCAGGATTCTAATCAGATGTGAATTTTAGGGCACACTCTCCAAAAGACCTTAAAAACATTTAAGTGATTCTAAAATAATGTGAAAATGGTGTGAAACGTCAATTTTCACATTATTTTAGTTAAAAATTTTTACAATTATGCCCCAAAATCAGACACACAGTCAGGTCTCTAGCTTTATATCTGGATGTTAACAGTTAGCCTACTGTAGTCAACTCCCCACACCTTTCATCTACAAAGAAGACATACAGTACACTGAAAACCTCATTAGTGTACAGCCAGGTGAATGGAAAGTACATACCCTTAACATGTTTTCATCTTCACACTAGTTCCACTTTTAATGCTACAGAAAACATAATATGTTACTAGTTGTGTATCAGAAATTTTGAAATCAGAAGAGAACAACAATACCGAAATAAGGTGGTTCAGTCTGGTTGCTGGAAGCTATGCATTGGCCATTATCTGCATCAACAGAGATAGAGTAAAGCTGTCCACAGCTAATATTACTGATTTCACAGTTCTTTTCATGGGTAGTACAGTTGGAATAGTCGGAGCCACTCTGTGCTGTAGCTGTGAATGTCATGTTTGCATCGTCCTCTGCCCATGTGACAAGTATTGTATTCTGATCACAGATTACGTCAACTGCAATGTTCCTTGGAATACATGGAACTGCAGATACAGAAATTGAAAATATGTTACGTGTCATAAAGATTTTGATTTCAAACATAAAAACAAGGGTGATTTTTTTTTTTTTTTATAATTGATGCTGAAATTATGTTGAGTAAAATGATATGATTCAATATGGCTATATTTAACTCAAAAGTCATATGATACTTTAATTGCTTATCACATGGATACATTAAAGACTTTTGATAGCACAGATTTCGTGGATAGAAAATTCAGAACAAAAAGAACAAAACAAAAAAAACCACATTGTCCACACATTGTTACTCCACTTGTAAGTTTCTCACACAAAGGGGGTTCACAGAGATGACAAAGGTAAACTTGCAATTTCTACACTGAATTCCAATGTATAATGTATACAACCTTATGGGTGAGGTTGGCATGAGGTCGTATATGATGAAATAATTGGGCTGTGAGGTTTTTACAGTGTAATGAGAGAGCATATTCCGGTACAATGGAGATTTGCTTATATGGTGCTCTTAAACTGGAATATGCTGGCAGCCCTGGGTCCTCTTTCATGGCATAAGGTTGTTACATCAACACAACCTTGCTCAGCTGATCTGTTCTTAGAACAGTGTAGTCTCCGCCTCATTATCTTCTTTAAAAAAGACCCCTAAATGTATAACATTTTAATTGGCATATCTTATTCAGGGGTGAATTTAGGGGTCAGGGTGTCCCTAGGCACTACAGTAATAGCTGCCCCATCCACCTGCCTAATTTTATTACGTTATAAGCCCTCATTTGATAATTGCCAATTTGATAGAATAATAAAAAAAAGCCACTAACTATGACAATTATTTTATTTTTTATTATGTATACATATTTACTAAGTAGGTCAGCTTACAGGGGCAGTATGTGCATGCCCTACTCATTTACACTCCATTCAAGATGGCATATGGTACAGTACAGTGGGAATATTTTGCAGTTACTGGTACATTTTCATCTGACAGTACCAACACAAACATCCCCTAACTAGTGCCGCCCCTAGGCACATGCCTCATGTCTCTAATTGGAAATTCACTACTGAGCTTATTGATAATGAGCTGTGAAAACTTACCTGTATTGATAGAAATTGTTGGACTGTTGGGGCTCATGCATTCATAGTTAGAGGTGGTTACAAAGACAGTGTATGTAAGACTGCATGGTAATTCAGAGAGAGAGCAGTTTAAGTCAAACGATTCACAGGAATATTCTGAGCCATTGGGGGCTTGTACGTGGGCCACATACAGAACAGCCCCTTCACTGTAGGACCAGTGGATAACAGTGGAATGTGTTTTGCAGTCAGTCACGGCTGAGATTTGTTTTGGTGGACAGGGAGCTAAAAGGCAGAAAGTAAATGAAAATGATTATTGCTTATTTAGGAAGAATACATTTTTTGAGTTCTTGTTTCACTAGTATTACTACTGTATGTGGTACTTTAAAAAACTTCAACATAAACAGCATATCTTATGTAACAACAAAAAAGATAAAATAACACATAGCCTTCTTGAGAAAATCAGCAAAACTATTTCCGTTCCTTTTTACTCGTATTTCCCACTATAAATTCTTTGATATTATTTAATTTAGGATGAAGCATAATCTGTGAAGTTGATCTGTGAAACATGTTGCAAGATTCTACATAAGTGAGACTCATTCTATTTTATTATTTTCTTTTTATTGATTTGCATTTTTTTTCAATATGTTTATTAAGTTTTACATAATAAGCATGAAAAACAGAGAAAATCAGCAGTATACAAATACATACATCAATCAAAATGAACACCATCAGAGAGACATCGAGCATATTTAAAAACAAAAACAAAAAACAATATCCTAAATATTGTCTCAAATGGATCAATTAAAGTGTTAACCAATAGAAACACATGCTGCCGAGCAACATCAAACTTCAGTAAACAAATAAATCAGAAATGCAAAAAGACAGAAATAGCTAAAGAGGCGAGAGAAAGAATGTAGAGAGACAAGAAAGGGGGGAATAGGAGGGAATAGGGGAGTGTGGCACTCCATCAATCCATATATGAAACAATAGGAAAAAGAGTTTCACCTGTGAGGCAATGGACCAGTAAGATCCAGGTGAAAGGGCCTGAAAAAAGAAAACCCACATAAAGAGATGACTATACAAGCGTGGGCCTCAGGTCACATGCACCTGGTATGACTGCGAGGATTTGAAGTCAAGCCAGGGATACCATATAGATATAAAACTCTGGAGGTTTTCAGGTGTCACCTGTAATTCTTCCATTGACATATACATGTCGATCCTTGCAAACCACTCTTTCACGAAAGGCGGGGAAGTACATCGCCAGCGAACTGGAATCACCGCCTTGGCTGCACTATTGAGAAACTTTAGGAGAGTCTTCTTGTATGCAGCTATAGGGTCAGGAAATATGTTAAGGAGCCAATAAGCGGGTTCAGAGGGGACATCCGACCCTACTATAGTACTAGAGAGTGAAATGACTGCGGTCCAAAAAGGGCATAAAGAACCGCAGTCCCACCAGATATGGATCGGGGAGCCTATACCATTGTTACACCTCCAACACTTGTCTGGTACTCCAGAAAACATTTTGGCTAACGTCTGGGAGCATCTATGCCATCGTGTTAGGACCTTAAAGTGAGTTTCAATTACAGAGTAGCTTATCGAGCTAGCAAAAGTGGCCTGGATGCATTTATTCCAGTCCTCCCCAGCCAAGTCGAATTGCAAATCTAGTCCCCAATCCCTCGTGTATTTAGGGAGATCTGGAAACCTGTTTTCAATTAAAGGCCTATAGCATTTGGACAGAAAGTGTGCTAGACAGGAAGGTTCCACACACATATTCTCGAAAATAGTCAAGGGTTTAGTGGCGCCTGAGCGAACTGGGCCTCCCATTACAAAATGCTTCAATTGAAGTTATTTCCAAATCTCTGCTGGTAGTAGATCCCATTTTGCCTGCATAAAAGAGAAGGGTATCAACTCCCCGTTTTCCACTAGTTGGCTGACACGTAGAACCCCATTTAATTTCCAGGAATCAAAGCCATGACCTGAAATACCTGGAAGAAAATCAGTGTTGTTGAACAGTGGAGTCAGGGGGGAAAGTTTTGAGGACATATACGGGAGGATCCTCAATCTGTTCCATCGTGCAAGTGTAGGGGTGAGAAATAATCGGGATTTTGGAACACCAGGGGTACCGGGCATTCGGCGAGAGGACCGCCGCCTTTTCTATAAGAACCCACTGCTTAATATCATCCTTACGTGACCATTCCATTATTCTATGGAGAATGATTGCATCATAATACAAGGGAAAATGAGGTAGCTGGAGACCTCCCATATGTTTACGTCTAAAAATAATGTCATGCCGGAAACGCGGTCTCTTATTACCTTAATCCCTAACTGCATTATACAATGCTTTAAACCAATACTTCGGGACATGGATTGGGAATGTCTGGAGAAAATAAATCACCCTGGGCAAAACATTCATTTTAATCACGCTAAGTCTGCCTAGCCAAGAAAGTATTTTCTTACCCCAGTCCCTAAATTATGAGCGGAGTGTAACAAGCAATAAGATCAATGTGGATAGTGACACCCAGGTACTTAATGCTAGTAGGATGCCAGGCAAATGGGAAAGATTTAATAAGACCTTCTAATGATTGAGAAGAAGCTGAAACACTCACAGCCACAGACTTTGAAAAATTAATTTTAAAGTTTGTTAGGGAACCAAATCTATGAAATTCAAGCATCAGGTTGGGAATTGAAACAGTGGGGTTAGATAGGACAGTCAATAGATCGTCTGCAAAGAGCACAAGTTTGTATTCATCCGCCCCCACAGTAAGACCAGAAATATTTGGGTTAAGTCTGATGGTACTAGCCAGGGCCTCCATGCACAATATGAATATAAGAGGCGAAAGGGGGCAGACCTGTCTAGTACCATTCTTAATAAGAACCCGCTTGGACAGGTCCCTATTAATTTTTATCCTCACAGTAGGGAAACTATAATGTGCCAGAATACGATAAAGGTATACGGTGCCTAGACCTAGGTGACTCAAGACCCCCTCCATAAAGACCCAGCTTATCCTGTCAAAAGCCTTTTCGTCATCAGTAGACAGCAAGGGGTATGGCCTGTAGAGGCCAAATGTGTTAAGTCCATTATTTTGGTTGTGTTGTCCCGAGCCTCCCACTTGGTCTGAATGGATAATATTCAGGAGTAGAAGCTTCATTCTGTTTGCTATCAGTTTGGCAAACAATTTGATATCTGTGTTGAGCAGTGATATCAGGCGGTAGCTTGCGCATTGGGCTGGGTCCTTCCCATCTTTTGGTATAACTGTAATTAAGACTTCCAGAGCTTGGGGCGAGAAACCACAATCAGCAGAAACCTCATTAAAGGCCTTCAGCATCTTGGATAGAAGAATGTCTTTAAAAGACTTATAATACAAAATAGTAAACCATCAGGGTCCAGGCTCTTCCCAGAGGGTGTCTCCTTAAGGACCTGTTCCAGCTCTGGGAGAGAAAAAGGGGAGTCCAGCCAAGCGCTATCTTCTTCTGACGGCCTCGGGAGTCCCGTCTCACTGAGATATGTTTCAACTAAATCCCGGGTATCCGGGAGAGTATCAGGGTACCCAGGACCGTGAAGGTTGTACAATTTGGTATAGTAGGAGTGAAATGCATCAGCAATGTCTCTGGTAAGGGTATGACTTGTCCCATCTCCATCCTCAACCATTTGAATATACAATGTGGCCTTCTGGGCACGCAGTGCTCTAGCCAATAGCTTCCCCGGTTTATTCCCCCACTGAAAGAAACGATTCCTACAAAGCCTATAATCCTTTTTGACGTCCTCAAACAACAAAGCATTAAGGGCAGATCTGGTCTCATTTAACTCGAGCAAAGTTGGGGAGGATGCCCCTACCTTGTGTGCAGTTTCCAGAGCTTTGAGCCGCTGAAGCAGAGCGAGTTTTCCTTTTTCAGAATTGAGCCAATCTGGATCAACTTTCCATGCAGGACACACTTATGAGCCTTCCACACCATGACTCCGGAGACTTCTGGTGTCTCATTAACTACAAAGTAATTCTCCATCGCTTCGATTAATTTGGGCTTAAACCTTGGATCCATTAAAATGTGATAATTTAACCGCCAGGTACAGTGTTTAAAATGAGGGCAGGCAGTCTCCAGAGTCAGGGAAATAGGAGCATGGTCAGACCAGGTGAACAGACCTATATCAGTGGACCAGATAAGATGTAAAAATCTATGAGGCAAAAGAAAGTAATCAATCCTAGAGTATATACCATGTGGCCTAGAGAAAACGTATAGTCCTGTCCACTGTGTGCTGAAGCCTCCACGTGTTGACCAACTGATGTTCATGTAGTGTTCGATGAACCCCGCGGTGTAAAGCTAGGGAAGGCCTGACTGGAGACCCAGGTATATCCACCTCATGGTGTAGAGACAAATTGAGGTCACCTCCTAAAATCGGGATAGCCTCAACCAGCGAGGATACCCAATTCAGCAAAGTCGACAGAAACTTGGGTTGCAATTGGTTAGGAACATACACATTCACAAAAGTGTATTGCTGAGCAAACAGTTTACATTTTACCAAGAGTGCCCTCCTCCAAGGCTATCGACAACACATCAGTAAAGGGTAATCGTTTGGATAATAAAATGGCAACCCCCAAGGACTTATTTTTGCTATTATTGTTATAAAAGGAAATCGGGTAGTTGCGATCCTTAAGGGTTGGGGCGGCACCGGATTTAAAATGTGTCTCCTGGAGAGAAGCTACATCGGCCCTAAAGGCGTCAAGGTCCCTGAGCAACCTAGAGCGATTCTCTGGTACATTCAAGCCCTTTACATTGAGAGAAACAAATTTAGTGGTTGCCATTCTGGGATTATGCACAGGAGCATGAGAGGAGGACATCAGCATTTCTGGGATGGAGAGACAAACAGGGGAAGGGGAAAGAATAGAAAAGGAAAACATGAAATACCCAGTAGAGAAACAATTTGAAATAATTAACATTGTCCGTAGTACATAGAACATCCAATTGAGTAGTAACACAAACACACTACCGCCACTTGGGAGCCCGGGCATGAAGACACGCCGGAGACCAAGAAGACTAGGGCGGCGTGGGGGTAGCAGGGGGTTAGTGACAGCACAAACTCTAATATCAAAGCATATATTATTAACACAAAAAGAGCATCATTCTAAACACATAACCTAGTGAGAAAACAATAACACAGAAATATGAACATAAACCTTCATCGTTGCAGATTAGGATGGTTATCTCTCCTGTCCAGGGCTGCAGAAGGCCTCAAAGAAATGGTACAGGTGGCAGAGGCACATCACAGGAGAAGGCAACGGTGACAAAGTCAGAACCACTGTAGAACAGAAAAGTCTCTTACAATGGCGAGTATGTAGCGTGTCAGGTCACTAAAAGACATCACTGTGTTGCCATAGATGGAAGGTTACATTGCTCTTTAGGAGATTTTGGGTTACGGTGGACAACGTGCCAGTCGTTATCAGGGTGAGAGAGTCCAGGTGGGATAGAGCGAACCAGAGGTTCCTGCCAGTCCAAAAGCGTCACCAAGGGAAGGACAAGCGCTTGACAAAAGAGGGGCAAATCAGTCGTGTCCTCGAACATACATTACTTCCCATTATAAGAAACATGCAAGCTGAAAGTAAAGCCCCACCGATACTTGATTCCAAGCTTGCGAAGTTCCGCAGAGAGAGGCTGGAGGGCTTTCCGCCTCTGTAGGGTGGACCACGACATGTCTTGAAAAATCTCAATGCCCTGGTCATCTATTTCAATGACATCCAAATGATGGACTTTGCGGAGGATGTCCTCCTTCTGCGCATAATAATGGAGCCGACACATGACGTCCCTTGACCGATCCGTTGGTGCTTCCCTGAGTCTCAGTGCCCGGTGGGCCCTATTAAACTCAATCGCAAGAGATGGGTCTTGGCCTAAAAGTTCATTGAAGACCTGCGTGAGGAAGTCAACAAGACCTTGGGGCGGACTGTCCTCCGAAATCCCTCGTATCCTCAAATTATTTCTCCTTCCGCGCTTATCAAGATCAACAAGGCTTTCTTGAAGTTGATGCAGGTCTGTCGCCTGTCGGACAACCACAGACCTGAGAGCATTGTGGGCCGACACCGAGGCGGCAGAGAAGCTTTCCAATGAGACGAGCCAGGTTTCAGTATGCGAAACCGCAGACTGTACATGGGCAATCTCGGAACGGACGGTATCTCTAAGCCTATTTTCCAGCTGATCAAAATCCTGCTTCATCGGCATGGAACGGAGCAGGTGTAAGATTTTTTAGGCTCCTTCCGCCTCTGGGACAGCATTCAGTTCTTCCAAGTGAGCACCGTCTCAGGAGGGAGAGTCTGATGCAGACGAGAGGCGTGGAGTAGATAGAACAGAGGTGTCCCCAGCAGGGGTGGAGCCTGGGGAAGGAAGAACTGTCTCATATTGGCCGAGGATAGGGTCTCCATGGCAGGGGTTGCAGTTCCCTTTTTTGACTTTCATCCACTCCCTTGTGAATTCTTCTTACCTCTCACCATGAGGCAATGCAGTATCACTAAAACACACTGAAAAAGGTCATGTGGCTAGAACAACACGTCTGTCAGAGCCAGCAGCAGCACATACCCCCAGAAGAAATGCGGCTAGCAGGACATTAGTTGGGAGATGAGCCTCCATACTCTGGGGGTTATATTGTAGGACCGGTCATACCGGAAGAGAGGGTTATGCAGCGTGAGGTGTGACATCTGGGAAGGCAGAACCTTCCACACACTGGCACCGCACAGGGGGATAAAGTTCAGCGGGAGCAGTCAGGACCAGAGCAAATATCAGAGGCTGCGTACCTGAGAAATAAAGGAGTCCCATATAGTGAATGCAGCCATAACAAAGCAGCGCGTGGGGCACAGGAAACAGCTGGTGCGGGTAGAGATATATAGGTGCCTGGAGAAGTCTTTATCAAAAAGACAGTAGTATTGCTGGCTTGAAACCATAAAACCATATAGAATTGAAGTAGAAAAATTAAGAAGCAGGTGATGGGTCCAGCCATGCAGAGATGGTATATAGAATGGCAGAGGTGCATCCACTATTAATACTTGTAATTATTTGCATAACAGGCTGAGTGGAGCGCAGCTGGTAATTATGAACGCACAGGCAAACAGGGAAATAATGGAGCTGTAGGCATCTGGTGCTAAGCAGGGAAAGGAATCCCAGTCACAAACCTCCACACTGAGGGACAGATATTGCTGGAGGGACTGGCTGCTTGAGGCTACAGCACTCAGTTCAGAGGCAGGGTGTAGTCTGCAGACTAACCCCAGCTGGGCTCACAGCTCTGAAGACCCGTCACTGGAGCTCCCATTATAACAGGAGCACAGAGGTCATTCACTGATGCTGGCCCATGGGAGGAGAAGGTGCAGGGAGGGAGACCTCCAGAATCAAGATGGCGGGCGCCCGCCGTGCGTGCCGCGGCTCTTCCCCCGACAGCACCCGGAACGGCCAGGCAGTAGTCACAGGGCACCAGTAGGTATGAGGAAATCTGACGGAGGACCGCTATGCCTGGGCTGCAGCAAGGTACCTGTGGCAGTTCCCTGTGGCCCCGCAAACCAGCGGCTTCGCCCGTGGCTGCAAATTTAGGCCGTGGCTTCCGTGCGGGCGGTAGGCCCCGATCCCAGCCTGGTCTGAGCGGCTCCGGGATACCTCCAAACCCATTTATTTATTTTTTTAGGTTTTTATGAATCTAGGGATAGGCTGTTTGCTCTTCTTCGTTCTTTATTGTTTGGGCATAGGTATACCTGAGTTGTTTTATTAATGTATAATAATCAGGATGTGGCTGTGGATAGTCTACCATCTAGTTTGGGCTAGCTTGTGGGGTTATTCATCTTGCATTTGAGGTTCAATTATTGTTATACATGTGTTTGTACAGGTACATATTCACTGTAGTTTTTCCTATGTTGTAAATTTTGCATTTTTTATTTTTCTTTCGTGTACATTTTTCTCGGGTTGGTATATTTTATTTTATTTTGTCCTGGCATGTCAAGATTGAACATGGCGACATTCATCACGTCGACACTGTGAAATGTTGACATGATTAGAAGGTCAACAAAATGTCCCTGGTGGTCTAATGGAGACTTACCTTGTACGGTTGCTCCAGCGGTGTCTTCTGGATCTGGTGGAGATGTCCTGATGACTTCTGGCGGGTCCTACGTTGCTTCTGATAGTAATTTTGTCTAACCTTACCCTTGCCCCTAGTGCCTAACTGTAAATCTCTTCTCCTGCAGCCTAACCCTAGCTTGCCCTCTAGTGCCTAACTCTCTGCTACTGCAGCCTAACCCTAGCGCTCCCCCTAGAGCCTAAAATTCTGCTGCCGCAGCCTAACCTTGGCCCTCCCCCTAGTGCCTAACCCTCTGCTGCTGCAGCCTAACCCTGCATTACAGCATATCTGTTAACACCTCGATAAGGGGGGAAGGAAGGGTGGCTTTGTATCCTTACTTGGAATGGTAAGGGCCTTAGTGATAACTTCAATCATTCATTGGTGCTATAACTTCAAAAGCATGATCCCGACATTGCTTAAGTAACAGAAACATATTAAGAAGAACCTATACTTTCATTTAAACATCTCCAGATGTACATGGTAGATTTTTCTCAGAGCCCCCTTTCATGTATGTCCCTCCACCTTATAAAAGTTGTATTCTTACCAAGGCAGTCTCAATTATTGCTCTTTCATTGATACTTCAATTCTGTGTTTGAGAGATTTTAACAACATCATGGACCCATCCTTGGACAGGTAGAGAGAGGCCTGTGCCTCACTCCTACTAATACTACTATTATGATTAAACCTGCAGCAGAAATGGTCTTGTTGGATGTGAGGAGGGTGCAGTATCCTCTCGGGACAGGCATTCCTCTTGCCATTACGTATCTTACCATATCTTGTCCCATGTAAATCTTATATCAGTGTCTGACAGACAAGTGCTACTTCTCACTGCAAGAGTCTATTTGCATCTCCAGTCATTCTCTGGATCTCATATTTTTCCTCACTAGATAGGGGTCAGCCCACTTCTGCTTATACTGATGGTAGCAGGCTCGGATTTGATAGACGTTTGGTAGGATTATTTTGGGGATAATGGGTCTAATTCAGAAATGTAAATGTCTTCATAGTTGCAAATTTGTATGCAGCGACTATGCAAACATATGCAAATGTCCCAGTCATCGGATTTGTATTAAGATGCCCACCGGATGTACTGTATATACAGGTTGAGTATCCCATATACAAATATTCCGAAATAAGGAATATTCCGAAATACAGAATTCTTTGAGTGAGACTGAGATAGTGAAACCTTTGTTTTCTGATGGCTCAATGTACACAAACTTTGTTTAATACACAAAGTTATTAAAAATATTGTATTAAATGACCTTCAGGCTGTGTGTATAAGGTGTATATGAAACATAAATGTATTGTATGTATGTACACACACTTTGTTTAATGCACAAAGTTATTAAAAATATTGGCTAAAATGACCTTCATGCTGTGTGTATAAGGTGTATATGTAACATAAATGCATTCCGTGCTTAGACTTAGGTCCCATCGCCATGATATCTCATTATGGTGTGCAATTATTCCAAAATACGGAAAAATCCGCTATCCAAAATACCTCTGGTCCCAAGCATCTTGGATAAGGGATACTCAACCTGTGCTTGTAATAATAATAAAGTAACAGAGTCTTTCAAACTGTTATAAATTATACAGTATAGCTGAAGAAAACTTCCATATGCTGTAATGGGTAGGGTAAACTTATTCAAAATGGTCAAGCAACCCAGTACCTTTATGTCTTGCAACATTCAATGATTTCTTTCCCTAATAAAATCTTTATCTTCATCAATAGTTCATCAATGATACTTCATCAATAATACTTTCTTACTTTGCCTTGCATTGGTAAACCAACTTATAAAATATTGAACACTTTACTTACATCCAAGAGTTTGGGTGCTTTAGCCCTGTCTAATATGAGGACATATTTTTAAGAGGCTCAATTATCACATCTTATTGAATGGTTGCAGGGCTCTTTTTCAAGTTGTCTTTTGGGCCTTTTGGGTGAACAGGTAGGTCCATTTTTTAATCTTTTACAATTTCTTCTTACAAGTTCTATAGCCCAAGCATTACAGGGTTGGAATCTCTGTTCTGGTCTCTTGGGGGTACAGTGAATGACCCTGATACACCATCCTGGAGCAATACCGGACTCCTTAGCTAGAAGAATTGAAGGGGCATTCTTTTCATGCTGGTGCGTCCACATTGGGCAAGGACTATCTTTCTGATTATATTAAGAGTCTCAAACAACTCAAACTCTTTTTAATTCTACTTTCTTTAAAAAATTAAAATTGAGCATGCAAGGCCATCTCCACACTGTGGGGGTAATTCCAAGTTGATCGCAGCAGGAATTTTTTTAGCAGTTGGGCAAAACCATGTGCACTGCACGGGAGGCAGATATAACGTGCAGAGAGAGATAGATTTGAGTGGGTTATTTTATTTCTGTGCAGGGTAAATACTGGCTGCTTTATTTTTACACTGCAAATTAGATTGCAGATTGAACACACCCCACCCAAATCTAACTCTCTCTGCACATGTTATATCTGTCTCCCCTGCAGTGCACATGGTTTTGCCCAATTGCTAACAAAAATCCTGCTGCGATCAACTTGTAATTACCCCCTGTATTACACCCTATACCCTAAATTCATTGGTATCCCCACAATCTACCTCCAAAATATTAATTTTTTTCAGGTACCACAACTCTGAGAGCTGAGATCTGTAAAGTATGTATTTAGCAGATAAATTCTAGTTGGACTTCTCTAAATCTTTATTGATATACAACATACCTGTCACTATCTCTGTTGGATCACTATTCATACTGTAACAATCATTATCATAGGCAACAAGAGACACTGATAGACTCTCTCCACAATGTGGCCCTGTAATCTGGCAGCTGTTGTTTACTGTGGAGCAGTTGTAGGAAGCACCGCTGCTCCCCAAGGCATATGCTGTATAGTAAGCAGCCCCATCTGTCGGGTTCCATGACACCGCTATGGTATTATCCTCACATTTAGCTACAGCTTCAACATTCTGTGGGTTGCAGGGAGCTTGAAATATAAGAGAGAAGAAAATAAAATGTGGACAAAAAAAAACAAAACAACATAAATTTGTTATAGAAGTTTGTATTTGCATATAGTAATGATGATAAAGAAAGGATTTACATATGACTTATGCTTAAATAAAATTGACATCTTATATCTTCACTGCTAAAACAGCAAAGTTAAAATGATAGGGTCAAAATACTACTGGCATCCATCAGGATTTTGAACATCGGGAAGCCGTTCCATACTCTTATCCATTCACATACCAATATCATGATAGTTATCTAGTCAATCTAAAGTATATACATACATATCTTATCCCTATATTAGGGATGGATGATTATTGTGCCCACTGAGGTCACTTATCTTCCAGACTTCTGCAGAGATACCACAGGAAGTATATCTTACAGTAGAAGAGTGAATGGTGAATAGGTGTCTGCACAGTGGGTGGCCTGAACATTACAATACAGTATATACTGTCACAATAGCATAATATATATCAAAGGGGTTTTGTACACTATTCGAAACCCCTTTCAGCAGGTGAAAGAAGTCTTGAAAAATATGCTAGAGGCTTTATTATTGTTCCTACCTCTTGCTGGGTACTGCTGATATGGATTAATAACCAGTATGGTCTTAAATGACCATGTGCTTGATAGTACAGAAGTAAGGGATAGATCCCTTTTTAGTGTGTACAAAACACCTTTGATATATCTTATGCTATTGAAGTGACAGTACATATTGAGATAAGAGGATTGAAAGGCTTCCCTATGTTCAAAATCCTGACGGATCCTAGCATGTATTTTGACCCTATCCCTAACCCAACCCTAGCACAGACCTTGCACAGCCTATCCGAACCACCCCCTTCAGCAGCTTAACACTAACTGCCCCTCCCCCACATCCTAACCCTTACCCTCCCTCTATTGCCTAACCCTAACCCCTGAATTTACCGTCAGGATCCGTTGGTATTCTAACCATCGGGATTTCGACTGCCAGCATCCTTACTGCATCCCAGATTACAAATATGTAGATGTGACTGGAAGTTACTAAACGACCTTGATAATATATGTATACAGATGTGGGGATAGAAGATATATGGATGTTGGGGACACTGTGTGCAGTTAAATTAAATAGATTTTTGTGGACATTCTTGTATGTTGAAAGATAATGGACCTTAGAATGTCCCACCCACAGAAAACAAGGTAACCTTACCTATTAGTTGTGGTGAATTTTTGGTATGTCAGTGGATGTTGGTGGAAGTGTTGTGCTGTAAATTGTTGAGATGAGGTATTATCTGATACCTTGTATGCCTATTAACATATTTGCTAATGGATGATAGTAGTGTCTGTTTAATATCTATCTATCGCTGGGATGGATGTGGTGTTGGGGAAAGAGGAGATGGCAAAGGTCTGTTGTGTGGTTGACTGGGTGACAGGCTAGGATGATGGAGTGGTTGTGACTGCTTCCCTAATTATTGTTGTGGGGTGAGAATATGGAGGAGTGTGTGTTTGGGGAGGTGGGAGTGGAGCAATTCTTGTAAATTGCCAATAAAACAATTTGTATCCACATGCTGCCGGGTCTATATATTTACACCCATAACTTTTCACAAAGATAACTTCAGATCCACCGAGCCAACACAGCATTCTGTATTGGACGTCATCAAGCACTATTTATTAAGACATATCCAGGAGCACTAAATGCAGCTCTCTAGCAAACCTCTATTATTCATATCCTACATAGGATACTGGAAATTTCCAGCAAAGAGCAGCTCCACAGAGCCTTCTACTTCTAAACTAAATAGCACTAAATAGTGGTTACAGGAACAACACCCACCCATTAATAACTAATGCTGGGTATACACTGTCCAGTTATCACCCTGATCAGCCAATAATCATCTGATTGGGCCAATAATTGAACAGTGTATTGCCACACCCGATCAGCTATTATGAGTGTATGGCCACAAAATCTTATGGGTTTCAGCTTGTCAGATAAAATGTCTGTAGGTCTGACAGACATTGTATCTCACAGCCAGCATAAGTAATAAATTAACCACGGATTCAAATCCTTTTTGTTCCTGATGAACTTCAACATAATCTATAATGGGAATTTTCTCTCCTCTCCCACCACTCAATCTGGCCACATGGATAATGATGCAAGAAAGAATGCTACAGTATGTTTAGAATAAGCTATTACCATTAAGTCCACTCTGGGCAACTGAAGCTGCAGGGTGCCTGTCTAGAGTGTCCCTTCGATGCTCTAGGCAGCTCTGCAGTAGCATTATTGGCTGCAGGGTGCCATTCTAGGCAGGGCCGTAGTGTCCATTAAGGTGACCAGGCTGAAGCCTATGGGGGCCCTTAGGGACTAGGGACCCATACATTTTTTTTCTGAGGCACTGTTACCTGCGCCCAGGGGTGTAGCGAGGGTGGCTCCGGTGGAGCACGAGCTCTGGGCGCTTGAAAAGTTAGAGGGTGCGCCATCGCCTGACCCACCTCCCCTCCCGTCACCTGCTATACCGTGGGCCACTGGACAGGCAGCCACAGAGCAGGAGGAAGAGAAGCAGAGGAGTGCACACTGACTCAGACTCGGAGACTAGGTAGGGAGCAGTGTAAGCCAGAGGCGATAGCAGGAGACACTGACACCTCTGCGGCCTTCTTTATATGTCTCACTGTCTGCTTGTAGCTGTACAGCAGGGTTACTTCTGTTCTTCAGCATCACTCTCTGCCCCCGCTGCTGCAGAATCTCTTTCTGTCACAGCTGCTGCAGCACCTCTTTCTGTACCCGCTGCTGCAGCACCTCTCTCTGCCCTGGCTGCTGCAGCACCTCTCTCTGCCCTGGCTGCTGCAACACCTCTCTCTGCCCTGGCTGCTGCAACACCTCTCTCTGCCCTGGACCTCTCTCTGCCCTGGCTGTTGCAACACCACTCTCTACATTGATGCTGCAGCACCTCTCTGAACCAGCTGCTGCAGCTTTAGCACCTCTCTCTGCATTAGAAGCTGCAGAGTAACATGTATAAGAGACTCTACTGTGTGGCGGAACGTGTATAAGGGGCTCTACTGTGCGGTGTAATGTGAATTGGTACTATTCTGTGGCCATGCCTCTATATTTTTGTTGTCTGTCTTCGGCGTGCACCGTCCCTTATTTAGACATGGGGGCACCCAAAGGAAACTTTTACCCTCATGACTACAAGGTCTATAACTGGCCCTGTCACCAACTTATGATTTTCAAATATTTTTTATTTTCAAATGTATCATGCACCCAATTCAGTAAAGGGGAGGATGCACCGAAACATACCCTTGCTCCGGGCACCATTACACCTAGTTACACCTCTGCCTGCGTCCTAAGGCTCCAATAGTTAAAGGCACTTTGTTCTCTGTGCTGTAGCAAGGCATACTCCTAGTCAGCTGATGTTTGTTTTGAGACAATGGGAGAGAGACAGCGGACAACAGCACACTAACACTATTTCAAAAGAGAAAATGAAGAATTGATATGGGATAAATACAGAAGCACTCATTGCTTCATTGGTTCATTAGGTAAATAGTGAAAAGGTCGACCGTGTCTTAGGTTGCCCCCAAAAGGTTGACTTGCACAAGGTTGACATGAGAAAAAGGTCAACACACAATAGGTCGATGTGAAAATGGACAACATATGAAAAGGGTGACATGAGTTTTGTAGGTTTTTGGGGTGTCAATTTTAACTTTAAGCACATGGACCCAGTGCTTAAAGTGATCTTAGGGAGGTGGGGGAACTCACCTTCCCGGTGGGTGCCATGCCCCTTCCTGCCCACCTAGAAGATGCCACGCCCCTAGTTCCTCCCCTTCTTACGAACTTGTGGGGTGCCCAAGAAAATAGGATTTTAATTACCTACCGGTAAATACTTTTCTCGTAGTCCATAAGAGATATTGGCCAATCTACTACAATGGGGTATAGAGACGGGGTCCAAAGGAGCCAGTGTGCTTTAAATTTTTTCACTGGGTGTGCTGGCTCCTCCCCTCTATGCCCCCTCTCACAGGCAGTTATAGGTAAAAACGTGGAGAAAGGACATATATGAGAGAAGGAAATAAGATAACAAAGAGTGGTGAGATTTACATACCAGCACACCACTAACATAGAATAACCATCAGCGGCTGGCAACCACAACAGCAACAGCTGAACAGGTAACCACATAAAGAGAACCTGCAGAAAAGTCAACACACTGAGGCGGGCGCCCAATATCCCTTATGGACTACGAAAAAAGGATTTACCGGTAGGTAATTAAAATCCTATTTTCTCTAACATCCATAAGGGATATTGGGGAATCTATTACGATGGGGACGTCCCAAAGGTAGGTATCCTCTTTGGTCAGGGTATCAAACTTGTAGAACTTAACAAAAGTGTTCTTCACCGACCAGGTAGCCGCTCAGCAGAGTTGCAAGGCCTAGACTCCACGGGCAGCCGCCCATGAAGAGCCCACTGATCTTGTAGCGTGGGCCTTTAGAGACTGAGGAACAGGTAAGGCTGCCAACACATAGGCCTGTTGGATAGTAAGCCTAGTCCAAGAAGCAATGGACTTCTTTGAAGCAGGGTAACCCTTTTTCTGCACATCATAGAGCACGAACAAAGAATCTGTCTTTCTGATCTGAGACGTTCACTTGATATAGATCTTCAAGGCTCGCACAGCATCCAACGCCTCCGGAGGAGCAGAAGAGCCAGAACTTGACGGAACCACAATAGGTTTATTCAGGTGAAACGCGGAGAAAACCTTCAGCAGGAACTGCTGTCTGGTACGGAGCTTCGCTCTGTCCTCGTAAAAGACCAAGTACGGTCTTTTACACGATAAGGCCCCCAATTCTGAGACATGGCGAACATAAGCCAGGGCCAGTAACATCACCATCTTCCACGTGAGGTACTTGTCTTCTACAGTCAACAGAGGTTCAAACCAGGAGGATTGTAGAAATTCCAATGCCACATTCAAATCCCAGGGTGCTGTAGGTGGCCCAAAAGGAGGTTGTATGGGGAGCACCCCTTGCAAGAAGGTCTGAACTTCCGGCAACAATGCCAATTTCTTCTGGAAGAAAATTGAGAACTGAAATCAGGACCTAAATGGCCTGAAACATGGTAGCAATAACCTTTTTTGGAAAGGCACTTATGAGCTAGGATGTTCCGCTCAACTTCCATGCCATCAAATGAAGTCACCGTAAGTCCAGGTAGATGAACGGTCCTTGTTGAAGAAGATCATTTCTTAGTGGTAGAGGCCAAGGGTCTTCGACAGACATGTCTAGAAGATCCACGTACCACGCCCTCCGAGGCCAATCCGGGGCAATCAGAATTGCCTGGACTCCCTGATTTCAGATGCGCTTTAGCACCCTTGGGAGCAATGGAATCGGAGGAACCAGGTAAACCAGCCGGTAAGGCCAAGGCGACATCAGTGCATCTACTGCCCTCGCCTGAGGATACCTGGTTCGAGAGCAATACCAATGAAGCTTCTTGTTGAGATGAGAAGCCAACAAGTCTATCTGCGGACAGCCCCCCCGGTGGATGATCTGCTGGAACACCTGCTGTTGGAGACCCCACTCCCCAGGGTGTAGATCGTGACGACTCAGGAAGTCCGCTTCCCAGTTGTCTACTGTGACCGGAGAGACAAGCCAGCCACACGTGTAATGGCGTCTGCGGCACTGAAGGGGTAACCCTCGTGCCCAGCGCCATGTTGCGGACTGTTTAAAAGTTTGTTGAATGATGTGTTTTAACATGTCATATGTAGTGCTCTGTGCACCATTGCAGGAAGACATGTTTAAATGTATTTATTTTATATTCAAGACAAGCTTGGTGTATATTTAAAGGGAAACACGTGTTTAAATGAAATGTATTTAAAGGAAAAATGGCTCTGTGCTAGCAGAGAGGTGTGAAGGACAAAACCTTTTGATGTGTAAGTTCCTTAGAGAGAGATACTAATCACTGGGTCTATGGGCTTGGAATCTGTTTCATGTAGGGGATGTAATTGATTTACGATCCGTGAATGGCAGATAAAGGAAGGAAGACTGTTTGTTTGTATTGTAGCCATTCCTGTTGTAATCTTAAACACTGGGATTGCCTGCAGATGGGAATGACCAGACACAGTTGTATTTTGAAGATATGTGATAAATTTATCAATAGTGAATGTTAATCTGATACCAAAAGTTGTCTGGGTGACAGGAAGGAGGATATTGTTTTATTGCACTTATATCCTTGTAAAATGTAATTTATTGGTATTTTGTAAAATAACCTGATTGGTTGGAGAAGACAGGGAGGGCTTACCCCCCTGTGGTACTGTGTGGAAAACTGACATAAAAAGGAGACATGCGTGCCTCCAGAGTTGTAGTTGTACCATCTTTATTCTGCTGAAACATCTGATTGTATGCTGTTGCCCCTAGCAATAGGGAAGGGTTCTCTTTAGAACTATTGAGCAAATAAACATCTTTGCCTCAAGAAGACTGCTTCATCTTGTGACCAACAGGGTTAGGCCAAACCTAGCCCCGTCCTCCGGCTGTCCAGGGAAGTACCTAGCGTCTCCAAGCTCCGCCTTCCGCCAGCTACCGGTAGAGGCCTAGCAAGTGGCTAGTGGGGATTTGTCAGCACCACACAGCTGTGGTAAGGCAGTGCGTCGGCACATACAGAGCAGAACTGTGGTTCCAAACGCCACGGCAGGTTAGGAGTTTGGTGGTGGCAGCAAGAACCCGCCCACAACGCAGTGGGTGGAGTCAGTAACAGGCGGTTACTGACGGTAAGCGTGAATCCCCTATGTGGTCAGGCCTCGTGCGGCTTGACCTTCCATTCTGTGCGCAGTCGACGGGACGCGGCAAGCGGCGAGTGCTTCCGTACGGTACCGTCCTGTCGGGGGGGAAGGAATTTCTGTGACAGGACGGTACCGTACGGGAGCACTCGCCGCTTGCCGCGTCCCGTCGACTGCGCACAGAATGGAAAGTCAAGCCGCACGAGGCCTGACCACATAGGGGATTCCCGCTTACCGTCAGTAACCGCCTGTTACTGACTCCACCCACTGCGTTGTGGGCGGGTTCTTGCTGCCACCACCAAACTCCTAACCTGCCGTGGCGTTTGGAACCACAGTTCTGCTCTGTATGTGCCGACGCACTGCCTTACCACAGCTGTGTGGTGCTGACGAATCCCCACTAGCCACTTGCTAGGCCTCTACCGGTAGCTGGCGGAAGGCGGAGCTTGGAGACGCTAGGTACTTCCCTGGACAGCCGGAGGACGGGGCTAGGTTTGGCCTAACCCTGTTGGTCACAAGATGAAGCAGTCTTCTTGAGGCAAAGATGTTTATTTGCTCAATAGTTCTAAAGAGAACCCTTCCCTATTGCTAGGGGCAACAGCATACAATCAGATGTTTCAGCAGAATAAAGATGGTACAACTACAACTCTGGAGGCACGCATGTCTCCTTTTTATGTCAGTTTTCCACACAGTACCACAGGGGGGTAAGCCCTCCCTGTCTTCTCCAACCAATCAGGTTATTTTACAAAATACCAATAAATTACATTTTACAAGGATATAAGTGCAATAAAACAATATCCTCCTTCCTGTCACCCAGACAACGTTTGGTATCAGATTAACATTCACTATTGATAAATTTATCACATATCTTCAAAATACAAATGTGTCTGGTCATTCCCATCTGCAGGCAATCCCAGTGTTTAAGATTACAACAGGAATGGCTACAATACAAACAAACAGTCTTCCTTCCTTTATCTGCCATTCACAGATCGTAAATCAATTACATCCCCTACATGAAACAGATTCCAAGCCCATAGACCCAGTGATTAGTATCTCTCTCTAAGGAACTTACACATCAAAAGGTTTTGTCCTTCACACCTCTCTGCTAGCACAGAGCCATTTTTCCTCTAAATACATTTCATTTAAACACGTGTTTCCCTTTAAATATACACCAAGCTTGTCTTGAATATAAAATAAATACATTTAAACATGTCTTCCTGCAATGGTGCACAGAGCACTACATATGACATGTTAAAACACATCATTCAACAAACTTTTAAACAGTCCGCAACATGGCGCTGGGCACGAGGGTTAACCCCTTCAGTCCCGCAGACGCCATTACACGTGTGGCTGGCTTGTCTCTCCGGTCACATTCCTTCCCCTCCATTCAAGCGGGTCAACCAGGGACCCATGTCCCAACGATTTGGGTCCTGGTCCCGCAGTCCGTTGGGGTGAAGGGGACGCTACCTGGGGGGTGTAGGCTCTGGCCTAGACAGTTCATCCATAGTGTAGTGGGCCTCTCTTCGTGGGTGCACAATGTTCAAATAGTCCACCTGAAGTCCAAGTTCAAGGCTCCACCACAAAAGTCTGTCCAATTCCCACAAGGTAGGTTGCAGCCACCTAACAGGTAGGTGGTAAGTCACCACGGTGGGGGGCCGGTTACAAACAAGTGCCACCCACGGTGTCCCAACTGTGGCATACCCCACCTCCCACAATAGCAGTATACTGCTCAACCAGGCCACAGGGTGCTCCTGCCCATATGGCTCTTTCTGGCTCGGTACGGCTCCCAGTCCGTGCAGTGGCGCAATGGTTCGTAACACACAGTCCTGGTCAAGAATGTGCGCCATCAGCACTGGAGCGGGTACCCGAGCCTCCTTCAATGACTGGAATGCCAACTCGCAAGCGGGTGCAAAGTCCACTGACTTGGGAATGCCCTTCCTAGCCATCTCTGTCAAGGGGTTCACTACAGGACTAAAGTCAATGACAACATGTCCGTAGGGCCTTACAGGTTCTAAGGTCAGTACCGGTCTGGGTGATGTGGGTCGGGGACAGCCTCTGGTTGCCTCCACCCCCTCTGGGTTGGGCCTACCCCTGTCTCCTCCCACATGGTGCCCCAGGCACTGCACCTCCGTCATACCTATCTGGCAACGGTCTGCCCTAACTGTCAGACCTGCCCTCCAATCCTCTTCTGTCGACCTATGACTCGGGACACCTACCCTGTCACCTAGGCCTACTCCTTCCTCCTCGTCCGCTACCTGTGCCACAGTGATGGCGGCCAGACCACCAGCCTCTGGATCCTGTGTGGCATCCACTACAGGGAGGCTGCGTGTCTTCCCCGATCTACTGCGCACAGGCAGGGGACCTGCTATGTCCACAGCAACTTGCTGCAAGGGTTCTCCTATGGGCAGAGGCCCAGAGACAACACAACCGCTGGAGTGCCCCGTCTGCCAACGCATGGCACCAGCCTTACAGTTGGTCTGGGCGTCATCCGACATTCCAGACCAGGGTAAGCTCTGTGTCAGGCACTTCAGGGTACGGTCTGTCTCCGAGTTACTGTCCAAAGGGGTTTCGCTGGCAACCGACACCGGTTGCACAGGAAAGTTCCCTGGGGGGACCAGTTGGACACATTCCCTATCTGGTCTATCCCCTCCCACTTTCCTGGCTACCCTGTACCTTAACCATTCCCGCCAGGTCAAACTTCCCGCCCCAACCCTGTCAAGGCCGCTGCCAGAGTGGCGCCTCATGCCTTTCGGGGATGGGTCAGAGAGTTGAGCCTCCCTAAACTCCTGCCTGTGGCCCTCAATCTCTCATAAATTGGGACACTCTACAGGGGGATCTAGGTGGGGACTACTAGGGTCAGTCTGGTAGGGGTCAGTCATGGAAAAGTCAGTGTGGTTTCTCATACTCACCGCCCGAGTTGGCAAACCACTTGGGTCAGGAGCATCATTGGGCACCCCTACAGGATCAAACGAGCTGGAACCGACATCCTCTGCGTTGCTAGTGGACGTGGGCATACCAGAGGCAAAAGGCATGCGGGGTCGATGTGCTGATCTAGCCGCTGTAATCTTTTCCTCTGGGCTGGTTGATGCTGTGGTTGGCTGTGCTGGCAGTTGTCTAGCAGCTGTAGTCTTTTCCTCTGGGCTGGGCTGTGCTGGAGTAGCTGATGTCAACGGTGGTTTTGGAACTTGACTCCGGGGAATGGCGCCAACAAACGTAGTGACGATCCCACCACCCAGATCATTTCCTAGGACCACATCAGTTGGGAGACCATCCATGACGGCAACTTCTCGCAACTCTGGTCCAGCCCCCCAGTCCAGGTAGACTCTTGCCATGGGAACCGCTTTTTCTGTTCTTTCTGCCAGGGTGATCGTGGCAGTGCGACCCTGCAATACTGCAGCAGGATCTATAAGGTGGGGGCTCACCACAGTGATTGAGGCCCCAGAGTCTCTTAGGCCTTCTCCCTGCAGGGGTCCCACGTGGACTGGCTGCAGGTGCCTCCACATGTTGTGTAGGGGCTGTTTGGCCATGCAGGTGACTCTCTCCGCAGAGTGCACCTGTCTCTCGCCACACTCCATCGGACTGACTGGAGGGTGAACAGTCTCTGTAGGCTCATCTCCTCTCGTCAAACAAGCGAGCCGGGCTCCAGCACTCGGATTTGGGGCACGAGTCTGGGGTGCTTGGGATGCAGGACAGTTCATCCTCAGATGTCCGATTTTCCCACAGCCGTAGCACTTCTTCTCCAGTCGTGGCACCGATGATCTCTGATCAGTTGCAGGGACGCTGCGGTGCGGTTGCTGGCCAAGAGCACCCGGGTTGGAAGATGCTTGTCTTTGGGGTTGATGAGCTGAAGAGGGTGGTCCCCTTGGTGGTACAGTCTGTTGGAGCTGGCTGCTGGCGGGGCGCTTCTGCCCCCGTGGCCGAATTGCCACATATTTGTCGGCTAGTTGGGCAGCCATTTTTAAGCTGGGTGGCTCCCGATCTAGCACCCACTCCTTCACTTCTTGGGCGCACCTGCGGTAGAACTGCTCCCTGCATATCAGGTCGATCAGTGCGTCCCATGTAGTGGCTTCCGAATCCTTCACCCACTTCACCACGTACTGCCGCAGCTGGGTGGCGAACTGCTCATGGGTGCTGCTAGGATTCTTGGGCAAGTCTCTGAACTTCTTCCTGTAAGACTCGGGAGTGATGAAGAATTGCTGGAGGAGGGCCTTCGCGACTTCGTCGTAGTTCCCGCAGTCCTCCGTGTCCACTCCTCGATAGGCCTCCAAGGCCTCTCCATGCAGAGTGGGCACAAGGTGTCTCACCCACTCTGACTAGGGTAGATCGTGTAGTTTACAAGTCCTTTGTCCATCAATGTCCCCATCACTGTCTGCAAACTTGGCAAACTGAATACGTCCTGATCTGTGTACAACAGCTGACAACGGCTCCCGGGGTACCACGGCCTGTGGTGCCCGCTCCGCATGCCACATCCGAATGACAAGCATGCGTTCTTGCTCCGTTGCCCTTTCTCCCAATTCCGCTAGCCGATCTGCTAGGGTATCCGGGCCGCCCCTGGGACGTTGGGATCCTGGCCCTGCTAGGGATTGCTGGGAAACATTGCTGCTGTGAGAGAGGGCGGGGCTTGTGGTTCTCACCAGTTCCTTACGAAGGTCCACTGTTGGGCCGCCCTCTGCGATGCTGACGCCGTCAGTGCTTTCCACCTCCGCCCGATGAGACTCCTCCACGCTCCTGAGCGCCGCCTTCATGACGCTTCTGGACGCGTTGGAAGGGATATCCACACCCTTCCCCTGGCATACGATCTCCAGATCCTCCTTGGACATTCCGCTGAATTCCGCCATCTTGTGCGTTCTCCTGCGCTGCAGTTACTCCTCTCCTGAGTAACTCGGCTTCTCCAATCGGGTGATGAAAAGCCGCCTGGGAATATCCCACCACTATGCCACCAATTTCTGTGACAGGACGGTACCGTACGGGAGCACTCGCCGCTTGCCGCGTCCCGTCGACTGCGCACAGAATGGAAAGTCAAGCCGCACGAGGCCTGACCACATAGGGGATTCCCGCTTACCGTCAGTAACCGCCTGTTACTGACTCCACCCACTGCGTTGTGGGCGGGTTCTTGCTGCCACCACCAAACTCCTAACCTGCCGTGGCGTTTGGAACCACAGTTCTGCTCTGTATGTGCCGACGCACTGCCTTACCACAGCTGTGTGGTGCTGACGAATCCCCACTAGCCACTTGCTAGGCCTCTACCGGTAGCTGGCAGAAGGCGGAGCTTGGAGACGCTAGGTACTTCCCTGGACAGCCGGAGGACGGGGCTAGGTTTGGCCTAACCCTGTTGGTCACAAGATGAAGCAGTCTTCTTGAGGCAAAGATGTTTATTTGCTCAATAGTTCTAAAGAGAACCCTTCCCTATTGCTAGGGGCAACAGCATACAATCAGATGTTTTAGCAGAATAAAGATGGTACAACTACAACTCTGGAGGCACGCAGGTCTCCTTTTTATGTCAGTTTTCCACACAGTACCACAGGGGGGTAAGCCCTCCCTGTCTTCTCCAACCAATCAGGTTATTTTACAAAATACCAATAAATTACATTTTACAAGGATATAAGTGCAATAAAACAATATCCTCCTTCCTGTCACCCAGACAACGTTTGGTATCAGATTAACATTCACTATTGATAAATTTATCACATATCTTCAAAATACAAATGTGTCTGGTCATTCCCATCTGCAGGCAATCCCAGTGTTTAAGATTACAACAGGAATGGCTACAATACAAACAAACAGTCTTCCTTCCTTTATCTGCCATTCACGGATCGTAAATCAATTACATCCCCTACATGAAACAGATTCCAAGCCCATAGACCCAGTGATTAGTATCTCTCTCTAAGGAACTTACACATCAAAAGGTTTTGTCCTTCACACCTCTCTGCTAGCACAGAGCCATTTTTCCTTTAAATACATTTCATTTAAACACGTGTTTCCCTTTAAATATACACCAAGCTTGTCTTGAATATAAAATAAATACATTTAAACATGTCTTCCTGCAATGGTGCACAGAGCACTACATATGACATGTTAAAACACATCATTCAACAAACTTTTAAACAGTCCGCAACATGGCGCTGGGCACGAGGGTTAACCCCTTCAGTGCCGCAGACGCCATTACACGTGTGGCTGGCTTGTCTCTCCGGTCACATCTACTCCCGGAATGAAGATTGCGGATATTGCTCTTGAATTTCTTTCCGCCCAGAGGCGTATCTTTGACACCTCTCGCATGCAGGCTCTGCCTTTTGTCCCCCCTTGCTGATTGATGTACGCCGCTGCTGTGGCGATGTCCGACTGAACCTGGATCGCCCGATCCTTGAGCACAGGAGAGGCCTGAAGCAATGCATTGTAGATTGCCCGAAGTTCCACAATGTTGATCGGAAGAGGCTTCATGGGATGACCACCTGCCCTGGAACTGCGCCCCTTGGGTGACAGCTCCACATTCTCTTAGACTCGCATCCGTCGTGAGGATGGTCCAATCCTGGATCCCTAAACTTCAGTCCTCCAGTAGATTGGAGGACTGCAGCCACCACAGGAGGGAAATCATGGTCTGAGGCGACAGCTGTATCATATGGTGCATCTAAAGATGTGATCCAGACCATTTGCTCAGGAGATCCAGCTGAAAAGTTCTGGCATGAGGTGACCATCTTCCCAACAATCTTATGCAAAGATGTGTGAACACTTGAGCAGGTCGGAATACCATCTCCTGAAGCGTTCTCGCCTTGTCCTCTGGAAGGAACACCTTCTGGGCCACAGTATCCAGCAACATCCCCAGGAACAGGAGTCGCTGAGTCGGCTCCAGGTAGGAATTCTGCAAGTTGAGGATCCACCCACAGTGTGACAGAAGTTGGATAATGCTGTCGACATGGAGCAACAAAAGCTTCCTGGATCTTGCTTTGATCAGAAGGTCGTCCAGGTAAGGAACAATATTGACTCCATGGACCCAGAGCTGGAACATCATCTCCACCATCACCTTTGTGAACACCCTTGGAGCTGTGGACAGGCCGAAGGGAAGCTCCTGGAATTACATAGTATCTAGTATCTAAGGTTGAAAAAAGACAATTGTCCATCGGGTTCAACCTATTTGTGGTCTCCTATGAGCCTATTTGTGGTCTCCTATGTGTGGTCTCCAGCAGAGCAAATCGCAGGTACGTCAGATGAGGTGGCCAAATCAGAATATGGAGGTAGGCATCCTTGTTATTCAAGGAGACTATGAATTCCTGTTCCTCCAGGCCCACAATCACTGCTCGCAATGATTCCGTT
Organism: Pseudophryne corroboree; assembly: GCF_028390025.1. NCBI lineage: Eukaryota > Metazoa > Chordata > Amphibia > Anura > Myobatrachidae > Pseudophryne > Pseudophryne corroboree. The sequence continues at coordinate 230,028,795 of NC_086452.1, read as the reverse complement.
TTGAACTTGAACACCTTCAAGTAAGGATTCAAGGGCTTTAGATTCAGAATGGGTCTTACCGAACTGTCCGGCTTCAGTACCACAAACAGGTTGGAGTAATAATCCTTGCCACATTGCGGTATTGGTACTGGAACAATGATGTGGGACTGGACCGACTTTAGGATGGCGTTTTGCAACGTAACCTGTATATCCTCCAAAGCTGGTAAGCTTGATTTGAAAAATCGTTGGGGAGGAGAACTGTCAAACTCCAGCTTGTAGCCTTGAGATCCCTGACCTAGGTATCTTGGCAGTAAGCCTCCCAGACTCGGCTGAAGTGACACAGTCAAGCTCCCACCTCAAGATCCCCTCGGAGTGGGTGGGCACCATCATGCTGAGGACTTAGCGGAAGCAGAACTGGTGGTCTGTTCCTGAGAGCTGGTGTTTGCAGGTTTTCTTGATTTACCTCTGGTGCCTCTAGTCACATTGGAGGCACCTCTGGCCTTAGATCAAAATCTGTGAGACCGAAAGGACTGCACAGACTGCCCCGGGTAGGAGTGTCTCGCCGGCGGGGCTCCAGAGGGGAGAAACGTGGATTTCCCAGCCATAACTTTGGAAATCCAGGTATCCAGTTCAACCCCAAACAGCCATTCCCCTGAAACGGGGAGGGATTCCACACTACGTTTGGATCCCGCATCCGCTATCCACTGATGCAACCACAAGGCCCTGCACGCCGACACTGCCATGGCAAAAGTCCTAGCATTAATGTTCCCCATTTCCTTGAGCGAATCACAGAGGACACGTGTAGTGTCCTGAATGTGCTTTAGGAGGGTCACCATAGTGACCAGGGGCATAGCCCCGGAGAGGCCTTCCTGAATTTGAGTGGCCCATGAATGAATGGCATTGGTCATCCAGCAACCCACAGTGACCGGCCTTTGTGATACACCTGCTGCCATGTAAATAGATTTGAGTGTAGTCTCTATTTTCCTATCTTACCTTGATGGTAAAGGACCCCGGAGCAGGCAGCACTGCCTTTTTGGACCGTCGAGAGACTGATACATCAACCCCTGTGGGTTCCTCCCAAAATTTCCTACCATCCGGAGCAAATGGGAAAGTGTGCAAAAACTTTTTGGACACTTGGAATTTTTTGTCTGGATTTTTCCAGTCCAGCTTGAATAGGTCAGGTAACTCTGCAGAATCAGGGAAAGTGACATTAGGCTTGTTTTGTGTAAAGAAAACGACTGCTGCGACGCAGTGTCCTCTAGAGGGAGCTTTAACACGTTCCGTATAGCCAATACTAGGGGTTCAATACCCTGAGCAGAATTGGGATCCCCACTACGGGGTCCAAGTACTCCCCATCCTCCTGTATATCCTCCTCTGTGTCAGATAGTAGAGCAGGCAAACCACGCTTTTGTGGTCCTGCATGAGCAGAGGGGGACTGAGCAACATCTGCTCTAGCAGCTAAATCTACAACAGCCTGTTGTAGTAGCTGAGTTTTCTGAACATTAGCAGTGAGCTGGAATGACATATCAGACATCATAGTTTTAAGAGACCCTAGCCAGTGGGGCTCTGGCAGTGCCGTAACTAGACATTTTAGCGCTGTGTGCAAGAAACCGCATCGCCCCCCCCCCCCCATTATAATTAAAGAAGAGCCAGTGCGCAAAAACTATAGGGGTGTGGCCACAAATAATATCAATTCATATTACGCTGCACAGTAGTCTCCATTATTCAAATTACGCCGCACAGTAGCGCCACTTACACACATTGCTCTAGGTAGAGCCCCTGTCACACATTACGGCAGGTAAAGCTCCCTTTTACACATAACGGCAGGCGGAGCTCCATTTTACACATTACGGCAGGCAGAGTCCCCTTCTACACATTATGGCAGGCAGAGTCCCCTTTTTCACATTACGGCAGGGAGAGCCTCCTTTTACACATTAAAGTCTGGAGGGTAGGTAAAGCAGGCGTGTACCCACAGAGTTGAAGTGCAGGAGATAAGCAGTACTTACCAGTGCAGCAGTGATCTAGATGGCGGCAGATGGGTCCTTTCTTGATGGCTCTTGTCAGATGTTTTTTGGTCAGGAGGTGGGTGGGGGAACCAGCAGGCTCGTGGATAGTGTTTGCTTCTGGTGTCAAAGTTTATGGCCCATTCCTCTCATCCAGGACCCACCCTGTCGTATATGGACTCACACTGGTGCAATCCTGATTAAGGATGTTGCAATTTCTCCCGCAGAAGGTGGGAGGGTAGGCAACTATGGCCCAGCTGTACACACGGGTGTGGATCATTAGATCGACAGAGTCTAGGTCGACAATATTTAATTCGACCACTATAGGTCAACAGTCACTAGGTCGACAGGGTCAGAAGGTCGACAGGGTCGAAAGGTCGACATGTTCTAGGTCGACAGGTCAAAGGGTCGACATGAGTTTTTAATTTTTTGGTGTCGTTTTCTTCGTAGAGTGACCGGGAACCCCAATTAGTGCACCGTGTCTCCTCGCATGGCTCGCTTCCCTCGCCATGCTTCGGGCAAGGTGCCCCGCTTTGCTCGGCACAGATTACCGTTACAATCATAGTCCACGTGGATCGTCAAGTATGAAAAAGTTTAATTTTTTTTAAACTCATGTCGACCTTTTGACCTGTCGACCTAGAACATGTTGACCTTCTGACCCTGTCGACCTAGTGACTGTCGACCTATAGTGGTTGACCTAAACATTGTCGACCTAGACACTGTCGATCTTCAGACCGGATACCGTACACACATATATACACACTGTACACACATATATACACACTGTACGTACGTACGTACGTACGTACGTACGTACATACATATACACTGTACATACATATACACTGTACATACTGTATACACCATACACACATACATATACACTGTACATACATATACACTATACACATACACTGTACACACATACATACACACACTGTACACACATATACCATGTACATACACATATACACTATACACACATACATATACACTGCACATACATAACATACATACATATACACTGTACATACATAAACACTATACACACATACATATACACTGTACCTACACATACATGCTGTACACACATACAGATACACTGTACACACATACATATACACTGCACATACACACATACATACTGAACACACATACATATACACTGTATATAAATAGACAATGTACTTACATACACATACACACATATACAGTACTCTATACATACAATACATATACATTGTACACAAATACATACAGTACATACATACATACATACATACACTGTACACACATACATATACACTGTACATACATAGACAATGTACTTACGTACATACACACATGTACAGTACTCTATACATACATACATACATACATACATATATACATATACACTGTACACAAATACATATACACTGTACATACACACATACATATACACTATATATACACACGTCACATACATACACACTGTACACATACATACATTGTACATACATAGACAATGTACTTAATACACATACACACATATACAGTACTCTGTACATACATACACACTGTACACACATACATATACACTGCACACACATACATGTACACACATACATACATACACACACACACACACACACACACACACACTGTACACACATACATATACACTGCACACACACATACATACATACATACATACATACATACATACATACTGTACACACATACATGTGCATTGTACACACAAACATACATACTGTACGTACATACACACTGTACACACATACATATACACTGTACACACATACACACTGTACATACACACTGTACACACCTACATATACACTGTACATATACATAGACAATGTACTTACATACACACACATATACAGTACTCTGTACATACATACATACATAAATAAATACATACATAGCACCATGCACATGGCCACTCTCTCCTCCCTGCCTCTTCTCCACGGAGCCCCGAGCACATCAGCCTGACACTGACTGAGCCCAGCAGGACAAAAATCAGCTTACTCTGGGCACCAATCAGAGGGGGGACTCCGGGACCTACAGCCAGCAGAGGGAGTGAAGGACAACAAAACCTATCCCCGGGAACACACAGGACACACAGCACTGAAAGCAGCACTATCGCCGACCACCTGATGCTGCCTTGCAAACAGCTTACTGAAGCTGGGAGCCCCGCTGGCAACATCCATTTCAGTGAGTTCCGGCAAAGAGAAATGGCAGCGGCTGCACCCTCAGTAGTTACAGCCCTGGGCTCTGGACCCTCTCCCCCAGCCCCTTCACTGATTTGTGAAGATTGGCTGCATTGTTCACATGAAACAGAATCAGATGATAATGGAGAGAATCTGGTGTGGCATACACTGCACAGCTTGTGTTTACCCATGTTTCACAGTAAGCACAATCACATACACATACACACAGACAGTAATATATTGCAAGCCTGCCCTACTGTATGTGAGAGGAGACACACAGAGAGAAAGACACCAGCACACCCCTAGTTGTACAGCCCTAGTGAGGCTGTCAGCTAACTTTATCACAGTAAACACTAATAAATTCTGTACTGTAGAGGACCCAGATAGTGGGGGTCATTCCGAGTTGTTTGCACGCTAACAGTTTTTAGCAGCCGTGCAAACGCTATGCCGCCTCCCACTGGGAGTGTATTTTAGCTTAGCAGAAATGCGAACGAAAGGATCGAAGAGCGGCTACAAAAAAATTTGGTGCAGTTTCAGAGTAGCTCAAAACCTACTCAGCGCTTGCGATCACTTCAGACTATTCAGTTCCTGTTTTGACGTCACAAACACGCCCTGCGTTCGCCCAGCCACGCCTGCGTTTTTCCAGGCACGCCTGCGTTTTTTCGAACACTCCCTGAAAACGGTCAGCTTACACCCAGAAACGCCCACTTCATGTCAATCACTCTGCGGCAAGCAGTGCGACTGAAAAGCTTCGCTAGACCCTGTGTGAAACGACATCGTTCGTTGTAATAGTACAACGCGCGTGCGCATTGCGCCGCATGCGCAGACGTGCCTTTTTTTGCCTCATTGCTGCACAGCGAACGAATGCAGCTAGCGATCAACTCGGAATGACCACCAGTGTACAATAGCGGCTCTCCCCCTTTGCTATACACTGTACCAGATTTCCAGCCTGTCTGAGGAGTCAGGAAGCGCTGTGTGTGCTGTTCATTGCTGCAGTAAGCAGAGGAAGGCGCCAAAATGCCTTTGGTTCTGCTCTGAGTTAGCTCCACCCCCTCCAATGGCACTAGAGCTATAGTTATTATTTATACTGGCAATGTCTCCTTTCAGCTTAAAAACATCACAACAAGTGCTAGTCTAAGCGATTGTGAGCCAGTCTACATGGGGGATCTTAGAGGGTCCCATAAGCTGCGCCCGCGTTCAGCTGCACAGTGAACAAGGGGACCCCCCTAGCGGGGCCCCCGGTTTGTACTCACCACAGATGTCACCTTCAGTTAGTGTTAGGGGTGTGCGGTGTGCTGCGGCTGTGACAGCCAAGGTACAGTGCCCCGCTACACAACAACCCCTCAGGATGGTGGTCCTGCAGCGGGGAAGCAGCTCTGCACCTCGTAAGGCCGGTGTCGCCCAAACAGCATACCAAAAATAACAAACATTAAAAAGAAATTAAAGAAAACTCTCTGGAGCTCAGAGATGTGCATCCTCTCCTGAGGGCACTTTTTTATAAACTGCCTGTGGGAGGGGGCATAGAGGGGAGGAGCCAGCACACCCAGTGAACAAATTTAAAGTGCAGCGGCTCCTTTGGACCCCGTCTGTACCCCATCGTACTAATGTGTCCCCAATGGTTCCGGTATGAAAGATAGATAGTGTTTAGTTAGACACCATATGTTAGACAGACATTAGGTCGACAGGGTCAAAAGGTCGACATGAAAAAGGTAGACACCATGTTTTTTGCATTTTTGTGGTTTGTGTGGATAGTTTTGTCATTTGGGACCCCCAATTGTAGAAAGGCATACGCTCGCCAGTCTTCGGCACGGTGGCTCGCTGCCCTCGCCACAAGGTTTATTACCAACTCTATGCCGACATGGATAGAGAAAGTATGAAATAGTCCAAAAACATGTTACATTTAAAAAAAAAATCGTCTATCATTTGTCTATTTTCATGTCGACCTTTTGACCCTGTCGACCTTTTGTACTGTCTACCTTTTTCATGTCGACCTTTTGACCCTGTCGACCTTTTGACCCTGTCGACCTAATGTCTGTCTAACATATGGTGTCTATCTATTGACTGTCTAACTAGACACTGTCTATCTATCAAACGGATACCGTCCCCAATATACCTTGTTAGAGAAATATTGCATATGTGAAGACATGAAATAGTTGGGGATGTGAGTGGGAACAAAGAAAGGGAGAGAGAGAGAAAGAAAGAAAGAAAGAAAGAAAGAAAGAAAGAAAGAAAGAAAGAAAGAAAGAAAGAAAGAAAGGAGAGAGAATAAAAGAGAGTGGCTGTCTGCAAAGGAGGATGGAGGAATAGTACTATGAGAGTGGGGGCAGATATGAGCAGCTGACCACATCCTTTTCTGTCATTTCTTTCTGCTGGTTTTTTTCTTGCTGTGTCTCGGTCTGTCTGTGGTCTGTCTGTGGTCTTTCACCCCTTTTTCTTTTAATCTGCTATCCCTTCTCAGTTCTACCTTCTCTGTACTTTCCTTACTCTGCTATCCCTTCTCCACTCTCTTAATACTATGCTATTCTTTCTGCAGCCATACCCTGCCCGTAGCATTCAGTGGGTATCCTGGCCTGTTACCCCTTGAATGCCTGCTCTGAGCCAGCGGTACCAGCTTCTGTCAGACATCTCCGTGAGGTGTGTCATTTGGTTGTTGTTGGTCTGTCTGGATCACTGATCCAGTGGGCGACACGCTCTGGTGGCATGCAGCTCTCTCCTGTAGCTAACCCTCCTGCCGGCTGCACAGCAGCAGCATGGTCGTGTGTTGGGTGGGATTCCGGCTCCTCTCTAATGTTGGCGGTCGCTGCGGCTGCTGTTCACCGCAGATTCTGTTCACCGCCAATTAAAAATAACGGAACTCTGTTCCAACCTACTTTACCCCCATCTCAGTAGTAAATGAACTGTTATGCCATGTTAGGAAACGTAGAGTAGATGTATAAAACATTACTATCTGCCATTCAGTGTCTACCACTTGTATACTGTATACTAGTGTCAGTGGCGGAACTAGGGAGCGGTGGGCCCGGGAGCTACAAAATGCTTTCCCCCCCCACCCCCCCACCCCTCCCTCATCCCATCCAAGTCCACCCCCTCACCCCTGGAGAGGATCTGGTGAGGGGGAACTGCTCAGGGCCAGAGACATGGATACCTAGCAACAGTGCCAAAACTAGACATTTTAGCGCTGTGTGCAAGAAACGGCATCGGAGCCCCACCTCTATGTAAAACAGGGGCAGGGCGCGCCGTAGACGCGTGGAAAAAATATAGGGGCCTGGCTTCGTGGGGAAGGGGTGTGGCCACAAAATTCATATAATGGTGCACAGTAGTCTACATTATTCAAATTACGCCGCACAGTAGCACCACTACACCAGGTAGAGCCCCTTTTATACCTTACGGCGGACAGATTCCCCTTTTTACACATTACGGCAGACAGCGTCCACCTTTTACACATTACAGCAGACAGTGTCCGCTTTTTACACATTACAGCAGACAGCGTCCCCTTTTTACACATTATGGCAGACAGCGTCCCCTTTTTACACATAACGGCAGACAGAGTCCCCTTATTTAAACATTACAGCAGACAGCGTCCCCCTTTTTACACATTATTGCAGACAGCATCCCCCTTTTTACACATTAAGGCAGACAGGAAAGAAAGAAAGAGAGAAAGAGAGAAAGAATGAATAGATTATACTTGCTGTCTCCGCTGGCAGTCAGGTACCTCAGTGCAGCAGGTTCTGGCAGAGATCCCGGGCAGGGGAGAAGGAGGAGGAGGGAGAGGGAGCCGCAGCAGCGCTGTGTAATTGGTGGAGGCGCTGCTGCAGCTGTCCCTCTTCTTAACCATAGGCTGTCCTCCGCTGCGGTGAATGCTAGGATGCGCCTCCCAGGATTCACAGCGGCGGAGGACAGCCTATGGTGAAGGAGAGGGACAGCAGCAGCAGCGCCTCCACCAATTACACAGCGCTGCTGCGGCTCCCTCCTCCCCCTCCCTCCTCCTCCTTCCCCCCTGTAGCCGCTGCGCTCCTCTCCTCGGTGGGCAGCTGTGTGCTGCGGGCGGCGGTGTCCCGCAGCACACAGCGGCATGTAATGAGTCAGTCTGACTCATTACATGCCGCGCTGCTTTGGGCCCCTTGACAGTGGCGGGCCCCAGTGCAAGGCACAGATTGCACTGGTGGTAGTTCCGCCACTGACTAGTGTAACTATTAGTGCCTTGATATAATAGATCTTCATATATAAATGTTTTAGCTCCAGCTGCCTGTAATACCCTTTGTTGACATCTACAGTACATATATATGCCTGGTAATTACATTGTCACCAGGGCCGGATTAAGGCTCCACGGGGCCCGGAGTACTTAATACAAGGGGGCCCCCTAAGTGCTATATATAGTGTATATGGGGGGGGGGGAAGTTCTATCTATCTATATATATATATATATATATATATATATATATATATATATATATAAAAGCAGAGAGCTGTTAGAGGCAGTACAGTGAATATTACTGAACAAAAATATAGAAATCACATTTTCCAATGTAGAAAAACAAAAACAATATTACACTGTCACATGGTAGGTGGTACAGTATGATGCTGGGGTATGCTTCTTCTAGCATCTAAGGGCACGCAAGCTGCTGGTTACAATAGTACAGGTCTGTATAATCTGCCTGTCACAAAATTCATTTTCTCACAGCCCAACTTCAAGACGAAAGCACACACATAGCATACATACACACAACATACACACAGCATACATACTGTACATACACACAACACACACAGCATACATACTGTACATACACACAACACACACAGCATGCACACACACACACACACACACACACACACCATACATACTGTACATATACACAACACATACACATAGCATACATACATACATACATACATACATACATACTGTAGCATACTTACACACAACACACAGCATACATACATACATACATACATACACACATACATACTGTAGCATACTTACACACAACACACAGCATGCATACATACATACATACATACATACATACAAAGTAAACAAACAAACAAACACACACACACACACACACCATTAAGCACTAACCATACCAAGAGAGAAGAGGAGCTGGAGGAGATTGTCACTGCCGGAGTCCATGTGAGCGGTGCTCCTGCTGCACATACTCAATAGCTCCCTCTGCTGCCTGCAATGTATCCAGCGCTGCAGAGAGCCGTCGGCTCTGATTGTGACTGCAGGTGTGACCGGCCAGTGCAGAAAACAAATTTGATCCGTGCGGGAGAGGGTTGGGGGGAGGGGGGTTCTGCACCACTGCCACCAACGGCATAACTTTATAAAACAAAAATTAAAAAATCATGTAAACGTCCAGTGCTTGATGGCAGGCAGGGGGCCACCAATATAAGGGGGGCCTGGGGTACTGTGTCCCCTTGGAACCCCCCTTAATCCGGCTCTGATTGTCACATGAAAAATTTTTTGTTTAAGGGCTATTTTTCCCCATTTAGATATACACATGACTTGTTATTAGATTATGACAACAACATAGCCATCATAAAAAATATGGTTTAGCAGTGTCACTTGTATCTTTATATAGTTTGCAGGTGACTGGTAGAAGTGACCACAAGTGCATACTTGCCTACTTTTGAAAAAGCATTTCAGGGAGATTGTGAAAGAAACACCTATAAACGCGGGCGCGTACTGCTACATCGGAGAGGCGTGTCATGAAAATGCCTTACATCCAAATGTAAATGAGCCCCAACGTTAGTAAGATCTATTTGTTGAAGAAAAGATTTTGCAGGATTTGTTTTTTTATTGTGATTTACAAGAGGTTCTATATACTGTGAATGGTCACGAAAAACCTTATTTAAAAATGCATGTAGCCACAGAGATCATTGTGCTTTATTTTTATTTTTTTTCAAAAATGTTTTTATTTTCACTTTTTCCTTTTAAACATCTTCAATACAATGTCAACAGAGCATTGAGTGGAATAATACTTAAGAGAACAATACAATAGAAAATGATTGTAACACAAACTGTTGTGCCCAGAATATAAAGTTTGTACATTATCAAAACATTATATAATCGATTAGGAAAGAAGAGTGAAAGAGAATTTAATCTTCCAAGGATAAAGAGTGGAGAGAAAGAAGAAAGAAAAAGAAAAAGGTATAGAAGAGTAAGAAACGAAGAATGAACAGATATATGGTGTAAAAAGAGGAGGGTAGGGAAGGGATCGCCTGTAGCCCCGTGAGAAGAAAAAAAGGGGGGGGGGGGGAGGAGGAAATGGAGAGTGATGTTAACTCAATCGGATGGGGGGTTCGGATAGACATACTGCAGTTTCATACCATAGAGTTGTACGAAAGCAATTATGAATCTGAGTTTTTGTTGAAATGCTCAAAGTATCAATAAAAGATTCCCATACCTCAAAAAATTTCTCTATGCGTTGTTCTTTATGTAATGAAGTCTCCATCCAATCCATTTTGAACACGTGAAAGAGTTTATCTTTAAACATTTGTAAGGAGGGAGGAGATGGATGTATCCATTGTTGTAAAATACACTTTTTTGCCACAGCTGATAGAATCAACAGTAGCTTCCGACAACCTGGAGATATTCTAGAGGTGGTCGTCAATATGCCAAAAACGGCCCATTCAGGAGACAATGGTAGAAAATTAACCAAATCTTTAGTGGCGAATTGTTTTATTTGAAGCCAGAATTTTTTAATGTAAGTACAATCCCATAGGCAGTGAAAAAGGGTAGCCTCAGGTCGAGTACATTTTGGACATGCCGAAGTGGAAGACATCCCCACCAACTGACACCGAGAAGGTGATAGGTATCCCCTATAAAAAATTTTGAAGAACATTTCCTGGTACATAATGGTTGGAAGGGTACGGTTAGAATATAAAAGCGCTTTTAGAATGATTGCTTCACTAAGATCAGGAAAGTGTCTCTGCCATCTAGTAATGCCTGTATCGTAATGGCCTTCATAATACGGTGTCCGCAATATTTTGTAGAACCTTGAAATAGTTCCTCTAGTGTTAGCTATAGATCGAAAGGCGATATCCAACTGGTTCTTCCAGTCCATGGGAGAAAAATAAGAGGTCACCTTAGAAACGTAATGCTGTGCTTGCAAAAAGGCTAAGTTGTGAATTTTTAAAAAGGAGAATTTAGATTGAGCCTGAGAAAAAGTGAGAGTACGTTGTATGGTTGTATCAGTAAGCTGATAAATTGTGGTAAGCCCTTGTTGGGCCCACAAAGTAAAGGGAGCAGAGGCCAAACCGTGTTGAAAGTTCACATTGCCAAGCCAAGGAAGAAACAATGAGTATGAGGTGCTAAGTCTCCATTTATTGCGGATCGTATGCCAAACTGACCATGCTGACATTAAGAGAGGGTTGTCTAATACTCCTGTTGGGATGTCAGATTTATGGAGGTGTAAAAAACAAACCAAGTCTATATTGGTAAGAAAGGATTTTTCTACTAAATAATTGGAATATAATTCAGAATGTGAAATCCAATCCTTAATATGCCTGCATACAGCAGCATAATTATAGATTTCCATATTTGGAAAATTAATACCTCCTTCTAATTTAGTTCTTTGTAACAATCGAAGACTAAGGCGAGGTTTTGTTTTTTTCCAAATAAATTGTCGAAAAGCTGCATCAATTCGTTTAAGATCCATCTTGGTAAACACAAGTGGTAGAACCTGAATAGGATACAGCAGTTTCGGGAAGGTAATCATTTTTATAAGGTTGGCTCTTCCCAGAAAGGATAACCGTAAGTGCTGCCATCCGTCCAATTCTTTAAGGACTGTATCAATAGTACTTTTAATATTAATGGTATATAAATCATAAATATTTCTAGGAAGGCGAATCCCTAAGTAAGAGATGAAAGTGTCTGCCCATTTCAGATCGCCAACTGGTAATGTATTTCTACGAAAAGAAGTGCTTAGGGCCATGATGGTAGATTTAGAGTGATTTATAGTAAAACCTGATATCTTACCAAATTCTTCTAGTTTAGAGAGAAGGGGCATTAAACATTCGTTTGGATTAGAAATGAAAAGGAGAAGGTCATCAGCAAAGGCGGCTATCTTGATTTCTGTATTGTCATAGGACATACCTCGGAAAAGGGGCCAGGATTGGAGAACTCTTAACAAAGGATCTAACGCAAGATTGAAAAGTAAGGGGGATAAGGGGCATCCCTGTCAAGTTCCCCTGAACATTTGAATAGGATCACCTAAAAGACCATTGATTAATAATTTTGTCTTGGGGGAGCTATATAGATATTTGAGTAAATTAATAAAGGAAGAATCAAACCCTCGTTGTTGTAATATAGCATACAAATGTGGCCATAAAACTTTATCAAAAGCCTTTTAGGCATCTAAACTCAACAATATATTAGTGGAGTGATCTTGAATTGTTGAAGAATATAAAGCCGCTATTGCCAAGCGAACATTGCGAACCATGTTCCTGCCATGAGTAAATCCAGCTTGGTGGGATGTCAGGAGAGAAGGAAGAATTATTTGCAAGCGAGAAGCCAGAATCTTAGAAAGAATTTTGTAATCCTGATTTAGGAGAGTAATGGGTCTATATGAGGCTACTAAGTCAGGATTTTTATTAGGTTTCAATAATAATATAGTGTAGGAATCATTAAATGTAGGATATTTAAGTTTTCCCTCCTGAATCTGTTTAAAGACATGGGTCAGGGAAGGAATAATATCGTCTTTTAGTATCTTATAATAGTTCCCATTAAATCCGTCAGGACCTGGTGACTTGTTAAGATGTAGGTTATCAATGGCAAACCTAACATCTTCCTCTGTTATATCACCAGAAAGGAATTCTTTCTGCTGAGCTGTTAGATATGGTAAATTGGCTTCCTTAAGAAAGGAGTCTGATAACAGGGGATCGACTGAAGAATCCTCATAAAGAGAAGTAAAGTATGAATGAAATATATTGTTAATGTCAGCAGGTTTGGCAGCCATTACATTAGAATTTGGATCTAGGATTTTCATAATGAATTGTTTCCTCCGTTGTCGACTTGCCATGTAAGCTAAGTTTTCCCCCGATTTACCTCCCCAGCGGTAATAAGTATTTTTAGAGTAATCTATTTTGATTTGAGCCTCTTTTAAAAGGAAAGATTCCAAAATTTGTTTATGATGTAGATAATTAGATTTATTATCTGTTGTTGAAAATCGCAAATTGTAGCGGTAAGCTTCCTTCAGTCTATTTTTTAAAGAAAGTAATGTCTCCCTGTGGGTTCGGTTACGTTTGGCTATGTATGAGATCACATGCCCTCTCATCACTGCCTTTGAGGCCTCCCAAAATAAAACAGGATCATTCCAATGTTCTAAGTTATCGTCTACATAATCCCTCCACTTAGTTTTCAAATATAATTGAAAATCGTCGTTCTGGGAGAGAAAGGAGGGGAAGCGCCAAAGGCGTGAGGAATGCCAGGGAGTATGTCTAGTTAAGTCGAATAGTATAGGGGCATGATCCGATATAATGATAGGATCTATTATAGTATTACTGATTCGCTGGAATAGAGTATCCGCTACCAGTATATAGTCTATTCTGGTAAATACATCGTGTACCTTAGAATGGAACGTGAAATCCTTGCAAGAAGGATTATGCAGTCTCCATTGATCAACCACATCATGGTTGGAACAGAGAAAATCAACCCCGTTTGCATGATTTGAAAGAGTGGGGGAGGTATGGGCGGAGTGATCCAATAGGGGGTTATGTAAGCAATTAAAATCACCCCCAATTATCAGATTAGGGGTATCATATTTCATGAGGAGATTTGATATTTTTTTATAAAAGGTTAAACTAGACGTGTTAGGAGCGTATATATTTAAAATAGTAAATTTCTCACCATGAATTGAAAGATGTATCAACAAAAACCGCCCTTCCCTGTCAGCTACTACATTATCTATAGTATTTTGAAGATGTTTACTAAATAAAATCGCCACACCACGTTTCTTTTTATCAAAAGAGGCCGAGACACATTCCTGAACCCATGTTGCTTTAAGGGTTGCATGGGGACTACGCAGCCAATGCGTCTCCTGTAATAAAGTGATATCAGGGGTTAATCGTTTGAGATGGGATAATACCCGTCGTCGTTTGCATACGGAATTCAATCCCGCTACATTCCATGATAAAAACAGAATAGACGTCGATGATAGTTGGGGGGCTAAATTAGAAAAGTCAGCATGGGCTGTCATCCAATTCCACACTTACCAAAAGAAAATGTAAATAGTGTATCTTTGATTAGGGTGCCCGTCACATCCCAGCGAGTGAGACCGGCATTCTGAATGTAGGTTGAGGATGGTAACTGCAAAGAGAAAATAGAGAGGGGCCACAGGCTATTCAGGAGAAGAGGAGAAGGAAGAAGAGAAGAGAGAAAGAGTAAAAAGCACCAAAAATAACACTTGGATAAACTGTAATACATCATAAAAATAGCGAGCATGCAAGTATTGTAATGATTCCAACAGCTTATTAACAATAAATCAACCCCTTCTTCACAAAGGGGGTAAGAAAATATTATTTTGTCGGGAGACCAGAGTAAAGCGTAAATAGTCAGGATGGTAAACCATTAATTCATCCATTTGGAGGTGGATTTTTAGAAGCACCGTGCAACGGAATCTTTAGGTGATCTCTAGCTTGGTCAGGAGTATCAAAAGTAAGGGTCCTTCCATCAGTGAAGACCCTCAATTTAGCTGGGTATAGAAGGGCGAATTTAACATTCTCAGTGAACAGATGTTTGCATATTGGGGTAAATTCTTTTCTCCTCTGAGCTACAGAGGCAGAGAAGTCCTGAAATATCAGCACTTTAAAGTTTCGCACTTCAAGAGTGCGCTTTCTCCTGTATGCCATGAGTATGTTCTCTTTATCTCTAAAATTAAGAAATTTGGCAATAACAGGACGAGGGCGTACTTGGGATGAGGGGGAACCTCTATCAGGACCGATACGATGCGCCCGTTCAATAATCACTGTTCCCGAAGTGCTAGGAACATTAAGAATTTGAATTATGTCAACACTTAGTAAATCAAAAAGATCTGAACCCGATATTGATTCTGGGATGCCTATAAATCTGAGATTGCTCCGCCTATCTCTATTTTCAAGTTCATCAATCTTTGAGGTCAGAAAAGCTATTTGTTGATAGTGAGAATCATCAGAATTTTGCAGAGATACAATAGCATCCTCTGCCGTACTAACACGTTGTTCCACCTCTACTAACCGTTTGGTATGTGATTCTAAGTGGGACAGGACCGTATTTAAACTTGTTTGGATTGCATCCAACTTTTTTTCCAGAGTTGGGTTTAAAGGTACGGAGCCCTCTACAGAGAGAGAAGGTATAATGGGTGAGGAGGAAAGATCTTGAGAAGCTGAGGGAGGTGAGCGGTTGGGTTGGGGTGTGTTTACCTTTTCCCTAGCAGAAGGGGTTTTGGATTGAGATTTCCCGTTCCTGACCATAGTATCAGTTGGATATTTGTCTACAAATTTGTCCATACTACGAGACAATAACCAGGTTAGCTAGAGATTCTGTACCACCTATGGATGTAGATCTTTAAGGTTGCTACATAACTATAAGTATATATCAAAGAACAGAGTTGAATTCAATCGCTGAATCTGTAAAGATTAGTCTGTACTTATTGGATTGTGCACAAATTATCAAAATCAGTACTTTTAGGTCATTTGTAGCAACACAGTTAATCAGCAGCAGTCTTGTAAGGCTTGAAACCGATAAATTAATAATAAAAAAAAAAAAAAAGGGGGAGGGGAGGGAAGGGGGGGATAATGGTGGTGGTGGTGGGGGGGGGAAATAAACCTCTAAAACAGTATCCAAGGAGACCCACACCAATATACAACTGGAAGTAAATGTAGTATTCAAATGGTTATAATCTTAAAATCAGCGTAATTTGCATCAAACTACCAGTGATGTGGACCTATTATTTATCCGTAAACCACGTCACATTTGCTGAGTATTGCGCGGCATACAATGGTGACGTCCGTTCTCCGTGGACAGTGCTATTTGTCGTAATAGGATAACAACATGCAACACCGTTGGTATTTCCTGCAAGGTCATTAATCATAGGCTATTATAAAGTAATAGGGCATGTGTATATATGACTGGAGAATACTGTAATAGCTGCTTTACAAATTAACAATAGCCAGTACAATAGTAAATACTAATCAGTATAGTATGTAATGCGTTACTAGATATAGGATTTTTAGTCAGAGACGTTTGTCACCACTTTAACCTCTATTGTGGTAAGTTATTTGGGAACAACCTTCTCACATTCACTGTTAATAGTAGGTTTTTCTAATATATGCCCAGCTAGATGAATAATACTGGCCTTTATAACTGGACACCACCAGATGGCAGTGTTTGTATTCTATAGTCAGGTTGAGTGACGTAATCTCAATTAACAAAACAGTGAGCTGCAGTGGAACCTGAAAATATTTGCAGTAATACAAATGTCTTTTACAGCAGATTTACAGTCCTGCTAAATACCAAGTTCCTTGAGTAAAATTAGGTTGTCTTCTGGCTTGAGGTATAGAGTGGAGATGGGAATATAGAGCAAAAGTATAGGAGGGTAGAAGAAAAGAGTATTAGAAATAGATAGAAAGTGAGAGGGGGAGATAGATAATTAATACCAGATTAAACAATACGTGGTTGGTGAAGGCTGTATCACTTCGTCCGTCACCAGTTCTGGTATCCGGGGTTCTGATGGATGAGTGATGTGCAGAGAAATTTATGGAGAGGCTCTGCAGTGAAGGCGGGATCTGTCTTCACAAGGCTGAAGCTTTAACCACCAATGTAGGAGTTCCTTGTGTATGGGTCTGGATTCACCGCATCCAGGGTTCAATGGCTGGCACAGACCGCAGGCGCTCCATGCACCTACAAGTCACCACCTGGGTCCTCAGCGGCAGAAATATATCCAGGATCCGGATCTCAGCAGGGGAAGGCAGCAAGTCGGTCGATCCCGGCTGATGCAACTGACCTCCCAGGCTATCGCGGCAGTTCAGCGGGCAGCCCCGGCAGTAGTCAACCCACCACACCAGCAGGGTAAGTTTAGCAAAGAAGCCGGGTAAAGTTGTGTCCCCAGGGGGTATGCCCGTTCTCGTTGGAGCGCTGCTGTATAGTCTTTATATGGAGGAGTGTGAGGAGTTTATCGAAGGCGCCTTTGGTAGAGGTAACTCTGTCCCCTCTCTCCGCCCGAGAGCGCCAAGTCGCACAGCCGCCGGGCTCCGGGAGCAGCCGTCTCAGGCAGCGCCTGCCCGACCGCTCATATCAATAGGGTCCCGTCACCACCTACCCCACTTCGGCCCAGTGAACGGGAGGCCGGCCACAGGGATCCACCACTCCACGTGCGATCAAGGGGTCTCGGAGGCAGCAACGGATCAGAGTGAGTAATGGACGCTTTTCTCGCCACGAGGCATATAGGGGCCCAGGCTGTTCGGGCCAGATTCCGGTGGAAATACTTTCCCGTTGTCCCCGGTCTATAGCTTGATGTGCACGTCTAGTCCTCCCACAGCACTTAGGATAAATTATTTTTGTTAATTAGCCGTTTTAAGGGAGGATGGTGGAGAATTTTGTGCAGGGGTTACGGAGATCAGATTAAAACGCGGCCATCTCAATGCTCCGCCCACCGGAAGTCATCATTGTGCTTTATAACCAATGCAGGGAATGGCACTGATGATCCCATTTGAACAGAGCCGGATTAAGGGGGGTTCCAAGGGGACACAGTACCCCAGGCCCCCCTTATATTGGTGGCCCCCTGCCTGCCATCAAGCACTGGACGTTTACATGATTTTTGAATTTTTGTTTTATAAAGTTATGCCGTTGGTGGCAGTGGTGCAGAACCCCCCTCCCCCCAACCCTCTCCCGCACGGATCAAATTTGTTTTCTGCACTGGCCGGTCACACCTGCAGTCACAATCAGAGCCGCCGGGGAAACACGCACGGCTGCTCCTCACTGAGAGCTCTGATCAGCACAGCAGAGCTCTCTGCAGCGCTGGATACATTGCAGGCAGCAGAGGGAGCTATTGAGTATGTGCAGCAGGAGCACTGCTCACATGGACTCCGGCAGTGACAATCTCCTCCAGCTCCTCTTCTCTCTTGGTATGGTTCGTGCTTAATGGTGTGTGTGTGTGTTTGTTTGTTTGTTTGTTTGTTTACTTTGTATGTATGTATGTATGTATGTATGCATGCTGTGTGTTGTGTGTAAGTATGCTACAGTATGTATGTATGTGTGTATGTATGTATGCTGTGTGTTGTGTGTAAGTATGCTACAGTATGTATGTATGTATGTATGTATGTATGCTATGTGTATGTGTTGTGTATATGTACAGTATGTATTGTGTGTGTGTGTGTGTGTGTGTGCGTGTGCGTGCATGCTGTGTGTGTTGTGTGTATGTGCAGTATGTATGCTGTGTGTGTTGTGTGTATGTACAGTATGTATGCTGTGTGTATGTTGTGTGTGTGTATGTATGCTATGTGTGTGTTTTCGTCTTGAAGTTGGGCTGTGAGAAAATTAATTTTGTGACAGGCAGATTATACAGACCTGTACTATTGTAACCAGCAGTTTGCGTGCCCTTAGATGCTAGAAGAAGCATTCCCCAGCATCATACTATACCACCTACCATGTGACAGTGTAATATTGTTTTTGTTTTTCTACATTGGAAAATGTGATTTCTATATTTTTATTCAGTAATATTCACTGTACTGCCTCTAACAGCTCTCTGCTTTTATATATATATATATATATATATATATATATATATATATATATATATATATATATAGATAGATAGAACTTCCCCCCCCCCATATACACTATATATAGCACTTAGGGGGCCCCCTTGTATTAAGTACCCCGGGCCCCGTGGAGCCTTAATCCGGCCCTGCATTTGAATGTATGTATCTCTGATTTCTTACTTTCCCCAAGAATGTGATAGCTGCATAATGGGGGTAAGGTGTAATCAGGGAGATTGCTGGACTATTCAGGGAGTGAGGGAGATTGCTGCTATTTCAGGAAGTCTCCTGCAGAATGAGGGAGGGTAGGCAACTATTCACAAATGTGGTGAGCATGCACTTGGTGCCCAGTCTCTAGTATTTTAAGAGACTAATCAGCAGCTCTGTATAACTTTATAGTATGCAAATCCTAGATGTTACTTCAGTGCTGATTGGTTGCCATGGGCAACTTCCCCACTGGCTCACTTCTGCGCTCTTATCACGCTTAGTAAATGTCCCCCTATGTGGCATGTCCACATACTGAATTTACAAGCAGCACAAAGAACAGACATAGGATACATTACATTGTAGCAGCAGGGATTATA
Organism: Pseudophryne corroboree; assembly: GCF_028390025.1. Lineage (NCBI taxonomy): Eukaryota > Metazoa > Chordata > Amphibia > Anura > Myobatrachidae > Pseudophryne > Pseudophryne corroboree. The sequence continues at coordinate 230,009,277 of NC_086452.1, read as the reverse complement.
ACATGTGGACAGCTATGAATGGGGTGAAGAGGTTGCTGTGGGGTTCAAAGATCAGGGTAAGATTTTCATGTGTCACCTTTTTAGTAAGTTCAGTCGGTATCACTATCCCGCAACCTTTCCGGTTCACTGATCCATGTGCTGCCGCGCTCTGGCAGCATTCGGCTCCTCCTACTAGCTCCCCTGCATCAGCAACACAGCAGCGCGGTCGGAGGAGAACTGTGGGGTGTCGCAGGGACCACATGATTCAGGCTTCTCTGAAGCATTGGCAGGAGCTGCGGCTGCTAATCACTGCTGTGGTGATTCGCCTCCAATTAGAACTGACGGAACGCTGTCCGCCCCATTCTGGCCCACTTTAACCCCTGCAGGAACCCCCCAATTAGTATACGGCAACCTGTGGATCTCCAGCTGTTGTAAAACTACAAGTACCATTATGCTTTGCCACAGTTTTGCTATTAGGGAATGCTAAAGCTGTGGCAGGGCATGCTGGGATGTGTAGTTTAACAACATCTGTAGAGCCACAGGTTGGCCAGGCGTGGTATACGGCGTCCCCTCGCATCATTCGCTTGCCATGCTTCAGGTTACAGTTCCAAATCGACGCCACATGGATGGTAAAAAAAAAAAAAACAATTATAAAATAAAAATGTTTTGGTTTTTTTAAACGCATGTTGGCCATATGCTGTCGACCATTTTAATGTCAACTTTTTTACCATGTCGACCTAATGCATGTCGACCAATAGCAGTCGATCTATTGACTGTCTACCTTTTTACTGTCAACCTAAAGACTGGAAACCAATACATACACACTGCGTTCATGCAAACACACAGATTACTTATACAGTACATAGTTATGAAACAGGTAATCTGATTATTTGCTTAAAAATGGACCCCACAGTCAGAGGCGGATTGGCCATAGGGTTTACGGGGAAGATTCCCGGTGGGCCGGCGCACCCGTGGGGCCTGTTTTGTTTGAGGACATGTGGTCCTATTTATAGACATAATGAATAAGATGCAAAATTATTTGCATATATGAAAATGACTTTGCCACTTAGCCTGTGATTGCAGATGATCTAGTGTATGCTCTGTCTGCCTGCTTGGCTGACATATAAGATTGAGTGAATAGTGATTGGGATACGGTTGGTGTAATAAGCAAGAAAATAGATCTTTCTAAAGAATGATATCGTTTCCTAAATTCTGAAGGTGTATCATACAATGTGTCATAATATTTTATTTTATTTCTTTTTAACTTCCCCCTTGATGCTAGACATGCCCACTAGCTGGAAAGTCTTGAGGGGGAGGGTGCTGCTGCCATTGCCCATGGCTAGACCTTACACCTCTGGTGCTGCCCATGTGGGGCCACTAGGACAAATTTTTCCAGGGCCGCTATTTGTTCCCAATCCGCCCCTGCCCACAGTACTGTATTTGTCTTTGCATTGCATGTTAAACAAATAAAAATACTTAATGATATTAATTGCATTACATTCATCTTACCTGTCCTTACTGTGACTGCAGGACTGTTAGAACCATTCCATTTACCATCAAAAGCAAACACACTCATCTCATACACTGTGCCACATAGTAGGTTCAAGAAGAAGCAATAGGTGTCTCTGTTAACACATTCTTCCTTGGTGCCATCTGGTGCGATGGCACTGGCAGTATATTTCACAGCATTAACAACTGGATTCCAATACAGGCTAACAGTGTTTATATGGCAATCATGAATCACTGTCACATTCAATGGGGCACAATCAGCTGTAAAACAGAAATAAGTTCTATGTTTAACATGACAAAACAATGTAAGAACATGTGGAATATATCAAATTTAATCTGTTACTTAGTAATATAATATATTAATTAAAGTAAAGCTATTAAGGAACAGATTAGGTATATAATTTTTTTTTCAGTAGTCCCATTTCTCTCTGAGTTCTCTTATCTTACCAATGGAGCTATAACTGATGCCATGAGCACAGTATGGATCGGAGTGGATTTTAAAACCTGTAAGTTAAAAAATATATTTTTTTTACAAACTGGGCTGATGTAAGGGTAGTCAGCCTGATGGGAGTAAAACCCTGAGGCATTTAGGGACTGCGTATGAGTCGGACAGTGAGCTTTACTTAGTTTAGTTTACCAATGATATGGCAGGGTAGATGAGAGCCGGGGCGTAGCCAGAACTTTTCAAGGTAGTCAGCAACATTTTGAAGGTCCCCTGTCCCAATGCTTTTAAAGAGACACCTCTCTGCAGCAGTTGTTCATTTCTAGTTTATTTTAGGACTGCTAGCAATGCCCTAGTTCACATTATGTCACATTGTAGGGCTGCCAGTTCACATTATGCAACACGGTATCCGCAATTAATACAGTGTCTCCAGTTCATATTGTGCCACATTACAGTGCCCCTAGTTAATATTATGTGATATTATAATTAGAGATGAGCGGGTTCGGTTTCTCTGAATCCGAACCCGCCCGAACTTCATGGTTTTTTTCACGGGTCCGAGCAGACTCGGATCCTCCCGCCTTGCTCGGTTAACCCGAGCGCGCCCGAACGTCATCATGACGCTGTCGGATTCTCGCGAGACTCGGATTCTATATAAGGAGCCGCGCGTCGCCGCCATTTTCACACGTGCATTGAGATTGATAGGGAGAGGACGTGGCTGGCGTCCTCTCCATTTAGATTATAAGAGAGAGAGATTTACTGGAGCTTAGGACTAGGAGGAGTACTGTAGAAGTGTAGAGAGTGCAGAGAGTTTACTAGTGAGTGACCACCAGACAGTGCAGTTTATTTAATATATCCGTTCTCTGCCTGAAAAAAGCGATACACACAGTGACTCAGTCACATACCATATCTGTGTGCACTGCTCAGGCTCAGCCCAGTGTGCTGCATCATCTATATATATTATATATCTGTCTGACTGCTCAGCTCACACAGCTTATAATTGTGGGGGAGACTGGGGAGCACTGCAGTGCCAGTTATAGGTTATAGCAGGAGCCAGGAGTACATAATAATATTATATTAAAATTAAACAGTGCACACTTTTGCTGCAGGAGTGCCACTGCCAGTGTGACTGACCAGTGACCTGACCACACTGACCACCAGTATAGTTAGTAGTATACTTATATTGTGATTGCCTGAAAAAGTTAAACACTCGTCGTGTGACTTCACTTGTGTGTTGCTGTTTTTTTTATTCTATAAAAATAAAACTCATTCTGCTGACAGACAGTGTCCAGCAGGTCCGTCATTATATAATATATAATATATACCTGTCCGGCTGCAGTAGTGATATATATATATTTTTATATCATTTATCATCCAGTCGCAGCAGACACAGTACAGTAGTTCACGGCTGTGGCTACCTCTGTGTCTGCACTTGGCAGGCAGTCCGTCCATAATTGTATACCACCTAACCGTGGTTTTTTTTTCTTCTTTATACATACATACTACTACGACATCTCTTTATCAACCAGTCTATATTAGCAGCAGACACAGTACAGTACGGTAGTTCACGGCTGTGGCTACCTCTGTGTCTGCACTCGGCAGGCAGTCCGTCCATAATTGTATACCACCTAACCGTGGTTTTTTTTTCTTTCTTCTTTATACATACATAGTTACATAGACATCTCTTTATCAACCAGTCTATATTAGCAGCAGACACAGTACAGTACGGTAGTTCACGGCTGTGGCTACCTCTGTGTCTGCACTCGGCAGGCAGTCTGTCCATAATTGTATACCACCTAACCGTGGTTTTTTTTTCTTTCTTCTTTATACATACATAGTTACATAGACATCTCTTTATCAACCAGTCTATATTAGCAACAGACACAGTACAGTACGGTAGTTCACGGCTGTGGCTACCTCTGTGTCTGCACTCGGCAGGCAGTCCGTCCATAATTGTATACCACCTAACCGTGGTTTTTTTTTCTTTCTTCTTTATACATACATAGTTACATAGACATCTCTTTATCAACCAGTCTATATTAGCAGCAGACACAGTACAGTACGGTAGTTCACAGCTGTGGCTACCTCTGTGTCTGCACTCGGCAGGCAGTCCGTCCATAATTGTATACCACCTAACCGTGGTTTTTTTTTCTTTCTTCTTTATACATACATAGTTACATAGACATCTCTTTATCAACCAGTCTATATTAGCAGCAGACACAGTACAGTACGGTAGTTCACGGCTGTGGCTACCTCTGTGTCTGCACTCGGCAGGCAGTCCGTCCATAATTGTATACCACCTAACCGTGGTTTTTTTTTCTTCTTTATACATACATACTACTACGACATCTCTTTATCAACCAGTCTATATTAGCAGCAGACACAGTACAGTACGGTAGTTCACGGCTGTGGCTACCTCTGTGTCTGCACTCGGCAGGCAGTCCGTCCATAATTGTATACCACCTAACCGTGGTTTTTTTTTCTTTCTTCTTTATACATACATAGTTACATAGACATCTCTTTATCAACCAGTCTATATTAGCAGCAGACACAGTACAGTACGGTAGTTCACGGCTGTGGCTACCTCTGTGTCTGCACTCGGCAGGCAGTCCGTCCATAATTGTATACCACCTAACCGTGGTTTTTTTTTCTTTCTTCTTTATACATACATAGTTACATAGACATCTCTTTATCAACCAGTCTATATTAGCAGCAGACACAGTACAGTACGGTAGTTCACGGCTGTGGCTACCTCTGTGTCTGCACTCGGCAGGCAGTCCATAATTGTATACTAGTATCCATCTCCATTGTTTACCTGAGGTGCCTTTTAGTTGTGCCTATTAAAATATGGAGAACAAAAATGTTGAGGTTCCAAAATTAGGGAAAGATCAAGATCCACTTCCACCTCGTGCTGAAGCTGCTGCCACTAGTCATGGCCGAGACGATGAAATGCCAGCAACGTCGTCTGCCAAGGCCGATGCCCAATGTCATAGTACAGAGCATGTCAAATCCAAAACACCAAATATCAGAAAAAAAAGGACTCCAAAACCTAAAATAAAATTGTCGGAGGAGAAGCGTAAACTTGCCAATATGCCATTTACGACACGGAGTGGCAAGGAACGGCTGAGGCCCTGGCCTATGTTCATGGCTAGTGGTTCAGCTTCACATGAGGATGGAAGCACTCAGCCTCTCGCTAGAAAAATGAAAAGACTCAAGCTGGCAAAAGCAGCACAGCAAAGAACTGTGCATTCTTCGAAATCCCAAATCCACAAGGAGAGTCCAATTGTGTCGGTTGCGATGCCTGACCTTCCCAACACTGGACGTGAAGAGCATGCGCCTTCCACCATTTGCACGCCCCCTGCAAGTGCTGGAAGGAGCACCCGCAGTCCAGTTCCTGATAGTCAGATTGAAGATGTCAGTGTTGAAGTACACCAGGATGAGGAGGATATGGGTGTTGCTGGCGCTGGGGAGGAAATTGACCAGGAGGATTCTGATGGTGAGGTGGTTTGTTTAAGTCAGGCACCCGGGGAGACACCTGTTGTCCGTGGGAGGAATATGGCCGTTGACATGCCAGGTGAAAATACCAAAAAAATCAGCTCTTCGGTGTGGAGGTATTTCAACAGAAATGCGGACAACAGGTGTCAAGCCGTGTGTTCCCTTTGTCAAGCTGTAATAAGTAGGGGTAAGGACGTTAACCACCTCGGAACATCCTCCCTTATACGTCACCTGCAGCGCATTCATAATAAGTCAGTGACAAGTTCAAAAACTTTGGGTGACAGCGGAAGCAGTCCACTGACCAGTAAATCCCTTCCTCTTGTAACCAAGCTCACGCAAACCACCCCACCAACTCCCTCAGTGTCAATTTCCTCCTTCCCCAGGAATGCCAATAGTCCTGCAGGCCATGTCACTGGCAATTCTGACGATTCCTCTCCTGCCTGGGATTCCTCCGATGCATCCTTGCGTGTAACGCCTACTGCTGCTGGCGCTGCTGTTGTTGCTGCTGGGAGTCGATGGTCATCCCAGAGGGGAAGTCGTAAGCCCACTTGTACTACTTCCAGTAAGCAATTGACTGTTCAACAGTCCTTTGCGAGGAAGATGAAATATCACAGCAGTCATCCTGCTGCAAAGCGGATAACTGAGGCCTTGACAACTATGTTGGTGTTAGACGTGCGTCCGGTATCCGCCGTTAGTTCACAGGGAACTAGACAATTTATTGAGGCAGTGTGCCCCCGTTACCAAATACCATCTAGGTTCCACTTCTCTAGGCAGGCGATACCGAGAATGTACACGGACGTCAGAAAAAGACTCACCAGTGTCCTAAAAAATGCAGTTGTACCCAATGTCCACTTAACCACGGACATGTGGACAAGTGGAGCAGGGCAGGGTCAGGACTATATGACTGTGACAGCCCACTGGGTAGATGTATGGACTCCCGCCGCAAGAACAGCAGCGGCGGCACCAGTAGCAGCATCTCGCAAACGCCAACTCTTTCCTAGGCAGGCTACGCTTTGTATCACCGCTTTCCAGAATACGCACACAGCTGAAAACCTCTTACGGCAACTGAGGAAGATCATCGCGGAATGGCTTACCCCAATTGGACTCTCCTGTGGATTTGTGGCATCGGACAACGCCAGCAATATTGTGTGTGCATTAAATATGGGCAAATTCCAGCACGTCCCATGTTTTGCACATACCTTGAATTTGGTGGTGCAGAATTTTTTAAAAAACGACAGGGGCGTGCAAGAGATGCTGTCGGTGGCCAGAAGAATTGCGGGACACTTTCGGCGTACAGGCACCACGTACAGAAGACTGGAGCACCACCAAAAACTACTGAACCTGCCCTGCCATCATCTGAAGCAAGAAGTGGTAACGAGGTGGAATTCAACCCTCTATATGCTTCAGAGGTTGGAGGAGCAGCAAAAGGCCATTCAAGCCTATACAATTGAGCACGATATAGGAGGTGGAATGCACCTGTCTCAAGCGCAGTGGAGAATGATTTCAACGTTGTGCAAGGTTCTGATGCCCTTTGAACTTGCCACACGTGAAGTCAGTTCAGACACTGCCAGCCTGAGTCAGGTCATTCCCCTCATCAGGCTTTTGCAGAAGAAGCTGGAGACATTGAAGGAGGAGCTAACACGGAGCGATTCCGCTAGGCATGTGGGACATGTGGATGGAGCCCTTAATTCGCTTAACAAGGATTCACGGGTGGTCAATCTGTTGAAATCAGAGCACTACATTTTGGCCACCGTGCTCGATCCTAGATTTAAAGCCTACCTTGGATCTCTCTTTCCGGCAGACACAAGTCTGCTGGGGTTGAAAGACCTGCTGGTGACAAAATTGTCAAGTCAAGCGGAACGCGACCTGTCAACATCTCCTCCTTCACATTCTCCCGCAACTGGGGGTGCGAGGAAAAGGCTCAGAATTCCGAGCCCACCCGCTGGCGGTGATGCAGGGCAGTCTGGAGCGACTGCTGATGCTGACATCTGGTCCGGACTGAAGGACCTGACAACGATTACGGACATGTCGTCTACTGTCACTGCATATGATTCTCTCAACATTGATAGAATGGTGGAGGATTATATGAGTGACCGCATCCAAGTAGGCACGTCACACAGTCCGTACTTATACTGGCAGGAAAAAGAGGCAATTTGGAGGCCCTTGCACAAACTGGCTTTATTCTACCTAAGTTGCCCTCCCACAAGTGTGTACTCCGAAAGAGTGTTTAGTGCCGCCGCTCACCTTGTCAGCAATCGGCGTACGAGGTTACATCCAGAAAATGTGGAGAAGATGATGTTCATTAAAATGAATTATAATCAATTCCTCCGCGGAGACATTGACCAGCAGCAATTGCCTCCACAAAGTACACAGGGAGCTGAGATGGTGGATTCCAGTGGGGACGAATTGATAATCTGTGAGGAGGGGGATGTACACGGTGATATATCGGAGGGTGATGATGAGGTGGACATCTTGCCTCTGTAGAGCCAGTTTGTGCAAGGAGAGATTAATTGCTTCTTTTTTGGGGGGGGTCCAAACCAACCCGTCATATCAGTCACAGTCGTGTGGCAGACCCTGTCACTGAAATGATGGGTTGGTTAAAGTGTGCATGTCCTGTTTTGTTTATACAACATAAGGGTGGGTGGGAGGGCCCAAGGACAATTCCATCTTGCACCTCTTTTTTCTTTTCTTTTTCTTTGCATCATGTGCTGATTTGGGAGGGTTTTTAGGAAGGGACATCCTGCGTGACACTGCAGTGCCACTCCTAAATGGGCCCGGTGTTTGTGTCGGCCACTAGGGTCGCTAATCTTACTCACACAGTCAGCTACCTCATTGCGCCTCTTTTTTTCTTTGCGTCATGTGCTGTTTGGGGAGGGTTTTTTGGAAGGGACATCCTGCGTGACACTGCAGTGCCACTCCTAGATGGGCCCGGTGTTTGTGTCGGCCACTAGGGTCGCTAATCTTACTCACACAGCTACCTCATTGCGCCTCTTTTTTTCTTTGCGTCATGTGCTGTTTGGGGAGGGTTTTTTGGAAGGGACATCCTGCGTGACACTGCAGTGCCACTCCTAGATGGGCCCGGTGTTTGTGTCGGCCACTAGGGTCGCTAATCTTACTCACACAGCTACCTCATTGCGCCTCTTTTTTTCTTTGCGTCATGTGCTGTTTGGGGAGGGTTTTTTGGAAGGGACATCCTGCGTGACACTGCAGTGCCACTCCTAGATGGGCCCGGTGTTTGTGTCGGCCACTAGGGTCGCTAATCTTACTCACACAGCTACCTCATTGCGCCTCTTTTTTTCTTTGCGTCATGTGCTGTTTGGGGAGGGTTTTTTGGAAGGGCCATCCTGCGTGACACTGCAGTGCCACTCCTAGATGGGCCCGGTGTTTGTGTCGGCCACTAGGGTCGCTAATCTTACTCACACAGCTACCTCATTGCGCCTCTTTTTTTCTTTGCGTCATGTGCTGTTTGGGGAGGGTTTTTTGGAAGGGACATCCTGCGAGACACTGCAGTGCCACTCCTAGATGGGCCCGGTGTTTGTGTCGGCCACTAGGGTCGCTTATCTTACTCACACAGCGACCTCGGTGCAAATTTTAGGACTAAAAATAATATTGTGAGGTGTGAGGTATTCAGAATAGACTGAAAATGAGTGTAAATTATGGTTTTTGAGGTTAATAATACTTTGGGATCAAAATGACCCCCAAATTCTATGATTTAAGCTGTTTTTTAGTGTTTTTTGAAAAAAACACCCGAATCCAAAACACACCCGAATCCGACAAAAAAAATTCGGTGAGGTTTTGCCAAAACGCGTTCGAACCCAAAACACGGCCGCGGAACCGAACCCAAAACCAAAACACAAAACACGAAAAATTTCAGGCGCTCATCTCTAATTATAATGCCCTCCCGTTCATTTTATACCACATTACAATGAGCAGGTCAGGAGGCATAATTAGATATTTTGTAGGCCCAAAGTTAAAATTTTGTTAGTGCCTCTATACATCACCCAATGGGAAAAAAAACTTATATAACACATGTATCTTTGACAGGGAAAGCAGGACCCACTCAGCTCTGGGCCCCATAGCAGCTGCACTCCCTGCACCTATGGTAGCTACGCCCTTGGATGAGAGGTTTTTTTATTCTACATTAAGAACTGTGCACCTATTTGGGCCTCTTCTTCTAGACATCCCTTTCCCCAACCTATTTTAATTGTTTTGGGGTTTTTTGTAGCAGAGTGAGCATCATATCAGAAGTGATGCTTTGCTAACAGTGGAATACTCTACATCTGCGAAACATGATACTGGAGGTTAGTGACACCACTTTACAGGTAGATCAGCCATTGGACATGATAAGAAGAAGTAGGTGGAAAGCATTGCTGGGCTTTGCTTTCTGGCTTATGCTGGTGTTTTGGGGTGCCACACCCTGCACCTAGATATAGCGCTAGGGACTCCAAATATACAGAGACGCCTTGATGCGGCTTTGGGGCTTAACCACACATTTGCGCAAATATGTGTAACGAAGATCTCTGAATTCTATTATTATGTGGGATTTATATCTGGTTACTGTTATCCATTCAGTGTGCTGGGGAAACAATTGCTTTTTTTCTTGCTCAGAAATACCCCTTCCTTTCGAGCACCTGAATGATATCACTAAGCTAATTGAGCATTTACCAATCTATATGTCTGTTGTGAGAGGCAGAGAGGTTTCTGCATTAGGAGGAGGTGCAGGCCCTGACATGCCACATGGAGCATTATGGGGTTGCTCCAAGGTAGGTAGCTCTTAGCTTAGACATATTATAGTAAGGATCCATTATCATGTGGCTCCTTGCTGGTTAATATTAGACCCAGATTGGGGTAATGGAGGTGTGAGGTGTGGTGCCTCTAGACTGGCTGAGCTGGATGGCTTTAGTGTGGCATACCTTTACATTCTATTAACACTTTTCACTTATTAATTTTTTAACACTATTTCTCTATTTTAATTACATTTCATGTTTGTATCACCCTTCGGCTTCCTAAATACTAATTTATTATCACTATAGTTTTTTCACTGGTATGCTACGCTTGGCTTTCTGGCTTATGCTGGTGTTTTGGGGTGCCACACCCTGCACCTAGATAAAGCGCTAGGGACCCCAAATATACAGAGATGCCTAGAGGCGGCTTTGGGGCTTAACCATACATTTGCGCAAATATGTGTAACGAAGATCTCTGAATTCTATTATTATGTGGGATTTATATCTGGTTACGGTTATCATTCAGGGTGCTGGGGGAAGCAAATGCCTTTTTTTCTTGCTCAGAAATACCCCTCCCTTTCGAGCACCTGAATGATATCACTAAGCTAACTGAGCATCTACCAATATATATGTCTAGGTGGAAAGCATTGTTGGCACTGTTGGTCATATGGTGGGCCACTGCAGGATTACAGGGCCGCAGAGTGGGATTCTAATATGTTCGCATTCTCCTTGCCTCCATACAAGCCATAGTTATATTATCATCAATAAATTGATGACTAAGTTTAATGCCAGCTCTTGTTGTCTGTGGGCTCGATTCCGATATGTACGGTATTGCACAGTTGCAGGGAAGCGGCAGTGCAGTACCGTACATCCAGTGGTGTAACTTAATCTTATTTGCCCGAAGTGTAAAATAGATGTTGGCACTTCCACATTTCGACTCTTCGACTTGGGTGAAGTGTTTTTAAGCGATATCATTAAAAGTCAAGTTTTACTGAATTTAATTGTTTTTTAAAAAAAAGACCTCCCACAAAAAAATAAAATATTGTTTGCTTTCCCTCTCCAAAATGACTTTACTGTTATAATGCTAGGGGAGCACCACCAGTCAATAATAGTTCTCCTCAATAATTACTGTATCAGCCACAAGGATCCCTGTCAATAGCAATTGTGATACAATAAAAATGCATCTATTTTTGAACTGGTTCATATCTATATAGTTAGAGCTAGTGCAATAACCTACCCCTGCCTTCTTTAAAATGCTCCTTATACACACTCCAGATAGTAATTACCATAATGTTTCTTCCTTGCTCCTCTGATAGGCACATATCCAATACCATGAGGCACCTATGCTTTGGCACAAGTTCACCACCTGATCCGTCACCCCTGTGCAGGAGCCAGCAACCGGAGCTGTACAGACCAGCATGACCCTGCAGCAAGTCTCTGCCACAGCTCCCCCTCTGCACTGATGGCATTCAGAGCCATCCAGCTTTGCAGCGGCAGTTATAACACAGAACGGGAGCACGACTAAAGCTTATCTGCACTTACTACTCTGTGAGATCAGTTAGTCCAGGACACAGAGCACGGGATTCAGGTACCAGAAACAATGGAGGAAAGGTGCCCCCTTCAGAGCTGAATCCCATCAGCAACTGCCTCCATTGCCTCCAGTAGTTCTGCCCCTGTGTACAATTAATATGCTAATGCTGCAGGAGACACCTGTAGGAAAAAGACCCTGGGTTCGGCACGCCTACAAAATGGGAGAAACGCCCCCATTTTGTAGAATGTCCCTTTGCCATCTCAGCATGTCAATCATGCTGCGGCTGAGGTGGAACTGCAAGCGATCAAGTGATCTTATGGGCAATACACACTTAGCGATTACACTGAAAGATATGAACGATCTCGTTCATTAATGAATGAGATATTGTTCATATATTTTCGTGTGTATGCACGAACGATAAACGATGCGCGGCCCTGCACTCGTTCGTCATTGGTGCCAGGTCGTTTATACATGCATGCCAATATGGACAATCTCATCCATATTAGCATGCAGGGCTACGGGGCCGGGTGACGGGGGAGTGAAGAAACTTCACCCCCTCCCCTCCGCCGCCAGGTCATCCGTCGGCCGTACCGGCCGCCGGGCACCTCAGCGGCAAATCCGCCAGTATGTAGGGCACAATAGCCACTTCAGCTACAAATACTTCATGATTTTATTGCATTACATTCTTCTTACCTGTCTTTACTGTGACTGCAGGGCTGCTAGAACCATTCTGTTTACCATCAAAAGCAAACACACTCATCTCATACACTGTGCCACATAGTAGGTTCAAGAAGAAGCAGTAGGTGTCCTTGTTTTCACATTCTTCCTTGGTGCCATCTGGGGCGATGGCACTGGCAGTATATTTCACAGCATTAACAACTGGATTCCAATACAGGCAAACAGTATTTATATGGCAATCACGAATCACTGTTACATTCTGTGGGGTACAATCAGCTGTAAACAGAAAAAAGACCTATGTTTTATATGAAAAAAAACAATGTAAGAAGAACATGTGGAATATTGAAATTCTAGACATCCGTTTCCCCTAACCTATATACAGTGTATGTGTATGTATGTATATATATATATATATATATATATATATATACAAACATACAGGTTGAGTATCCCATATCCAGATGTTCTGAAATACGGAATCTTTTGAGTGAGAGTGAGATAGTGAAACCTTTGTTTTCTGATGGCTCAGTGTACACAGACTTTGTTTAATTCACAAAGTAATTAAAAATATTGTATTAAATACCCTTCAGGCTGTGTGTATAAGGTGTATATGAAACATAAATGCATTCTGTGCTTAGACTTGGGTCCCATCGCCAAGATATCTCATTATGGTATGCATTTATTCCAAAATACGGAAAAATCCGATATCCAAAATATTTCTGCTCCCAAGCATTTTGGATATGGGATACTCAACCATTATATAATATATTTATATATATATATATATATATATAATTTTATTTTATTATTTTGTGGTGGAGTGAGCATCATATCAGAAGTGATGCTTTGCAAACAGTAGTATACTCTACTTCTAAATACCCATTAAATATCCATTGGACGCAGCAGTCACATTTTTTCTCACAGCCTCCTGAGGTGCAAGAAAAACTGTAAATAGTCCATAGCTTGGGGTTCTAAAGCACCCTAACCCAGACTTCAGATGCCCAAATGAGAACTTTAGAGGCACATTAAATGCTAATGAGCGTCTGGAGTAACAATTAAATAGCTTGTTCATATAGATACGCATAAGGGGGTGCGGTGCACAATTGAATCCCTTAAAAAAATGTTTTTTTGAGAATTAAAGGACTTCCTGTTTGAACATGAGAACTTTCTTGATAAAGTACCCGTGTGGTACGAAACGCATTGAAAGCAAGACCAAATAGAGGAGATTATTATTCACACCAGCACCGGAGCAGTGACGTCACCACCGGGCAGTATGAAATACCTGAGTGCCAGATGCACTGATCCCTAGGAACAGTCCTATTACTATCAGAGACAACGGCTGGACGTATATGGGACTGTGTATCACTGAGCAAACTCTTGGGCACAAGAAGCTCCGCAATCTTACCCCTAAGGGGCTATAATCATCTAACTTATATGTTTATTTTATTTCTTTATTTTTATGAGAAAGCAACCGCTGTAAATGATACGTATCTTTTTTCCTAAATATAGTATGTACATGTGCAATGTATGCCATATAACTACATACATAGCGCTCAATTTTTATCTCACAAACTAATTGCACCCTTATCCAGTAATTGAATACCCACCTTTGCATTCAATGCATCCAGAGCATGGGTGCAATAGCCATTGTTATCGACTAGTGAACTTTTATCAGGCCTACTGAATGGGATACACAAAGCTACCATCTTAAAATGCATACATTCAGGCTTGGACTGGCCCACAGGGGTACAGAGGAAACCTCTGGTGGGCCCCACTGCTTGAGGCCCCACCTCCTGCTCTAAGAATCAGGTTCCAGACTGTGCACTTGAATTATATATTATACAAATGTTACCTTATACTGGACTATGGTGTATTTTCTACAGTGCATTGCTGTTATTAATCTGGTACATTATCATGCATGCAGCAGCTGAATTTACTGAATTTAATGAAGGGGCTCAGCTCAGATGTTGCACTCTCTAATGGTTAGTCAAATCAATGTGGTGGCAGGCCACACCCCCTCTGCAGTCTGGCCACACCCCTTAACATGGGCCCCTACCACTGCATTCCCCCCGGTGGGCCCTACATGCCCCAGTCCGACACTGCATACATTAAAGTTACATATAAGGCAATGGAGAGTGGCTGTAGGAATTTACTGTACTGCACTTACATGTGACTGGTACTTATTTGCTTCTCCAAATAAAAGGAGCTGCAAGTATAAAGCTGGATACACACTATAAAGCTGGATACACACTATAAAGCTGGATACATTCTATAAAGCTGGATACATACTATAAAGCTGGATACACACTATAAAGCTGGATACACACTATAAAGCTGGACATGCACACCAATATTATCTGTCCAATCTGGCTGGTGGAGCAAAAGTCTGGTAACGTATTGTAACAAATGACAATTGATCATTGCTCCCAAATACTGGAAAAGAGACAAAAATGGACACTCAGACAAACTGGTTAAATCCGTTTGATTTAACCAATTTATCCAAACTACCATTTTTGCCCATTTCCAGCTTTTGGCAGATAATGGTTGATTGTCCGTAGCTCTCATAAATTACCATATTTTTATTCCAACCAGAAACATTGGACAGATAATTTTATAGTGTGTCTCCAGCTTATCAAGCCTTGGACAGTGACAAATTGCACGGTGATAAAGTACCAGCCAATCGGCTCCTAACTGCCATGTAACAGGCTGTGTTTGAAAAATGAAATTTAGGAGCTGATTGGTTGGTACTTTATCACCTTTATTGCACATTTATCACTCTCCAAGGCATGATAAATCTGGGCTTAAAATTGTAATTATTCACATGTGAAAAAAAATGTCTGTGAGATACATCTTTCGTAGCCCAAACAGGCAAATGGTGCCCATACACTTGTGCGATGCCCTGTGATGCGACATCGAGGGGCATCACACGGCATTTCAGGTGCAATGAAATCGCACCTGAACTGCCAAAGTGATTACCATGCGATCATGCAAAAGATCGCATGGTAATCATGTGAGATCGGCATGTCACCGCCGAGTGGGAGCGGGGGTGCCCATCGCACATCGCAGTGCGATATATCTCATATGGTTTTAAAATCACATGCAATCGCACTGAGAAGCGAGAGATAGTAAGTGCAGCACATAATATCTTGAGACGCAACATTCGAGCGGCGTGCCTGCACATCGCGTCTCAAGGTACCTAAAATGTGCATACAATCCTTCGATTTCTGTCACAGGTGAGGTCGAAATCGAAGGTTAGCACCGTTATCTAACAAGTGTATGGGCACCATTACGTTCACCCCATACATTAGACACTAACGGCAGTCTGTAAAGCAAATGTTTGCTGAAAACTGCATTGGGTTTGTGTTTTATGGGAACAAAATAAAGGGAATGTCACTCGTAGTGCTTGGAATAAATGAAAAGTAGACTTATATTGCTGCTGCCAATGATAAGACAAACAAGAACAAAGTGCTTGCTGTGCAGTTAATCAAAAAGAATCTCTCAAAGCTCTTATAAAATGAGAATTTATAAACATATATCATCTAAAATGCTGTGAAAGGCATAACATAGATATGCACTGAATAGACTTTACTATAGCAAGATGTTAAATCATAATTGGTTCTAACTAAATAATAATAATAATAAATTCCTAAATCCGCGTGAGATAAAACGTGTATTTAGCCATTGATTTATCTCTCTCCAAGGTTTCATACATCGCCCCCTTACTTACAGGTGTCTGCTGTACAGAGGACAGATATTGTCTACATACTCTTAACTCGATCCCAAATATTCTCCATCCTAATAAGCTCCTGAAATTTTGACATTTAAGAACTACAGTATGTATACTAGACAATCCCAAACCTAATCTCATTCCAATCACTTTGAAATGCTGCTGCTAACACTTAACCTACCTGTAACTAGAGCCAGCGGTTTGCTGCTGTTGCTGATGCAACCACTAGAGAGCGCTGTGATGCTTACTACATAATTCTGTTCACACAGTAAATTGGAGATCTGACAGCTGGTGGAGGTGGATGTACACAAGGATTCCTGACCAGTTCCTGTTTTTGCACTAGCTGTATATGAAGAGGCCCCAACGCTTGCATTCCAGGTTAATAGCGCATTCCCTAAATTGCTGGAGTAGTGGATATTGACAATCTGAGGAGAATCCAGACCTGGTCAGAGACAGAGAAAAAAATTACTTTAGTTTCAAATGAAAGTAGGAAATCAGGAAGATTTACCAGTTGTTGGATTTACTCCCATTCTGAACTGTACACAGACCAGCAGTGTCCGACTGGCTGACCGGGGAACCGCTTTTGGTCCATTTATGCCAGGACAATGTTGCACCCGGCTCTTTACACCCGCTACCTGCATTACAGGTGATTATAGATGCGAGTGCAGTTCCTCGGTCAGCCAGTCCAATGCAGCAGACCAATAACTTGTATCATAAGACTACTACATAGATCATGGAGACACTTGGCGAAAGGGCCCCCAGCAGTGTGGGTGAGTACCACTACCTTTTTTTTATCATAATATCGATACCCTTTTCATAGAATAAAGTACTGGTAAGGGGTTGTGATTGGAATGCCGGCGGGCGGGATCACGAAGGTCAGAATGCCGGAAGCGTGACGAGCGCTACAAAGAGCCTTGCGGGCTCGCTGGCTCACTGCACTCACCACAGGTTCTATTCCCAAACTATGGGTGTCGTGGACACCCACAAGTAGGAATAGCCTTGGCGCAGCTGTCGGCATTCTCAGCGGTTGGGATACCGGCGTCGGTATTCTGACCTCTGGGATCCTGAACGCAGGGATAGTAACTACATCCTCTGGAAAGTGCTAATCAGACTACACCAAAAGTTTCCCAAACTCCACCATTAAAATCCAGGTTTTAAAGATATCCATGCTTGAGCACAGGTGACAATTAGTACTTAAGTCGTTTTGATTAAACCATCTAGACTCAAGCACATATAACCTTAGCACTTGTTTGGGAAACTTTGGACAACACATTACTGTATATTCACTGACTCCCAGTACGTGGGAGAGAGAGGCATGGTAACAAGATTATCTACTGTGCATTGAAGATACATGACACATACACACACAAACATAACCAGTCACTTTTCAGATCATACAGAAATGTTTCTGGGGTCAGTCTCTTCTGATTCTACCTAAAATCATTGGGCCTAATTCAGAGTTGAACGCAGCAGCAAATTTGTTAGCAGTTGGGCAAAACCATGGGGGTCATTCTGACCCGTTCACACGCTGCCGGCCACAATGCGCATGCGTGTCGTTGCCCAGCGACGGCCGTTGCTGGGCAACGACAAGAATAACTAAGAAAGTGATAACTGCTGCGATCGCAAGAAGAGTGATGGGTGATCAACTCGGAATGACCCCACATGTGCACTGCAGGGGGGGCAGATATAACATGAACAGAGAGAGTTAGATTTGGGTGGGGTGTGTTCAAACTGAAATCTAAATTACAGTGTAAAAATAAAGCAGCCAGTATTTGCCCGGCACAGAAACAATATAACCCACCCAAATCTAACTCTCTTTGCACATATCTGCCCCCCCCCCCCCCCCCCCTGCAGTGCACATGGTTTTGCCCAACTGCTAATAAATTTGCTGCTGCGACCACTTTGTATTTTATAAAATTAGTAAACGTTCCTAATAATTTCATACAATGAATAACCACTAATATACAATAATAATGAAACCATGATTCCTTATGGTTTATGCAATTTATCAAAGTAAAATCTGTACAAGATACATCTTGTTTTAAAACTGGTGGCAGTTTTGTAACCTGGGATTTATGGCAGTTTGCTAAGGTGCATGGCTAAATCAGCAGCAACAGACACAAACTTTTTAGAAATGGTTCTGTTGGAGAGATTGCTAAAATTGCTGAAAATGCATTACTTTTGATCATATTATGTGCCTGATTTAGAACAATGCATGCAGAATGACACAAAGAAGATATTTATAATACAGATCCTGTGTTCTAGATATCTTCTATGTATTAGTCTAATCATTTTGATAGACAAATTTGCCAAATTTGTGGCGCGCCGTTGAAAATCAAGGGAAGCAACAAGCTCAGCCTTCCCCCTAACAATCAGAAACTGCCTGGAGCACAGGACAGGGCCACACTGTGGGCAGTGATACTGCACTGAAAAATGCACCAGGGAGGCAGCTATCACATCTTCCTCACTGACAGTGCTGTGCCTTGAACCCACATCAAGGTACTGTATACCCATCTAACGGAGGCAAATGTCAGCTGGGCACATGCCAGCAGTAGCGGCACTATCTGGCAGCCCCTGTAGCCCTGCTGCAGCCGTGTCATGGCAGCGGGACCAGGTCCAGAGGATCCATTACAGCAGAGTTCAGCATGTGTGCAATAGTGGCATGGTCCATTTTGAAAATGGTACCATTAGCCATGACAGGCTTGCTCATGGTGTCGGTTTTGAAATTTAAGATGGCTGTGACGAGGAAATCGCGGCTCATGATGTCATCGCCATACCACCTTCGGCTGACTTATATTATCCAGTATGAGGCAACAGCAGGGAGTCCGTGGGATGAAGCAGGGTTCAGTATGATTTGCTGATGGACTGGATGCTGGCTGTCAGTATACCAACAGCAGCATCCCATCCATCATAATCCCGGCAGTCCACCAGGAAGCCCCCTAACCCTATTTTCCCCCTACCCTAACCCTCCCTTGTGGGTGCCTAACCCTCCCGGTGGTGCCTAACCCTAACCCTCCCCGCTTGGTGTCTAACCCTCCCCGGTGGTCCCTAACCCTCCCTGCTTGATGCCTAACCCTAATCTTCCTCTCTATGTGCCTAACCCTAACCCACCCTCCCCGGTCCCTAACCCTAACTTTCCCGGCCCTGCACTGTAACCCGAACCCCCTTCTCCTACATAAACCTAACCTCATCCCCCCGCGGCAAGATGCCAGCACGTCCTGCTGTGAGGACGATTAGGATGACGGCTGTTGGTAATGTGATGCCGGCATCCTGAGCGACGTCAATACCTAGACACCGGCATTGCATCCTACTTCAGGATCCCGGCATCGGTATATCGATCGCCGGGATCCTGTCTGTAGGGAAGCTAACTGCTTCCCATGGAGCAGACAGGAGCTCCTAAAAAAGGAAGATACCGGAAGTCCGGGGGAGCGTTGGCCATGCAATAAAACTTAAACAGGCTGCTGCCTACCAGATGAAGGTGTCATTAAATTACTATAACATTTGGTGTCCTGTCTTTATTTTAGAATTTTCTTTACAGGTGGATACAGGGGCAGTGGGCTCTCATTGTTTGGGCATGCTGACACTTGTTGTTCCACAAGTGCCGGCATACCAGGACAGTCTTGCTGGGACCTGTAGGGCTGCTGTAAAGAAAAATGGGGCAGATGTATTAAGCCTGGAGAAGTGATAAAGCAGTGATAAGTGGAAGGTGATAACGCGCCAGCCAATCAGCTCCTGTCATTTTTCAAACCCATAATGATTGGCTTCTACTTATCACTGCTTTATCACTTCTCCAGGCTTAATACATCTGCCCCAATATTAACTCTTTTCAAAACATGAAACCTGCACCCACCGCCACTCGGGTGTGGGGCTTGTTGTTGCTCAGGAGGGGGGACCTCATTTGATTTTTTGGGGGGTCCCCACTTTCTGGGGAACTCCAGACCTAGGCTGACCAGTTTGTGGTTGATTAATGTGATGGCAGGGGAACCTATGCTGTCTGTCTTCCTGCTATGGCATTATGCCCTCAGCTGGTTCAGCCAGTACAGGTTACAGACCCCACTCTGGATTTTCCCATATTTTTAATAACAAGCCAGGCTGAGAGTACCAGGGCTGGTTACTGATTTGGGAGAGGACATCCTGTGCTTTTATTTTTTTATTTTTTTTAATTATCCAGTGCCTTCTCATCCATTGACCTCACTGCACGTCACTGATTTAGAAATATATCACTTACACTTGATATTTTTACATAGCTGTGGAAACATAGTAAAATGAAATGGTCTACTTCACTTTCATATTTCCTATATAAAGATATTTTTTTGCTTTAGTTGACTTACTTCCAGTTTCATACAATACCCAATTTCCTTCTCCAGCGGTAAAAAACCAATTGTAAGATGTCAGGGAGAAAACATATTTAGTGCATGGATGCAGATTATCCAGTGTGATCATAATGGAAGTGGTTTTCTTGATAAATGCCAAGTTATTTGTTGACCCGTTTTCATAGACGAAGATCCCATACATCAGCGCCTTCTCCACGCCTGACCATGTTAATGTTGCAGAGTAACTTGAAATTGGAATAACAGTGACATCCATGGGTGGTGGTGTCACTTTAAAAAGAAAATAACAATGTATTAAATATAATAAAAGAGTAATCACCTCCAGGCTGTCAGCACCTGGTGGTAGACACGATAATGTTAACTAAACTGTATCTCAGGACTGATTAGATCTGGAAACCTTTATAAATATCTCTCTATCTCTCTCTCTCTCTCTCTCTCTCTCTCTGTAGATATATATATATATATATATATATACGTACTTTGATTTTAGGTTTACTTGTCCTTTAATATTTTACAGCCTTCAGTAGTCTTTTTACTACACAAGAGTAACATTGCCATGCCAATAATAACATGCATTTTCTCCATTTTCCCCAGAGTATGCAAATCACTGCCATAACTACTGCCACTGCAATATGTGCAGCTGCTCTGGTCACCGTCCCAATGTCCTGTCTCAGTGGTGATAGGAGCACAGAAGTGGCCTTTTCTGAGCATGCATGGGTCCAGCACATACATATTAAAGCTTTGAGTACTTTCTCATTGTATAGGAGAGCGGAACCCCAGGTGTGTGGAAGGACAATGCCTTGTCTTCCCCCAATTTTACCATAGAGCCCAAAAATACAAGTGTCAAACTATTTATATGCCTTCGGTCAAGAGTTCTATTTATTAACGCTTAAGTTAGTTTTGTCTTAAGTTAAAACTTTATAATACTCACGCCTATTTTATAGCACAAATGCACTGCAGCACGTAACATTCAGTTACATTGATTCCAGATTATTTTATTTCAAAATTAAAAATTAAAACCTTATTAGTGGATATAGACTACCTTGTGCTATTTGTGCAGTACTGTTTTCTAAGTAGTTATTACTTTTTTTATTGTTTCTATCAATACTTTTAATGCTTGTAATTTTCATTCTGTCTTTATTATTTTTCACATTTTATAAAAAAAACCTGTTTATGATAACCTTGGTTATCTGGTAATAGTCAAAATGTTATGTATAGGTTCTATGTAGTGCAAATGTTTAAAAATGTTCTTACACTAGTATGAACACTCTATAACAATACTAACTATACATTTTTATGGATGTGGAATGGCTATTAAAGTTATGACCCACCAAGGCTTAAATAGGCCTTTATAGCATGGTATGGAATAATACAGTATATGTTAGGGTGGGCTCTGCATGACTTAACCTAATATTATACCTGTGCTTCTTAACTCAGATGTTGGAGACAATGGGGAATATGTAATTGGGTCCAAGTTTGCCAGAGGTGCAGGATGCCGTATGATCTCAGCATGGTTTTGTCTTGTAAATGATTGCCGCTTTAAAAAAAGTTTGAGATTGACCAGCATCCCACACTGCCGGCAAACTTGGACCCTATTACATATGCCCCAATATAGATTGTATAGTACACACCTATACAATCCATGGTCCGAGCACACAGTATCAGGTGAAGAGTCGATGATTGTATAGGTGTGTATGCATGCCCCTTGCAGGAGTATTAGCCAATAAACGGCTTATAACGCTCCTGCAACAGGAGCAGGAGGTGAAGCTGAGGACACAGCACTCGGCTGATTGTGAAAACTAAAATTGATCAGCTAAGCGATCACAAAAGTATGTACCCAGATTTAGATGTTAAAGCAAACTCTACATGAGTTTACCCATTCTGTATGCCAAACTAATATTAAGTTAATTTGCTATGTATTTTTATTGACTTTTCTTTTATCTTCTGGTGGATTATAAGTACATATTAGATAGTATCTAACATACCTACTAGTGAGCTAGGGATTTTAACTGATGGTTTAAGATTGTGCGAAAGCTTAGTAGTCTTAATTCACATATACATCTTCTTCCCTTTTTACTATAACATTTATAAATTAATGTTGCTGCTTCGATGCTGATAATTTTAAAGGGGGTTCTATTTATCAAGCCACTCTGAATTATCAGGGCAATTTAACAGGATAACATTACCTCCCCCTACACCCGGCCCCCTCACAATCCCGACGGTTGGCATGCACGACACCCATACAGTCACCACCGAGCATGCAAGGGGCTTTCTAAGCTTGCAAACACCCCCCTCCCCCCGCTGGCATTCTGAGGCTGGGATACCGTCGGGATGCTGACCACCGGGATACCAACCGCCGGCATCCCAATACACACCCAATTTAACAATAAGCTAACAAAAGAGATAGCAAAGATGTCTCCCGAATTGGGCTAACTAAGAAATGCTGCAAGTATGGTGGTACGGAGCGGTACGGCGTACCGGTAAGAAATTCCCAGCCAGTACGCCAGGCCGTCCACCAATGTTAGGGCCGTCTTTTCATATGGGCTCAATGGGCACTTGCCCAAGGGCCCCAGGAGTATAAGGGCCCTAGTCTGATAGCTGAGGGTCCCCTCTTTTCAGGGGTTCCAGATTTTTTAAAATCGGCCCTAGGGAACCGGAGATATCCGACTTCAAAGCAGTGGTCCCCATCAGAGCCTGTTAATTGCTCTTCCGAGACAGATCTCTCAGGCTCTTTCTGACTTAGAGTTTTTCTGAGGGTATACTCCAAAAGCTGGGACTCTCCCCTTTTGGTGGTCACTGGGAGCGTGTCTCTACTATGCCCAGAACCAGAGATATCAACCTTCAAGCAGCTGGACCCTGCTCCAGCTATCCAAGCCTAATATGCAGTTTTATATATTCGTCAGGGGATTGCTCTGGCTCCTGAACTCTGATCCCCAAGTCCCCAGTACCTCCTGATAGGTGGGACGCTCTAGATTTTTATCAAATTCAAAGCTTAGAAATCTTTTAACAGGAACTTGATATCTGCAGTCAAGCACGCTGCCCTCTCACCAGAAAATTATTCATATTAAGCCCATTCCACTATTGACCCCTCCCCTACGTATTAAACACCCCCTACCACCCTGGAAGTCATGTACCGGGGCCCCTTCATTCAGCCCAATGCCCCCTTCTACAGTTTAGTGTTCTCCCTCCCGCCCCATATGTGCAGAAAAAGAGTGATTAGCAGAAATTACTGCTCCAGGTCCTACATGCTGAGTGGAAGATAGAACACCCCCTACCACCCACGGGACATCAAAGTTGCCACTGATAGCACCCCCCACCCCTACCGCTGGAGGATGGGTAGGGGCCCCAGTGCATTGCTGTGCCCAGAGGCCCACACTGTTGTTAAGACGGCCCTGTCCACCATACCTGCATCCCGCTGCTGTGTGAGGGGAGGAGAGCGCAGCAAAGCGCCTTTCCTGCCCCTCAATTCTCTGCTGCAGGGTGAATATCAATAAGGCACTGGTTTGCTAGCCAATCAGAGCTCGCGGACCAGCAGCTGCGGCTCCTGATTGGCTGCCTGTCTGCGAGCTCTGATTGGCTAACGAACCGGCGCCTCATTTGAGATACCCGCAGCCGGAGAGGAGAACGGACTTCACAAGCATTGAGGGACTGGAGAGGCGCTGCGCTCTCCTCCCCTCACATAGCAGCAACAGAGGCAGGGGTGAGTGGGGGAGGCACTCTGGGACAATGCATATCTGGCACCATGGGGGCATTTGTGTATCTGGCACTGTGGGGGCATTTGTGTATCTGGCACTGTGGGGCAATGTATTGGCACTGTGGGGGCATTTGTATATCTGTCACTGTGGGGCATTTGTGTATTTGGCACTGTGGGGGCATTTGTGTATATGACAATGTGGGGGCATTTGTGTATCTGGCACTGTGGGGCAATGTATATCTGACACTGTAGGGTCATTTGTATATCTGGCACCGTGGGAGCATTTGTGTA
The DNA here is from genome assembly GCF_028390025.1 of Pseudophryne corroboree. NCBI lineage: Eukaryota > Metazoa > Chordata > Amphibia > Anura > Myobatrachidae > Pseudophryne > Pseudophryne corroboree. The sequence goes on along the minus strand of NC_086452.1, from coordinate 229,984,879 downwards.
TCTAGCACTGTGGGGCAATGTATATCTGGCACTGTGGGGGCATTTGTATATCTGGCACTGTGGGGCAATGTATTTCTGGCACTGTGGGGGCAATGTATATTTGGCACATTGGGGACATTTGTGTATCTGGCACTGTGCGGGCAATGTATATCTGGCACTGTGGGGGCATTTGTGTATCTGGCACTGTGGGGGCAATGTATATCTGGCACTGTGGGGGCATTTGTGTATCTGGCACTGTGGGGCAATGTGTATCTGGCACTGTGGGGGTGAATATCAATAAGGCACCGGTTTGCTAGCCAATCAGAGCTCGTGGACCGGCAGCAGTGGCTCCTGATTGGCTGCCGGTCCGTGAGCTCTGATTGGCTAACGAACCTGCGCCTCATTTGAGATACCCGCAGCTGGAGAGGAGACCGGACTTCACGAGCATTGAGGGGCAGGAGAGGCGCTGCACTCTCCTCCCCTCACATAGCAGCAACAGAGGCAGCGGTGAGCTTGGGGTGGGGGGGGGGGTACACTCTAGGACAATGTATATCTGGCACTGTGGGGGCATTTGTGTTTCTATCTAATATACTTTAAAAAATAAATTGTAGCTATTAAGATAGCTCTAGTTTTTTTTTTTTTTCATTTTAATGTAAGAGTAGATATATACATACAAGTAAGAGCAGTCAGATGCTTGCTTGCTGCGCTTGGACCAGCTGAATTTACAGCGTACAAGGTGAGACTGTAGAGAGATGATGGTTGAAGTCCCGCAATGCTGCAGTTTGAGGCTGTGAATGTCCGGTTAATACTAACTGTTCCAAGTGTCACCGTTAGAAAGTAATAATCCGCCCCTACTTGAGATGACCATCCAACAGTGATTACAGAGCTAGATATGCCATTGGATGTTGTAATTTGTGGAGTTGCCGGCACTAGAAATGAGAGAAAAGAATTAATAGATTGTCAGACTATCCCAAACATTTAAAGAAAACTCTTTAATTAAGGTTAGTAATTCATATAAAAACTATTATCTTCGTGTTTTCTATGTATATACTCTTGCACCTGCTCTTTAGGGTTTATTTACTGAAGGTCGATTTTTATCAATTTTTATCAATAAAATCGATTTCAATAGATATTGTGTTTCAGGGGCTTAGGAGTCTATGTACTAAGCCTTGGAGAGAGATAAAGTGTCAACCAACCAGCTCCTGTTATTCTTCAAACACAGCCTGTAACATGGCAGTTAGGAGCTGATTAGCTGGTACTTTATCTTCGTCCACTTGATCTCTCTCCAAGGCTTAGTAAATAGACCCATTAATTACATACAGATATAGCCAGGCTCATAGTTGCTGCGATTGGCCGCGCTTATTCACACCCGCGACTCGGCAATCAATGCGTATGGGTTGTGAGTGCGAATATATGCATGTGCACGCTAGCATGCACATGCATTGCAGCAACGCAGTTGCAGGTGCGACTACATGCAGCCACAATGAGTGTGGCTACATCTCTATTTACTGACAAAAAAAAATTTATATTACCTTTTCACATTTAGTAAATGTATAGTTCAGCCCTGTAAGTATAGTACACCATGGGTTCAGATCCATTTCCATTGTTTTGGAATCGAGAAAAATTTATGGAAATTGACCTTATATTAACTAATTAAGTTATTAAATTCTTATCAGATATTGCTTTTTCCTGGGACTACACTTGTTCATGTGACCAACCTCAGCTTATTCCTGGGACTAAATTTGTTCAAGTGACCACTTATAGTCAGCAAACAGATGACATGACCATTTGATAAAGTTGTAGTAATCAGTGACAGGTGCCTATACTAGAGCTTTGAAAATGGGAGATGTTCTGTGCTGTATTGGGTGGCTTTATACCATGGATCCTCTAAGTCGTGGATACTATACCAGATATCCCTCCTCCCAATTAGCATTGGCACCGACCATTCAGGTCCTCTAACTCTTCAATCCAATTGTCTGGAAAAGTCCAGATAGACTACAAATGGTTGTGTATTGCTTTATTTGCTATAAACTGATTAGACAATCAATAGACTTTGGTTGCAGAATTAGACATCTCTGTAATGATCTGGCACAGAAGTAATTAGTTACCATTATTTCCTCCAAATTTCATACAATTAGATTTACACTTACCTGTCTGTGATTGTAACCACGTTGTTGCTAGCACCTTGCTACTAGATCCAAGTGATTTCAGTGTTACATTGTAATTTGTCCCTGTTCGCAGGCCCTGTATTAGCTTCGATCTGGTAGAAACGCTGACAATGGTAGTGATGGGCGTGATGGTTGCATTGTTCACCACACGGAGATCAAGCACGAAGAAGGACACTAATGTAGAGCTGGAGCTCCATGTAACCAGGAGTTGAGTAGAAGCGGGACTTGTCACATTAGTGATCTGGAGAACTTAATGACAACATTGTTATCATTAGATCTACAGTAGTACACAAGTTACACTAACATAAGTCATTGTGGGTAATAAAACAAACAAACAAACAAACAAACAAACAAACAGACCAATTTATAATGTTCCTCATATATATATATATATATATATATATATATATATTTATATATCAGAAGAAGGTGTGGCACTTATAAACCCCTGACTCAGATTTGAGTCCAAAATATCTTATGAGGAGCCGTTGCAAGCCAGATGCAACTTGGTAAAAGATGGTAATATTGGACACCATTACTATTGAATTTACCCCTGATAAAGTTGCTTGGGGCAAAACATGTTGGGTGATAAATGCAGTGTCCGGATAACAGCAAGCTAAATGAATCTTGTCCATAAAGCCCATGCTGCATATGTTGTGTAAGACTTTTTCATTTTAATGATAAAAAATTTTTTACAGAGACGAAACTATGCAAAAGTCGAATTTGTATTGGGTGAACTCTGGTATGAGGGTCTCTGATATGAGAGAACTATAAGAAGACATCAACACAATTCTCTCACTCACCAGACCCAGCATTAAAGGTCACAGAGAGAAGCATATGAAGCTCTAACTTTAAACAAATTATTAGTGTCATTGGACAGTGGGACTTATAAAGGAGTGAGTCTGGCACACCCTGAGACTCCAAATTCATACAGTTCTATGTGGTCCTAAACTGGCAGAGGACCAGCCTTGAGATTGCAGCTGGTAACACAGAGACATTGGATATCTATTGATTTTAATAAGTGTTGTATTGATTATTTTTAGACTGAAATCTGTTCAGCACATAGTGGGTAATATTTTGTAGACAGACAGATATGGATATATATATATATATATATATATATATATATGTGTATATATATATATATATATATATATATACACATACTGTATATAGTATATGTATAAACACTGTAAATGTTATGTCCACTCAATGCACTCTATTAATCCTGTGTTTCCCCTGGTTACATAATTTAAACTGTTTTACACATTTACAGTCTTTTTCCCTTATGCATGTAAAATATTCTGAAGTTTAGTAAATGATACACAATACTTAATTTGTGGTACCTTTTTGTCCAGATGAAATCTGTAAAAGAAAAGCACATAATTTTAAGATTAAAACTATTTCTAGATTATATCATATACATGAAACAAAATAAGATAATTAAATAATATTAATAGTCTTCTATTTACTATTCAAATAAAAAGGAGCAGTTTGCATGTAAATAAAACTGAGGCTTATTTTCATTTATATATTCGGTAAACAATGTGAAAAGTAGTTTTCCTGCACAGAGAACATATGACCATGTATGCAGAACCTCTTCCTCTGCTGAAAATTTAAGAAACTACAATCAACATTAGCTTTAGTGGAAAAAATAGGTGCTTTTTCCAACAACTTTGGAAAAGCACTCAGGAATAAGATTTTTTTTAAACAAAATAACCAAAACGTTTACTTTCAGAATAAATAATTTTTTACTGTATTTTCCAATATCACACAGGTAGAGTTCATATCACAGCTCTCTAAGGAGAATAAGATCGCAATTCATCACTGTACAAGATACATTGCCATTGCAATATACAAAATAATGTGTTCAGAATTTCACATAAATGTCCTGGTAAATGGGTTGTTATTGTTATATCGGCGCACGTCATCCTGGCGGTGAGAATCCCGACCGCAGGATGCTGGGTGCCAGAATGCCGGCAGCGGGGTGAGTGCAAAAAAGCCCCATGCAGACTCACTGCGCTCGCCGCACTGCGCTTGCCACGCTGCGGGCCCGGTGGCACGCTACATGCGCTATTTATTTTCCCTCCAGGGGTGTCGTGGACACCCCAAGTGGGAGAATAGGTGTCTATATCCCGGGCGGTCGGGATCCCGCCACCAGTATGCTGAGTGTCGGGATCCCGACAGCCGGGATATTGAATAAAATTACATGCAGGATATTACTCAAGCATAAAAATAAAATAAAAAATAGAACCCAAATATAATAATTTGGAAGCAAAAACAAAATGTTCATTAAAAAAAAATACATAAAAATTACAAATACACAAAAATGTAAATTCTTCCAGTTACTTAATTTAGTTTAGAGTATTTACTTTAATAAATAAATGACGCTCGGTAATGTTTTCAATTATTCTTTATGCGTTTTGCAATCCGTTTTCAATTTTGTATAAATATATACAATATCTCCAAAGCAGCAAAAATAGTTTTCTTTAAATAAAATAGTCCATACAGTCTGCTACAGTTTGTTTTGTAACAAATTAATATAATATATTGCTATATTATATGTATAAATGTATATTGTAAATATACAGTAAATGTTTTTTTGGTACAACTTTAATATACTAAAATAAAACAAGCACTACCAACAAAATGTGTCCCAATGAACTACATTTTCCTACATTTAATATTACAGACATGTGCTTGCCCATTTACTGTATATGTTATCACATGGATTTACAGTGGACTCAATCCTGAACCAAACACTTTCACTTTGCCACAGACTACACAATTGTGTGTCTACTATCAGCTCCCAGAATGCACAAATATACCCTGAAAATACCTGAAATAGCACTGAAAGAAGAGCCAATGTCACCACAGTCTGTAAGTTAATCATTTCTTGTATTCTTCAATTATTCTTTGAGAGTCATCTAAAAAGTACATTTGTAGTTGTTGACAGAGCAAAGTTGGTTTTGAAAGACGTGTAATGTACAGTGTATAATATAGACGTAGTGTAAAAGGTGAAACACTGAAAAAGATATCTGCACTACTCCTCCTATTGATGAAAAACTATCTTATGCTTTGTTCGTGGATAAAGCATGTTTAGAAAAGAGATATGATAAATATCATTGTCGGGTGGTGCACTCCAATGCAAGGAATACAAAGCATGATCAACTGTCATATATAAAAGGGAATTCAAGAACAGACCAATGCCCTAAAGCAGTGGTTCCCAAACTTTTTTGAATCACGGCACCCTAGAGTATCAGATTTTTTTCACGGCACCCATAGGCCAAATGTTTCTTATTGAGAGATTTAAAAAAATATATTAAATTAAGTAAATTGTGTTTATATGTCATCCTTAGGTTCAATTATGTGGCAAGGACCAAGATATGCTTCTGTTTGTTCACATACTGTATTTTGCTATTGACAGCCACAAGCGCTAGTTTTTCCTATTATATTGACAATAAATAGTTTGAATTGGTCCTGCACCACCAACCTGAGGCACCCCTGCAATTGTCCCGCGGCACCCCAGGGTGCCACTGTACACAGTTTGAGAACCACTGCCCTCAAGGATACATACAGGGGCGTAGCCAGAATTTTGAGGTCCCCATAGCAACATTTTGAAGGGGCCCCTGTCCCAATACTTCTAGAGAGACACTTCTCTGCAGCAGTTGTTAATTGTATACCCTATAGTAGTGCCCTAATTAATTTTCTGAACCATAGTAGAGCCTTATTTAATGTTATGCCCCATAGTAGTGCCATAGTTTCTTTTATGAATCGCAGTACTGCTTAAGTTCACCCTATGTCACATTACAGAGCTGCCAGTACACATTATGCCGCACAGTACCCCCAATTCACATTATGATATATAGTGCTCCCCCGTTCATTCATTTTACACCACACTACAATGAGCAGGTCCAGGGGCATACCTAGATATATTGCAGGCCCCTAGGAAAAAGTTTGAAAGAACCCTGACGTACTACCCTATGGCGTAAAATTTATATAACACATGTAACTGTGACAGGGAAGGTGGGCCCCTCTCAGCTCTGGGCCTCACAGCAGCTGCACTGCCTGCACCTATGGTAGCTACACCCTTGGATACATAAGTGGGAGCAAAAGAGGGCAGAAGCCACATGAAGAGTGTTGATTCCCAGCAGCTGTGAAAAATTCTACAACAGGAAATGAAAATTAAATTTCATGCAAAAGCTTTATAATGAAATATTATGTTCTGGCCCTAACTGTGTGGAATTTATATATTCTCCCCAAGAGTGACTGGCGTGGGTTTCCTCTGGGTACAATCCAAAAATATACTGCTTATATCTCTACATAAACATACGTCTTCTGCACCATGCTTGGTAGAGCTCACTAGAGCGCGTAATTGCCTCCCAATACAATTAACCCTAGTGTGTGACTGTGTATGTGTACATATGGTAAGGAATATAGATTGTAAGCTCCACTGGGGTAGGGACTGATGTGAATGGGTAAATATTCTCTGTAAAGCGCTGCAGAATATGTGTGTACTATATAAATAACTGGCAATATATAATAAATAAATGTTCTGATAGTGCTTTATCAGCTGGAGGTAATTTGAAAATTAGCTGCTGAGTCTGTGCATCCAGATACAGTAAGATCATTTAGCATGCCCTTTAGCTAACACAATCTTTATTAGGTCATGTTTACTGATTATTTTTTTTTAAATAATCAATTTAAAACTAAAAGGGGAATTCAATTAACCCCAATAATTTTAAGGGGCTCTAAAGAGCTAAAAACAGGACTTTACCAATTAGAGCATGTTTTTATCACCTGAAAAATTAACTTTTTGGGGGTGAAAACACATAGGGGTAAATTTACTAAAGGTTCTAAGAATGAGAAGTGGTGATGTTACCCATAGCAACCAATCAGATTCTGTCTATCATTTCTCTATTGCGTCCTAGAAAATGATAGACAGAATCTAATTGGTTACTATGGGCAATATCACTACTTTTAGACCATTTAGTAAATGTACCCAGTAAAATCTGTGATACATTCACAGACATATAAGTTTTTGCAGCCGAGATCGTGAAAACTGGGCAATTTCATGGATTATTTTCCAGGACCTCAGCAGGTCCTAAAAAAAATACCAATAAGTGCCAGCGTCAGGCTGACTTCTGGGCTAATCGGATAGCCCCATAGAGTGAATTAACCCACGGACAGTTAAAATCCCCTCTAAGTTGTATAAATGCATGACTCTAACAAATGTGGTATTCCCACTAGGTGTGTACAGAGTATTTATATATTATACAATTATACATCATATATATTTCATTAATTTCTAAGGAGAGAGCAAAGTATAAGGTAAGGTAAGTGAATTAAGTAGAGCTGAACCAGACAATGTAGCCAGGTCTATGCCTAATTGATGTGCACAGCCAGCTGATTACTTTTTAGTACCTCAGAAGACAATCACCACATTTTTAGGAGGATTTAACTTTAATTGGATGTTTACACATACATACAAAAAAAACCCTGAAGAAGTCATTGTATGATGAAACACGTTGGAAGATATGCTATCGCCTTCCTAAAAGAGAGCTGAACAAGTTGTTACTGAGCTCACCCTGTTAAGGGAAACAGCAAGTTCTAAAACATCTCTCAAAAATCAGACATGATACATATGTTATGTAAAACACTTCTCATTTTGGAATGTGATTGGGTGACCTTTTATATATGTGTGTGCGCGCGTGTGTGTGCGCGCGCGCGCGCGCGCGCGTGTGTGTGTGTGTGTGTGTGTGTGTGTGTGTAGAAGTGTAAATCAATGCTACTACCTTTACAAACAGTAAACCAATTAGAACCTTTCAATCAAGTGATAATGAGAAAATACAATTACAATTTAAATAATTTCAATAATAGAACAATAGTCAGCAGCATGTGCAAAATATAATATTCAAAGTAAAAATGAATACAGTTTTTAAACCAGATAAAATGCTATTTTAGCACTCCAAGTCAAGTGGCTGCTAGTAGAGTTCTCAATATGCCTCCAATTTCAAAAAGTCTCAACAATGTATCAAAATATTAGAACTTTGCGCAGTGTTGGACTGGGTCACGAAGGGCCCACTGGGGGAATGCTGTTCTAGGGGCCCATGCTTAAGGGTATGGCCATTCTCCAGTGGGGGTGTGGCCAGCCACCACAGAAGTTTGGCCAGAGGTATAGCCATAACTTTGTGGACCCCATAGCAACATTTTGCAGGGGCCCCTGTCCCAATGCTTCTAGAGAGACACCTCTCCACAAGATGTTAATTTTATGCCCCGTAATAAGGTCCTAGTTTATTTTCTGAACCCTAGTAATGCCCTACTTCATGGTATGTCACAATGTTGAGCTGCCAGTACACATTATGCAACATAGTACCCCCAGTTCACATGGCATACAGTGTCCCCAGTTCATATTATGTAAAATTATAATGCCCTTCAGTTCATTTTATACCACATTACAATGAGCAGGTCCAGGGGCATAACAAGATATATTGTGGACCACCTGGAGCAGGAGACCCTGTGTGACGCTTTTCTAGAACCGGAAGTGCCGGGGTGCAGGGAGCAGGACGAACAAGTGAGAGAGGAGCCGGGAGCCAGTATCAGTAACTGGGTAAGGTGGAGGGCTAATTACCGGGACCCGGGAGCGGCTTGAGTGAGTGCACGGCGGTGGGGAGAGGTCGGGAGCCGGACAGGGGCTGTGCGCTGCGGTAAGGAGGCGCTGGGAGCCTGACGGGGGTGAGGATGGGGCAGTGAACATAATAAGTAGTCAGCCAGGACTGAGAGTGGGACGGAAGGGCACCAGAATGTGTGTGTGTGTGTGTGTGTGTGTGTGTGTGTGTGTGTGTGTGTGTAAGGGAGGGAGGCAGCTACTAGAAGGAGTCAGCTGCATGTGAAAGAGACAGTGTGTGTGTGTGTGCGTGCGTGCGTGCGTGCGTGTGTGTGTGTGTGTGTGTGTGTGTGTGTGTAGAGAATGTGAGGAGGAGCATCTGAGGGGAGGGTCTGTTTTGTTTTTAGTTTTGGTGTGTGTGTGTGTGTGTTTTCTCTCTCTATCTTTTTTGGCGGGAGGTGAAGCTGTGAACTTTGGGAGTAGGAGACAAGAGCCACCACAGGTGAAGCAGGGACCTGTGAGCAGGTGCTGCGGCAGGAGGTCCGGGCACCCCCCGGACAAGTGCTGCCAGGTGACACTGCTGCGACCAGGCTGAGAGCTGCTGCCACCACTGCCTGACTGCAGATATTGTTGCTGCTAGAGGAGCCTGTTGTACGGGGCCTGGGACTGCTGCTGCATAAGTGAAAAGGATCAGTGGGTGCCCAAAGGAAGATAAGTATAAGCTTAACTATATTACTGTTTAGGTGACTATACTGTATTTGTTTTTCAAAGGTAACAGGGAGTAGCACTTAGCAAAAATGGGGGTGGCCGCGATTGAGGATCTCCCTCAGTGCGTATCGTGCATGATGTATGCACACCTGGAACAACAGTCCATGTGCGGGTACATCTGTGCGAGATGTGAGCGAACGGCTGCCCTGGAAGCCCAGGTGACTGATCTAGAGCAGACCGTTACGTGACTGAGGAGTATCACAATCTCGAGCAAAGTTTAGATAGAACGGTGGAGGAGCTGCAGGGGGGGGCACTGGTAGACGAGGATGGCCAGGTAGACAGCTGGGTCATGGTTAGAAGGAAGAAGAAGAGGGGGAGGGGGAGACAGGACATCTCCGATCTGCCAAACCCCAATAAATTTGCCCGACTGGACGAGGATTCTGGGGATGGCAGTGAGGAAATGACGGAGCCGGAGGAGACTGTTCCCTCTAGCAACCAGAGGAGCGGTCCCTCCGGGTACAAAAGGGAAAAAAAGATAGTGGAGTACCTACTCAGGTTGTGGTGGTAGGGGATTCTATTATCAGGGAGGCAGACAGGGAAATCTGCTACCGGGACCTTGATCGCCGTACGGTCTGTTGTCTCCCGGGTGCTCGGGTTCGGCACATCGCAGACCGGGTAGACAGATTGTTGGGAGGGGCTGGTAAAGACCCAGCGGTCTTGGTGCATGTTGGCACCAATGACAAAGTTAGTGGTAGGTGGGATGTCCTTAAGAAAGACTATGGGGAATTAGGCAAGAAACTTAAGGCAAGGACATCTAGGGTAATATTTTCCAAAATATTACCAGTGCCACGCGCTAGTCCAGGGAGATCAGGGAGGTAAATGTGTGGCTTAGGGACTGGTGTAGGAAAGAGGGGTTCGTGTTCTTGGAACACTGGGCGGACTTCTCAGTCAGGCACCATCTTTATAGTCACAATGGATTGCACCTGAATGAGGAGGGGGCTGCGGTGCTGGAGGGCAGGATGGTTAGAAGGTTAGAGGAGCTTTTAAACTAGGAGCCTGGGGGGAGGGTTTAGCTAGAAGTTACGGGTCAAGCAATGAGAACAGTAAACATAGGGGTAGTGAACAAATTGGGGGTGGCGAAGGGGGGAGGGAAAGATCAGCTGGCAAGGGTAATTGTGGGGGTATTGACACAGAAATTACTGACAAAGGTATTGCCCATTGTATCCCTACATTATTATCTTATGATGATTATGGTCCTACAGTATGGTATATAGAATATGATGTCCATAGCATTATGGAAAATAACTTCATCGGGGTGGGGGGGTGGGGGTTTAGAAAGACCTAATTGGTCTTATAGTAGTAGCAAAGAAGGCTGTACTAAGTATGATGGGGGTGCTAAGGTAGGGAGGAGAATAACAGTTGGTAAAAGTAATTCTAGAAAGGTGCTTGTAAATAATGATAACATTCCATTAAAACAAACTGGCAAGGGAAATATTAAGCTAAAATGTATGCTTGCAAATGCAAGAAGCCTATCAGGTAAAATGGGGGAATTGGAATGGCTTGTATCAAAAAATCAATATGATATTATAGGTATTACGGAAACATGGTGGGCTGACTCCCACGATTGGGTTGCAACTTTGGAGGGGTATACACTTTTCAGTAGAGATAGGGCTACCAAAAGGGGAGGAGGGGTATGTCTCTATGTAAAACCATCTCTAAAGCCAAGCATATTAGATGTTTTTTACGAGGGGACTGGAGATAATGTGGAATCACTATGGGTTGTGATCGCAAGCGGGGGGATTGAAGCAAAAAAACTAGTCATTGGCACATGCTACAAACAACCGGATATTAGCGTACATGACGAGGAACAACTCTGGCAGCAAATTGAAAAAGCTGCGGGAATGGGGGACTTCCTAGTGATTGGGGATTTCAACTATCCTGATATAAATTTGAGAAACGATTCATGTGTAAAAGCTAGGAACAGCAGGTTTCTAAACACATTAAAGGATCAGTACTTGTCTCAATTAGTTGAGGACCCAACCGGAGGTAAAAATATTCTGGACCTAGTTATTACCAGTAATGTGGACATTATATCAAACATTACAGTTGGGGAGACCTTGGGAAACAGTGACCACTATATGATCACGTTCGATATTAGTTTAAAAAAACAAAGCTATAAGGGATCAACCAAAACATTAAACTTTAGAAAAGCTAAATTCAATATGCTGAGACAGGCACTAAACGACATTGACTGGGAAATTTTGTTTAAGGGTAGGGGCACTTCGGAAATGTGGGATGCTTTAAAAGGGTTGCTTGATAGCAATATTCACAAATTCATTCCCATGGGCAATAAACGCAGGAGTACTAAACACAGACCAATGTGGCTTAATGAGGAGGTCAAAAAGAAATGGCTAATAAGAGGAGTGCTTTTAAAGCATTTAAATCAATTGGAGGGGAGGAGTGATTCCAGTATTACAAGGAATGCAATAAAAGATGCAAAAAGGTAATTAGAGCAGATAAAATTGTAAACGAAAAGCAAATAGCTATAGAGAGTAAAGCCAATCCTAAAAAGTTTTATAAATACATAAATAGCATAAGGTTAAAAAAAGGAAAATATAGGTCCATTAAAAGATGAACTGGGAGCCTTGATAAACGATGACAAAATAAAAGCGGATATAATGAACAATTTTTTTTCATCAGTATTCACCAGGGAGGATCAGACGGTGACAGTAGTGCATAACGACAGAGACAATAATGATTCGTGGCTGGATACTTGTTTAAGTGAGGAATTAGTCCAGGAGAGACTAAGCAACATAAAGATTAATAAATCACCGGCCCCAGATGGCTTTCACCTGAGGGTTATTATGGAGCTTGGGGCTCAGCTGGCAAAACCCTTATACTTGATTTTCTATAGTTCAATTAGATCAAGTATGGTACAGAGGGATTGGCGTATATCTGAGGTAGTGCCATTATTTAAAAAGGGATCTAAAAATCATCCTGGGAACTATCGACCAGTTAGTATAACCTCTATAGTGGGTAAAATATTGGAAGGAATTTTGAGGGACAGCATAGAGGATTATCTACGGAATTCTAAGTGTATTAGCAATAGTCAGCATGGGTTTGTGAGGGACAGATCGTGCCAAACTAACTTAATTAGCTTTTACGAGGAAGTGAGCGATAATCTCAACCAAGGTAAAGCAGTGGATGTGATCTTTTTAGATTTTGCAAAAGCCTTCGATACATTGCCTCACAAGAGACTAATCATCAAATTAAGGGAACTTGGACTAGGAAATACTATTTGTACATGGATAGGAAATTGGCTGGATAACAGGGTACAAGGAGTAGTGGTCAATGGGATGTTCTCCAGCTGGGCACCAGTAGTCAGCGGAATACCACAAGGGTCCGTAATTGGCCCGCTACTGTTTAATATATTAATGATCTAGGAATAGGCCTGGAAAGCACAGTGTCAATCTTTGCAGATGATACTACACTGTGTAAGGTAATTCATTCAGAAATCGATGTGGAGTCCTTACAGAATGATTGAACAACCAAAAAAACACACACCTGGCGCTTTGATTGGCTACAGATGAATGCAGCAATCCCAAAAGGGTCCTTGGTTTTAACCCTTATTATAGAGCCACAAGAAAAAAACAAAACTGGGACTGCGCAATTCACTCTGATATGGATATTTATTATCTCTTAAAATTAATCTCTTAAAAATACATATAAACACATATAATATTAAATGCTGGCCAGCATCACATAAAAATAATATAAAATCAACCTATATATTACCAATAGATCTAGTAATTAAAGATATATTACTTGATTCTAATGTAAACCTATTACATCCTATATCTTAGATTTTGTACAAAAAATAAATGAACCATTAATAACTTTCTCCAAGGAATGAGTAATATCACTTCAATTCAATTTAAAACAGGAAGAATTGTCCAGCGCTTTTCTATGCATAGAAAAGCGCTGGACAATTCTTCCTGTTTTAAATTGAATTGAAGTGATATTACTCATTCCTTGGAGAAAGTTATTAATGGTTCATTTATTTTTTGTACAAAATCTAAGATATAGGATGTAATAGGTTTACATTAGAATCAAGTAATATATCTTTAATTACTAGATCTATTGGTAATATATAGGTTGATTTTATATTATTTTTATGTGATGCTGGCCAGCATTTAATATTATATGTGTTTATATGTATTTTTAAGAGATTAATTTTAAGAGATAATAAATATCCATATCAGAGTGAATTGCGCAGTCACAGTTTTTTTTTTTTTTTTTTTTTCTTGTGGTCCTTACAGAATGACTTATTTAAACTCGAAACTTGGGCATCTAAATGGGGAATGAGATTCAATATTGAAAAATGCAAAGTTATGCACTTTGGGATTAGAAACAAACTTGCATCTTACACTCTAAATGGGGAAAATATAGGGGTAACTGTGGTGAAAAAAGATTTGGGGGTGCTCATAGATAATAGGCTTAATAACAGTACGCAATGTCAAAATGCAGCAAAGAAGGCAAGTAAAGTCCTTGCGTGCATAAAACGGGGTATTGAGTCAAGGGATGCGGATGTAATCCTGCCTCTGTATAAATCATTGGTGCGTCCGCATCTGGAATATTGTGTTCAATTTTGGGCACCATATTATAAAAAAGATATCGGGCAGCTCGAAAGAGTTGAAAGGCGAGCTACTAAACTGATTAAAGGGTTAGAGACACTGGAGTATGAGGAAAGGCATACTGGGTTAAATTTTTATTCCCTTGAAAAGAGGAGACTAAGAGGATACATTATTAATATCTTTAAATATGTAAAGGGTCAATACAAAGAGTTAACAGGGGATTTGGTTATTAATAAAACTCTGTATCGGACACATGGGCACTCACTGAGGCAAGAGGAGAGTAAATTCCGTACACAACGTAGGAAAGGGTTCTTCACCATAAGGGCAATAAGGATTTGGAACTCCCTGCCGGAGAAGGTGATAATGGAGGACTCTTTAAATGCATTTAAAAAGAGATTGGACAGTTTTCTAGCTGAAAAAGGCATCCAAGGCTATAGCATTTAATATATTGACATTATGTATATGGGAGTGATACGAAATATAGTTGTCAATAGGTATGAAACCATTATTTTGGTTGGTGCATTATAGTGTGCACTGCTTAATACGGATACTGGTTGAACCCGATGGGCATTTTGCCTTTTTTCAAACTCACTAACTATGTAACTATATAACTATGTAACAAGGAAAGATTGTAATGGAGTGGCATCACAATGGGTGTGCAGGGGGTCTGACCTGCACCCGGATGTCACCTGCCGAGGGCTGATACCAAAGTATTGACTCCTCTTAAGTGACGGGAGCACGGTGCTGCATTGTGACATTATGTGAAGCACCCAGCTCCTGTCACTGTGTAGGAGCCAGCACCGCACACACTGGTCCCTGGGTGCAGCCTGCAGCTCCTGAACCCCCGGAGTGACGAAACAAGGGTTCAGGGTGAGAGGCCATGCCCCCTGCCTACGTGGACATGCCCCCTGTTCACAAGGCCATTCCCCTTTTCACCGGTGCGTCCCCCCTTCCCTCCCCCCTCCAGGTGTCACCACTGATACCTCTGCTTGTAGGGGCCCCTATGTACCACAATCTGGTGAAAAATGTATATAACACGTAACCTTGACAGGCAAGCCGGGCCCCTCTCAGCTCTTGGCTCCATAGCAACTGCACTCCCTGCACCTATGGTAGCTACGCCCTTGGGTTTGCTAACCATTACAGAGTACTTGTTCTGTCTCCCTGGGTAAATATATAATAATCCATATTCTTGTGAAGTATAATGTAACATATGCATAAATCAAGGGCACTAGAATACAGTCTGGAACCAGATGCCTAGAGGAGGAGTCGGGCCCACATACAGTGGGGCCCACCGGGGGGGTTCCCCTGTTCCCCTGTGGGCAAGTCCGACTCTAGCTTTGCGCCTTCAGTGCTTTAAATGACTCTATATATAGAATCCTTAAAAGATCACACCAAAATGTGTACTAGACATACGTAGACTACAGACTCGTAGCTTTGTCTCTATTGAGAGGGTTTTTTGTTGTCGGCATGGACAAAAAAATGTGTATAAGTAAGGTGCACTTTTTTATATAAATTGACTTGTGCATGAAGTAAAAAATAAGGTACAATATATTTTCTAAGATCCTCCAGATGATTCTCAGCACCACCTTACAACCAAAAATTCCCACCAAGGGAAAAAAAGCTTCAATAGTGTAAATAAAGTTTAAAACATTTATTTATAACATTAGAAAGATAATAAAAATTGACTTGTACAATGTAGATAATAACAATATGCTTATCCCTTTTACATATGGTATGGGATTTCCTCATCTGGGGGATCTTACAAAAGATATCTCCAGACCATTGCTGTGAGTTGTCAATGTTTCAGGGCACTTCATACTTTTTCTCTTACACAGGTGGTGTGAGAGTGTGACCAAATAATACTAGAATTTTGGGTCACTGCTGGCTCTGAGAAAGTAGGAGCATTATTCACATTGCACCTTATTTTTTATTGCATGCTGGCACAAGTCATTTTATATAAAGACAAAGTACACCTTACTCATAGGTGTGCGCAGGGGGGGTGCCTGGTGCGCACAGGCACCCCCTAATGTCTGGCACCCTGATCTCACATGCCTGATGCAGCGATCGCCGAGCAGGCTGATTACTGTCCCCTCTGCGCTGCAGCCTGTCAGGACTGCATTACTGACCGGAAGCCTGGGTTAATCAAGGGTGCCACTGCCACCGGCTTTCAAACTCCCGGCTCCACCTCCATGTACAAAAACAGCGTGATGTGATGTGATTACGTCATGCTGCTCGCAAGCCCACCCGTCACACCCGCCACATGTCCACCTCTCTCCTTCTATGCTATGTCAACGCCAGCCACTGATGAGGATCAGCATGCAGCCAGCGTTCCTCTTAGGAAGACAAATTCAATACTGGCCGGCAGTAGCATTGACACGTAACGCGTTTTTCCAGCAGCAGCAGTACTAGTCTGCGACTGTCAGTGACAGTGAGTGGCTGACTTGTAAGTAAGCTGCTGCAGCTTGCAGGGGAAAGAGAGGGGGAGCCAGACCAGGCTGAGGAGGAGCAGTGTAATTACAGTGAGTGCCATCAGGGGTGTTTGTTTGGTGCACACCACAACATCTGACAATGTATCTACTTTATTAGGATTGGTACATGTATTGATATTTTATATTGCATTGACCGTCAATAGATGGTGTTAGACACGCCCAAAAGGCGGTGCTAGACACACCATTCTGACGGTGCACCCCCTAATAAAATGTGCTGCGCACGCCAATGACCTTACTTATAGACATTTTTTTGCCCATGCCAAATATATGAAGTCAGAATGACGAAACGGCATTTTACCAATGCTAAAGTCTTGAGGGCTAGCTGACACCAGAGGCGTAGCATGGCGACATGACACCTGGAGCAGGGTCATGTCACGGCGCCCCCACCCACCACCACACATACATACATACATAGATTCATACACATTTAGGCACAGACATACATAAACACACAAATATACACAGATACACACACACACATACTGTAAACACACAAATAAACACACAGATATACACAGACATACACATATACACACATACATAAACACACATATACTCACACATACTGTAAACAAAGATATATACACATAAACACACACATACATGTATACACATTAGTACACAGACATATACACACATTTACACACAAACACAGACATATACACATAAACACAGAGTATACACAGACATAAATACACAGTATACACACAGTAATTCTCACCAAGATGGCAGCAGCAGAGCAGCTCCTCGTTCCAGCCTGGAGGGGAACTTCTATGTGATTGATAGGCTGGATCTTGTGGGTAGAGGGAAAGGACTGAGGAAAGGGAAGGGGTGGCCACCACACTGCCTGCATGTTCCAGTGCACTAAATGCAGATCCCTGGCAGCCTGGAAAGTTCTTCTGACAAGCCTCCAAACCTCCCCTCTTCCCTAACAACACACCACACTACACTGCACCGCACTTCACTGGACTCTCCGTACTGTGCAATCAGTGATATGCAACATGCAGGCAGTGTGGTGGTCACCCCTTCCCTCTATTCTAGTCATCTCCTACTCGGTTGTGTCTATATTAAGACGCTACCCCCTCCTACCCCTGCCCAAGATCCCGACTCTCAGCTGTGCATTGAGCCGGTGCCTTCTGTCCCCAGCTCGAGCTCCACTAGTTCCACCCTCCCTACTCCCCTGGCAGACACCCTATAGCAATAAGGGAGTGTTTAATTGTAAAAAAATTATCTTTGACCACTTATTTTGTTTTCACAAACACATGTGGCGCCATACTCCTATTGCTTTTATATATATATATATGTACACACAGTATATATATATATATATATATATATATATATATGTACACACAGTGTATATAGATAGATAGATAGATAGATAGATAGATAGATAGGAGTCTATTCAATTGAATTCAGAATTGGTGTCAAGACAGAAAGACGTCAGTTTCCGACTTTTTTAGGTCGGATAAGGATTTGACCTATTCAAGTTGCAGTTTTTCCAACTTGTCGTAAAACACGTGGATCGGCGGATTAGCCGCGGATCCACGTATTCTGTCAAATTTGCAGCGATTTCCTAAAGGTTTTTGGCCTGTTTTCAACAATTCTGATTCGACTTTAAAAAAAAGTCGGATCAGCATTGTCGAAAATGGGCAAAAACCTGTTGGAAATGCCCAGAAATTGAATACTGAACTGTCGGATCCTCTCTGAATAGAGCTCATAGACGTCTACTTTGGTCTGGCTCTCCCATTACTGTAATAGTTTATGCACTGGGTGCCTGCACATAACAAAAATACAAAACAGCAGCAGGTGCGGCACTCCTAGTAACTGACATACTGGATCACAGGCGGCACAGGTATAGACAATGTTTCAATGACGGTTTATTATGGCAGTTTCCTCAGGTCGACAAGAACGTACAATGATCTTACCTTATAAAGCACATCCAGTGACAAACCTCGTCCTTCGCAGTGCGTAGTTGAGAACGACAGCATGAGATCCATCAGCACTGTGATGATAGATCTCATGCTGTCGTCATCACTATCAGCCACCCGGCGTGGGCTGTGACCCGCCATCCGCACGCAGTTTGTCACTGGGTGTACCAGTCTGTGCTTTATGGGTGTACCTGCGCCACACCTGCTGCTGTTTTATATGTGTGTGTGTGTGTGTGTGTGTGTGTGTTACAAAAAGTGATGGCAGTGGCACCAATATACAGTAGACAATCAGTATATAGTCAAAGAAAGGTCAAACGCTCTCTTATACTCAAAGTGTTCTAGTGGCTGCTCCTATACGGTATCCAGCAGTTCACACAGGTGTAATTTTTGAAAAATATAGACCAAAAGCGCTTCCTAGTGCAATAGAATAAAATTCAGACCATAAATGTCACAGTAGTTCCAATATGCACAAGTACTAAAGCAACAATATGCCTTAAGTCACCCAAATAGGGTATCCTCATCCTGCTGCTTGGCTGCTGGACAGGGCTGCTTTGGTCCATGTCTGAGGGGAGGAGGGTGCAGCACAGTGCAGTGCACGCCTCTCCTACTCCTCACTGAGTCCGCTCTCTGCTGGCCATTTGCAATATGGTGCCGGCTTGTGAGCCAATCAAAGCTTGAGGCCCGGCAGCCAGTCAGGAGCCGCTGCTGCCGGTTCACTAACACTGATGGGCTGACAGCTGCACAACATTTGAAATGGCCACGTGCCCTTAGTTGCCACCCTGTGCGACCGCTCCTGTTTAACGTGCCTAGAGCCGGCCCTGTCTGAGAGGCTGCTGGTGGGAGGAGAGAGGCCACCTAATTTGTGAGTCCCGAGCCCCACAATTTCGGATGGCAGCCTGGCATGTATGCCAGCATTAGTGTACTCTGCCTATTGCTCCATTAATATCGTATGGGCTACAGTGGATACCTGGCTTTACTGATATTATTTGCAACACTGTTTGCAATGTGTTGCCATTTCAGTAAAATAAATTCCCTAACTTGCCCTTGAGAGTTAAGCCAGTACCATGGAAAGAGAATGTATCCCAGCAAAGCATTAGACTGGTGTTTAGGAACAGACAGTTCATTGATATTTGTAGACGATAGTGTTCTCCTTCCCACGGTTAGCAATATTGTGTATTCAAATACCAACTGTATTCTAAAGCAATGTGGGGGATATAGTCCACAGAAAGCACTAGCTGTTATAAATGGAGCATCTAATCTTATGTAGGTGCATTTAATACTATGTAGGTGCATAGTTCTTCTCAGTTTAATATGAAAGTGATAAAAATGACTAAGCATCATCGTTGTACATAGCTCCATGTATGTAGACGGTACAGATTGTGTGTTTCACATTGGAGTGTGACTTTTTTTGTCTATAGTGATCTTCTACAAGGACATGATATCAGAATACAAGTGGGAAATAACTTGAACTTGATTTTCATGGGAAAACCCCCAGGTGCTTCCTGTACGCATGACACTGATAGAATTGGGGCATTGTTTAGAAGTGTTATTAGATTAGAATGTACCTCCTTTGTGGCCTTTAAAGTAACTAGGTATGTTCTTTTCTTTAATAAACTCAAAGATACTTTACATGACTTGCAAAACAATTACACCTGAAACATGATATATAAAGGCTTAAACCAGTCTATATGTTGTATAATAGAATTCCAGAAAAATATACAGGGTATGTACACAGGGCAGCTGCAGTACTCAATCATACATACAGATGTAGCCACCTTTATCTTGACTGTTTCTCCGCCGAGACGGGCGTTTAGTCACGCTAAGGCGATAGCTGACTTTAATCACAGGTAGGCGCGTTGAGGCGATCTAGATACTCATCATGCATTACACATCTCCACCACTGTGTGGCTAATGCTCCACTAATCCAGTACTTTCGATCGTACAGTATAGCGGCGGATTGATCTACAGCTCTGGCAATACTGTAGGCGTAACGGGAGGCGGTGGAAAAAGTATGGAGTACTGTATGTGTATGGAGACGCAACTACAGTAATTGTGTAAAAGGAAGAATGTACAGGACAATGTATAAACACCGTGCTTTTAAAATACATGAGCGTCTGGGAATGGAGGGCTACAGTAGCTAGCAGGAGGCGGTGGAAAATACCGTGCTTTACAAATGCGAGCGTCCGAGTCCTCTAAGGCATAAACCAACACCAATGGGGTGGGGGCCGGGCGCTGTTTGCAGTACTTTCACACATGAAATTGGGAGTCTCTCATGAGGCGTCGTGGGCTAGGGGTGAAGGCTCCCACCTCCCACGCTGGGGGTCCAGGGTTCGAGACGTTATGTGCCTTCTTTTTTTTTTTTTTATTGTAATAATACACTGTATTATTTTATCTACATTGTAAGACAGTCAATGGAAAGGTGCACACAAGTTACATATAAATCAGAGTACATCTGCAGGAGCGGTTCTTTACGCTAAATGCAACTAAACAGCGGGAATGAAATGAGGGTATTCTGACGCTACTAACTGAGCAAAACAGTACTGTAGATCTTCAGCGTTTGTGTATTGCACATGACCTGAATTCCCTCCCTGTGCAGGCTCCCAGGGGGGAAGGGCGATGGGGGTAGGGGGAGACGATGGGAAATACTGTACTGTGCCTTTGAAATGCAATTACATGAGCGTCCGAGTCCACTACGGCATACTGTAAACCAACACCAATGGGAAGGAAATGCCAACCATTTTTTTTATGTGTTCCCGTGACATTCATTTAAAAAAAATTTTTTTTTCTCTCTAATACATCCAATGGAAGGATGCACACAGGTTTCACATAAATCAAAGTACATCTGCAGGAGCGATTCTTTACGCTAAATGCAACTGCACAACGGCAATGAGTAGAAATGAGTGTATTCTGACGCTACTAAGTGAGCAAAACAGTACTATACAGTAGATATTCGGCGTTTGTGTATTGCACATGACCTGAATTCCCTCCCTGTCTACTGCATGATCTGTGTAGGCTCCCAGGGGGGAAGGGCAATAGGCTAGCAGGAGGCGGTGGAAAATACCGTGCTTTACAAATGCGAGCGTCCGAGTCCTCTAAGGCATAAACCAACACCAATGGGGTGGGGGCCGGGCGCTGTTTGCAGTACTTTCACACATGAAATTGGGAGTCTCTCATGAGGCGTCGTGGGCTAGGGTTGAAGGCTCCCACCTCCCACGCTGGGGGTCCAGGGTTCGAGACGTGATGTGCCTTCTTTTTTTTTTTTTTTTTTTTTAATAATACACTGTATTATTTTATCTACATTGTAAGACAGTCAATGGAAAGGTGCACACAAGTTACATATAAATCAGAGTACATCTGCAGGAGCGATTCTTTACGCTAAATGCAACTAAACAGCGGGAATGAGTAGAAATGAGTGTATTCTGACGCTACTGTGAGCAAAACAGTACTATACAGTAGATATTCGGCGTTTGTGTATTGCACATGACCTGAATTCCCTCCCTGTCTACTGCATGATCTGTGCAGGCTCCCAGGGGGGAAGGGCAATAGGCTAGCAGGAGGCTACTGGGGACTCAGACTCATACAGTACTTGCATTTCAAAAGCACAGTATTTTCCACCGCCTCCCGCTTGCCCATCACCCTTCCCCCCTGGGATCCTGCACAGGTCATGCAGTAGACAGGGAGGGAGTTATTCACGTAAACTAGGGCAAAGCTGCAGGAGCAGTTGTACTGTTTAGGGTCTATGCACCATATGGTATACATACAATTCTATAGCAGGGCAGACTCAATTGAAATGGCTACCACCTGTGTCTCCTCGCCCAATGGAGGCCCTCGGCTATGGAGCAAGTAACAGCACAGATTTGGTAGGTCACGGGGCAATGCTGAAGGAGCGTCAGAATCCCCTAGCTAAAATACACAGGGGTGATAGGGATAAGTGAGGTCTTTGCGCATAACGATACACCGCAAAGTTCCCCATGGTTTTGATTATGCCTTTTCTTTGAACACGGTATTTTCCACTGCCTCACCCAACCCCCATCCCACTTTCCCCTTCCCCCCCTGGGAGCCTGCAAAGTACATGCAGTAGACAGGGAGGGAGTTCCGATCAGGTTACAAGACATGTGCAACAGTATACTACTGTATGTAGGAAAATCCACCGCCCACTCTGATTTATGTGAAACCTGTGTGCACCCTTCCATTGAATGTATAGCAAAGAAAAATAATAATAATAAAGTGAATGTTACAGGAACACATTAAAAAAAGGTTGGCACTTCCTTCCCATTGGTGTTGGTTTATGCCTTAGGGGACTCGGACGTTAATACTTGTATTTCAAAAGCACAGTGTTTTCCACCGCCTCTCCCTACCCCCATCGCCCTTCCCCCCTGGGAGCCTGCACAGGTCATGCAGTGGACAGGGAGGGAGTTCAGGTCAGGTACAATACACAAATGCTGACGATCTACAGTACTGTGTTGCTCAGTTAGTTGCGTTGGAATACACTAATTTATACTCATTACCGCTGTGTATTTGTATATAGCGGAATGAATCGCTGCTGCAGATTTACTTTGATTTATGTGAAACCTGTGTGCACCCTTTCATTGAATGTACAACAAAGAAAAAAAATAATAAAGTGAATGTCACGGGAACATAGAAAAAAAAAGGTTGGCACTTTGTGACTCTCAGCATGGGAGGTGGGAGCCTTCATCACTAGGTTGGTATGGAAGGGGAGACAATTAGCTACCGGAGGGTACCAACCCCAAGTTTCTGTGACCCCCACAAGGCTCATGGCAAGCGTCAGAACCTATGGTGGGTCTGAATTAACGGTCCCATTATAGTCTATGGGAAAATGGGTCCACTTTGCGTACTGATATCTCTGGTTCTGGGTGTCCCAGAGACTCAGGACTGGTACCATACAAAAGAGGAGACTATTGGCTTTCGGGGCAGACCAACCACTAGTTTATGTGACACTGGAAAAGGAAACGGGAAGCAACCGTATTTCGGGTCCCCTCCAGTTGTCCGCCTAGCTTGCACAGGATACAGGGTTTCTGGCTAGATAGGAAATACTGTACAGAAATGCTAAGCATGGTAATTTGACATCCAGGAACATAGGGAGGAGTTTTTATCTCACTCCATTATACTTAGAAAAATTACACTTGCCACTGTACGTTACAAGCTGTTTGTGCTAATTAGTACACTAGTAGAACATACTGTACAGAGATACTAAGGACAGTGATTTGGCATCCACGAACTTAGGGAGGAGCTTTTATCTCTCTCCATTGTAATCTTTCTAAGTATAATGGAGAGAGATAAAAGCTCCTCCCTAAATTCCTGGGTGCCAAATAACCGTCTTTAGTATCTCTGTATAGTATTTTCAATTAGGGTACTAATTAGCACGGACAGCTTGTAAAGTACAGCGGCAAGTTTAATCTTTCTATGTAAAATGGAGAGAGATAAAAGCTCCTCAGTAAGTTCCTGGATGCCACATCACTATACTTAGTATCTCTGTACAGTATTTTCTATTAGGGTACTAATTAGCTGTTCGTGCTAATTAGTACCCTAATAGAAAATACTTTACAGAGATACTAAGGATGGTGATTTGGCAACCAGGAACTTAGGGAGGAGCTTTTATCTCTCTATATTATACATAGAAAGATTAAAATTGCCACTGTACGTTACAAGCTGTTCGTGCTAATTAGTACACTAGTAGAACATACTGTACAGAGATACTAAGTACAGTGATTTGGCATCCACGAACTTAGGGAGGAGCTTTATTCTCTCTCCATTGTAATCTTTCTAAGCATAATGGAGAGAGATAAAAGCTCCTCCCTAAGGTTCCTGGATGCCAAATCACTGTATGTAGTATCTCTGTACAGTATGTTCTACTAGTGTACTAATTAGCATGAACAGCTTGTAACGTACAGTGGCAAGATTAATCTTTCTATGTATAATGGAGAGAGATAAAAGCTCCTCAGTAAGTTCCTGGCTGCCACATCACTATACTTAGTATCTCTGTACAGTATTTTCTATTAGGGTACTAATTAGCTGTTCGTGCTAATTAGTACCCTAATAGAAAATACTATACAGAGATACTAAGGACGGTGATTTGGCAACCAGGAACCTAGGGAGGAGCTTTTATCTCTCTATATTATACATAGAAAGATTAAACTTGCCACTGTACGTTACAAGCTGTTCGTGCTAATTAGTACACTAGTAGAACATACTGTACAGAGATACTAAGTACAGTGATTTGGCATCCACGAACTTAGGGAGGAGCTTTATTCTCTCTCCATTGTAATCTTTCTAAGCATAATGGAGAGAGATAAAAGCTCCTCCCTAAGGTTCCTGGATGCCAAATCACTGTATGTAGTATCTCTGTACAGTATGTTCTACTAGTGTACTAATTAGCACGAACAGCTTGTAACGTACAGTGGCAAGATTAATCTTTTTATGTATAATGGAGAGAGATAAAAGCTCCTCAGTAAGTTCCTGGATGCCACATCACTATACTTAGTATCTCTGTACAGTATTTTCTATTAGGGTACTAATTAGCTGTTCGTGCTAATTAGTACCCTAATAGAAAATACTATACAGAGATACTAAGGACGGTGATTTGGCAACCAGGAACCTAGGGAGGAGCTTTTATCTCTCTATATTATACATAGAAAGATTGAACTTGCCACTGTACGTTGCAAGCTGTTCGTGCTAATTAGTACACTAGTAGAACATACTGTACAGAGATACTAAGTACAGTGATTTGGCATCCACGAACTTAGGGAGGAGCTTTATTCTCTCTCCATTGTAATCTTTCTAAGCATAATGGAGAGAGATAAAAGCTCCTCCCTAAGGTTCCTGGATGCCAAATCACTGTATGTAGTATCTCTGTACAGTATGTTCTACTAGTGTACTAATTAGCACGAACAGCTTGTAACGTACAGTGGCAAAATTAATCTTTCTATGTATAATGGAGAGAGATAAAAGCTCCTCAGTAAGTTCCTGGATGCCACATCACTGTACTTAGTATCTCTGTACAGTATTTTCTGTTAGGGTACTAATTAGCTGTTCGTGCTAATTAGTACCCTAATAGAAAATACTATACAGACGTTACAAGCTGCTCGTGCTAATTAGTACACTAGTAGAACATACTGTACAGAGATACTACAGACAGTGATTTGGCATCCAGGAACCTTAGGGAGGAGCTTTTATCTCTCTCCGCTGTAATCTTTCTAAGTATATTGGAGAGAGATAAAAGCTCCTCCCTAAGTTCCTGGATGCCAAATCACTGTCTGTAGTATCTCTGTACAGTATGTTCTATTAGGGTACTAATTAGCACGAACAGCTTGTAACATACAGCGGCAAGTTTAATCTTTCTATGTATAATGGAGAGAGATAAAAGCTCCTCAGTAAGTTCCTGGATACCAAATCACCATCCTTAGTATCTCTGTACAGTATGTTCTATTAGGGTACTAATTAGCACGAACAGCTAATTAGTACCCTAACAGAAAATACTGTACAGAGATACTAAGTACAGTGATGTGGCATCCAGGAACTTACTGAGGAGCTTTTATCTCTCTCCATTATACATAGAAATATTAAACTTGCCACTGTATGTTACAAGCTGTTCGTGCTAATTAGTACACTAGTAGAAAATAGAGTACAGCGATACTCTGGATGGCAATTTGGCATCCAGGAATTTAGGGAGGAGCTTTTATCTCTCTCCATTATGCTTAGAAAGATTACAATGGAGAGAGATTAAAGCTCCTCCCTAAGTTTGTGGATGCCAAATCACTGTACTTAGTATCTCTGTACAGTATGTTCTACTATTGTACTAATTAGCACGAACAGCTTGTAACGTACAGTGGCAAGTGTAATTTTTCTAAGTATAATGGAGAGAGATAAACTCCTCCCTATGTTCCTGGATGTCAAATTACCATGCTTAGCATTTCTGTACAGTATTTCCTATCTAGCCAGAAACCCTGCATCCTGTGCAAGCTAGGCGGACAACTGGAGGGGACCCGATACACGGTTGCTTACTGTTTCCCTTTCCAGTGTCACATAAACTAGTCGTTGGTCTGCCCTGAAAGCCAAGAGACTCCTCTTTTAAATGGTACCAGTCCCGAGTCTCTGGGACACCCAGAACCAGAGATATCAGTACGCAAAGTGGACTCATTTTCCCATAGACTATAATGGGCCCGTTAATTCAGACCCACCATGGGTTCCGACACTTGCCATGAGCCTTGTGGGGGTCACAGAAACTTGGAGTTGGTACCCTCTGGTAGCTAATTGTCTCCTCTTCCATACCAACCTAGCGATGAAGGCTCTTACATCCCACACTGAGAGTCCCAGCTTTGAGTCCCATAGTGCCAACCTTTTTTTTTTTATATGTTCCCGTGACATTCACTTTATTATTGTTTTTCTTTGTTATACATTCAATGAAAGGGTGCACACAGGTTTCACATAAATCAAAGTAAATCTGCAGCAGCGATTCATTCCGCTATATACAAATACACAGCGGTAATGAGTATAAATTAGTGTATTCCGACGCAACTAACTGAGCAACACAGTACTGTAGATTGTCGGCATTTGTGTATTGTACCTGACCTGAACTCCCTCCCTGTCCACTGCATGACCTGTGCAGGCTCCCAGGGGGGAAGGGAAATGGGGGTAGGGAGAGGCAGTGGAAAATACGTGCTTTTCAAATACAAGTATTTGCGTCCGAGTCCCCTAAGGCATAAACCAACACCAATGGGAAGGAAGTGCCAACCTTTTTTTAATGTGTTCCTGTAACATTCACTTTATTATTATTTTTTTTCTTTGTTATACATTCAATGGAAGGGTGCACACAGGTTTCACATAAATCAGAGTGGGCGGGGGATTTTCCTACATACAGTAGTATACTGTTGCACGTCTTGTAACCTGATCGGAACTCCCTCCCTGTCTACTGCATGTACATTGCAGGCTCCAAGGGGGGAAGGGCAAAGTGGGATGGGTGTAGGGCGAGGCAGTCGAAAATACTGTGTTCAAAGAAAAGGCATAATTAAAACCATGGGGAACTTTGCAGTGTATCGTTATGTGCATATACCTCGCTTAGTCCTATCGCCCCTGTGTATTTTAGCTAGGGGATTGTGACGCTCCTTCAGCATTGCCCCATAGCCTGCAAAATCTGGACTGTTACTTGCTCCGTAGCCTAGTGCCTCCGTGGAGCAAGGAGTCATAGGTGGTAGCCATTTCAATTGAGTCTGCCCTGCTACAGAATTGTATGTGTACTGTACGGTGCATAGAACCTTAACAGAACCGCTCCTGCAGCTTTGCCCTGGTTTATGTGAATAAAAAAATAATAAAGTGTCTGGAAAAAACCAACATGCATTCGTACTTTAGAAATCGAACTCGGGACTCTGAGTATAGGAAGCGGAACACTTCACCACTTCGCCGCAGACAGATGAATAAATCCATTGGTTTTGATTATGCTGTAATGGCTATGGGATTAGGACGCTAACATACTGTACAAAATTCCTAATCTCAAGAGGCAATAGTGAACTTCTAACACGTCCATTTGCGACAGTGTACACTACTGGTTTTATGTTGTTTTGTCTGCGGGACTTGGACACTCACATATTCATAAAGTACTGTAGATGGATCATATACTGTATGCTGTACTATTTGCGTCTGTACCGTATATACTGTATTAAATAATGCAGCATAATGAATATTTACTGTATTAAATAATGCAGCGTAATGAGTATTTACTGTATGCAGCGTAATGAGACGCTTAGTAAAGTAGTCCTTATTATATATTTCAGTATTGTATTTTACGGGAGACCACACGCATGCGCAGTGGTGATTGTAAAAGGTGACATCTGGTGGATGATCGCAGGTATTACACGTAAAGGTAACGCCAAACGCTCTGTCTGCCTCCGTGCAATTAGGTACGCCTCTCTGTGACTAGGCGCGCCTCCCTACGCCCTGGTACGCTGCGTATGCTCGATCGGGACAAACGCCTCAGCCAGTCAAGATAAAGGTGGCTACATCTGTAGGTATGCTTGTTCAGATATAATGATGGACTGAGAACCAGCTTAAATTTGTAATATTGTCATTAGCTATGAACAATAATCAGCATATATCAATAAATTCTAAAAAATACAGTATGAGATATATAAAATATAGATAAGTGCCAACAAGCTGCTCATAATTAGTCAAGGTTGTCTAATTGGACATGAAATTTAAATGAAAGTTCTTTAGGAACTATAGCTTAGACTCGTTCTGAGGTCAGTATGCTGATTACTATTTATAGCTAAAGATAATATTAAACAATATTTTATTAAGCTGTTTTATTTTAGCCTTCATTATATCTGAACAAGAATACCTATGTACGTATGATTCAGTTCTGGAACTATGCTGTGTGTACATATCTTTTTTTCTCAGTTGAATTACTGTTGAAGTAATGACCTGCGAGTACTGTATACACTAGCAGCAGCTACTGTACTATTGATTTAAGCCAAATTACTTACTATTATATTGGCACACTATTGTGTTGGTATACTGGTTGATTTACATTTGTGGTTTTCACATCCATCTCGTATATGCCGTTTAGTATTTAGTATTTGGTTGCTAATGTTAGTTTCCATGTCCAAACAGAAAAGAATGACAATCTGGACAATATGCAAATCGGAATATTTATTTCTACAAACTACATAACATTTCCATACTTTTAATCAAATTTCAGCTGGTTCATATAATCTGAGTATCCATGCAGAATTTGTTAGCGGAAATGTTGCTACGAATGTGCAATACTGACAGTTTTATCACAAGATAATATGAGTTGTGTGGTTTTGTACAGTGGATTGGAACACGGGTTTGGAAAAAAAGATTTCTAAGCAATTATGATGTGATGAATTTGATCAGTAGACTAATTGGTCCCATTTGTAGACTTGTTAGTATGGCAAAGCATGCTATATTCTGAAATCAGTTTAATTAATTATTTATTACTTATAATAACATTACAGTTTATATTGAAATTCAAGATAACCATAAAATGGCAAATTGTCATTATAAATTATGTGTATTTTACATACATTTTTACAAACATATAAAATACAAGGGAATTATTCAAATATACTATTTTATAAAAAACATACCAATTCATTGATAATTGAGAATGTGTCATTTTGGAAATGAACATAAAGTGATATCAGAGATGGGAACACATTTTTTCTCTAGAACGTTCTGTTTAATATAAAAATTATACATGACATGATTGTATGCCAAATAAGTATATAGTATATAACATACATTGATAATAACATTACCTTAATATGCTTGTTATCGAACACAATGCAATTTTTCTTTAATTATGAATTCTGTTATCTGTTTGTGAAGTTATATCAACTTTAGTTAATAATTTAGAGTTTGTTTCAGCAATTAAATTGCTCTTGTGGAAATTAAAATATATTTTCTCTGAATTTTGCTTAGAGTGAACAGCGATCAGAATTTCTCTGATCGGAGGATCAAATAAGTATGAAAATATTAATTAACCAAGCCATTCATTGTGTAAACCTAGGGACACTTATATACTGAAAAGAATAAGAAAAATGGTATATATATATATATATATATATATATATAGATATATATAGATATATATAGATATATATAGATATATAGATATAGATATATAGATATATATATCTATATACACACACGCATACATAGACGGCATGTTGTCTTGCTCTCCCTTGGCTGATCAATGCTGCGCTGGGTGCCCGTGCATGTAAATAGACAGTGTATACAACGGTGCAGCACTCCAAGGCATCATATCATTAACGAAAGTGCTATGATGCCTATGACTGTTTGATTTACCAAGTCGCTTTGAGTGCTGCACCGTTGTATACACTATATATGTGTGTGTGTATAGATATATATACATACATACACTGGGATATAGATAAGTTATAGTTCAAATAATTTGTAGAATGTTTCATTGTTTCATTTTGTGAATGTGACCAAAAAGATGGCCGCTATCATACAGTACATATTAAATCATCTACATATCTAAAGATATCTCAACGTCTGAGTACATTTACACCAAATGGTTCTTGAATATGTTTGTATTGCTTGGTGATCTGTGTACAGTACATATATTTGCTTTGCAATGTCCAGTTATTCCAATCCTGAATTGCTGAGACGAATTCTGTAAATGAAATCCATAGAATATACAAATTATATACAGAAAATATAATTTGAAAAATGTATTGACAATTAAATTCAACTGTAATTTGAAACAACCAAAATTACACATAAAGATTGTGTTTACATTAGAGGCTTGTTTTGACTACTTTATGTATAAGTGTATTTTCCCTTCTGAGGTTTTGTAGACCATCATGCAATTATTTACATGAAACACATATTTAAGTATTAAAATGATTCATTACATATCTTGCATGTTACTGTAACTAATAGAGTAACAGACACAGAACAAACAAAACATTGCAAAGTTTGAAAAGATTTTATATGAACTCAAACAATTGAATTAAAGTTAAATCTAAGGACACTAAGGGGTATATTCAATTGAAGTCGAAAGCTGCCGTCTGTCAAAAAGACGGCACTTTTTGACTTTTTATGTCGGAAGGGGTCCCGACCTATTCAATATAACCCCAAATTACTCAACAAGTCGAGGAATTCGACTTGTCGAAAAGCACGTGGATCAGCGGAATAGCTGCCGATTCACGTGCTTCTGGGCCATAGATAGATTTTGGCCCCCTTTTCAACCATCTCAATCCGACTTTAGAAAAAGTCGGATTGAGGACATGAGATGGGGGAGCGGGGCGGCGAGCTGCAGGGCACTACCTCTGATGGGCGCCCCCCCCCCCGGCCAGGCTCCTCTCTCCCGGCAGCGCACCCCGGCCGCTGCTGACAGGTCCCCCGCCGCTGCTGACAGGTCCCCCGCCACCACTGACATGTCCCCCGCCACCGCTGACAGCTCCCCCCACCGCCTGACAGGTCCCCCCGGCCGCTGCAGATACCTCCTCCTGGCCACTGCTGATAGATACACCCGGTGGCTGCTTACGGGTCCCCCCGGCCGCTTGACAAGTCCCCTCAGCCACCGCAGATGCCTCTCCCGGGCGCCGCTGATAACTCCTCCGGCTGCCGCTGATGGGTCCCCACGGCCACCTGACAGGTACCCCGGCCGCTGCAGATACCTCTCCCTGGCCGCCGCTGATGCGTCTTTTCCCCCGGCTGCCTGACAGGTCCTCCCGTAATAGCTCCCCCTGCCGCCCCTGACAGCTACACCCGGCAGCCGCTAGCAGCAGCAGGACAGGACAACATGAGCGGACAAATCCGACAGTCCGATTTGGCCGCTCATTTGAATAGGGCTTGTCGGATCCATTCCAACAAATGCATGTCGGGATGGATCCAACTTTAATTGAATATACCCCTAACCGTGTATAGGGCATCATTTTCTATAACAAGGTATGCAGAGGTACAGGTACTGTAGCTGAACTGGTTGGGTACTAAATACAGCAAAATGTAGGTGCTATAAATAATGGGAATATGATGATTTTTCTGAGGCAAAATCTAAAGTATTAATTCTATTCAATTGTTGCCTGTCAACATTTTAACAATGTTTACACATAAGTGTCCACATTGTGGTGTCGACATTATAAATGTTGACATTGTAAGTGTCAAACTGATGACTACATCAGATTAAATACAGTTCTAGTGGCAATGTAAACAGTTATGTTTCGGTAAGGGATTAGAAGGGAATTGATGCTTGTGGTAGAATAGTGGCAAATACTATCCCTGTAGTTAAAGTCACATTGCGTTTGGTTGTCTTACCTGTATGTATTCAGCTCTTTTATTATTTTATGTGATACTTCTCTTTCCTCTGTAGATCACTGGAAATATAATTACAAGAGATCAAATGACCATAATACAAAATATATATAATAAGACATAATATATGTATATGTGTATACTACCGGACATACAGATGAGGGGAGAGGAAGGACACCGGCACAATGCAGGTCATACAGTTTTTTTCTGGAAAGTGGGTTACATAACATGATATAGATCATAGAGTTGGGCAGGGCACAGTACAGGATATATAGACTGGTGGTAGCACAATACAGATGGTGGCACTATGGACCTAATTCAGACCTGATCGCTAGGCTGCATTTGTATACAGTAGGCGATCAGGTCTAAACTACGCATGCATATGCACCGCAGTGCGCAGGTGCGTCGCACAGGTACAAAGCTGATTGCTGCTCAGCAATGGGTTTGTGCGACGGGTCTGTTTGCACGAGCGTTTGCAAGGAGATTGACAGGAAGAAGCCATTTGTGGGTGGAAAAACGCAGGCGTGCCCAAGCGTTTGCAGGGAGGGTTCCTGACGTCAACTCCGGCCCCGGACAGGTTAAAGTATTCGCAGCAGCTGAGTAAGTCCTGGGCTGCGCAGAGACTGCATAAAATCTGTTTGTGCAGCTCTACTACACATGCGTTTGCACACTTGCAAAGCGAAAATACACTCCCCTATAGGTGGCGACTATGCGAACAGAGACTGCAAAAAAAAACCTAGCGAATGAACAGGTCTGAATTAGGCCCTATATTGGACATACGTGCTAAGGGGGAAAAAACAGGATAGTCAAATGGGGGCATAAGGGAACTCTGATGAGCCTTAAAAAGGGCACATGTTAAGCACCTGGACCTGGGAGACTATTTTTGTACCTACACTCCCGTCTCATGTCAAAACTTGCTATTCCAACATGTGTGTCTGGATAGATAGATAGATAGATAGATAGATAGATAGATAGATAGATAGATAGATAGATAGATAGATCGTAGATAATATGATTTTAGATAAAAGTGTAATGAGGAAAAGAGACATAAATTGCATAAGTCTTACCAATCCCAAGGGAGCTTCCTGAGCATGTAACTGCAATTAAACAGAGACATCAGACTTACTGTACATTATGTTTTAATATTTGTTATAAAATGAACATTAAGATGCGTACACACTAGGCGATATTTTAAATGATATCGCTCATTTTATCCCTTTTAAACAATATCATTTGTAATACCGCCCAGTGTGTATGCTATGAACGATGTTCGCTACCGCGGGTCATTAACAAGGTGTTCTGTCATCTGACATGCAGGTTAATCTGCCGATATCGTCAGAACCTACATGTACAGGCCAGCGGCAGGGTGACATCACTGAATGATATCATCAGCGATATTGTTCAGTTTCTACATACTATATCAGCCACCGGGATCCAGAGGAAAACACTAGGCACTATCGCTCATAGGGGGGAATTCAGACCTGATCGTAGCACTGCAGGTGTGGCAGATATAACATTTGCAGAGAGAGTTATAGTAGATTTGGGTGGGTTATTTTGTTTTTGTGCAGGGTAAATACTGCCTGCTTTATTTTTACACTGCAATTTAAATTTCAGTTTGAACACAGCACACCCAAATCTAACTCTCTCTGCACGTGTTATATCTGCCCCCCCCCCCCCTCCCCCCGCCTCCACTCCCCCCAGCAGTGCACATGGTTTTGCCCATCTGCTGACAAATTTGCTGCTACGATCAACTCTGAATTACCCCCATGGAGCGTATCACCTAGTGTGTATGCACTGTTTGAATTTGGTTCGAGTACTCACAAACCCCTTTAATTATTATATCACAGATAAATATTCTGCAGGTATTGTAAATAGTTATATTGTGTTTATAACAGTGGAATGGGAATTAAGTTTCATTACTGATACAAAGTCATTTACAGGCATCTGTCTGGTAAGGGATGTAGTTATGTGACCAGCAGTCAGAAGACTGCCGGTCACAATACTGACATCTACATCCTGCCACATCAAAATCCCAACAGTTGGCATGCCGACTAGCAGGGACTATTCCCACTCGTGGCTGTCCGCAACACCCATAGAGTGGGAATAGAACCTGTGGCAAGTGCAGCTCGTCACCAAGCCCACAGCATGGCAAATGGCACTCTAATCCCAGGAATTCCGGCGTCGGTATGGTGACCAGCGGGATCCCAAGCGCCGGTCACCCATACCCAACCCTCTGGTAATACTTGTCAAACAGTAAGATACATGGACTGGTTATGTGTTTCTTTACAGCCCCAGAGAAGTGATTTGTTCTCTGTTTACACAAGGATAATAATTCATATAACGTGTTCTTTTGTTCCAGCATTTTTAGAAGTAGACTGAGGCTAGATATTATGCTGGCATGATCCAGTGACCTATAAAATACAATAGGATCACTGGATGGTGTCCCCATATCCCTAAACCATTTATATTATTTTAATAATAGAAGAGTTTATTGCGAATAGTGTGGCCAATGCCCAGTAGAAATGACAATTGTCACCTTTTATCCAAACGGTGCTCCATCTCCTGGCACATAATCAGGAGTCATTGCAAATCTGGCAGTGGAGCATTGACACAGAGATCAGCTGATTCCTTCTTTGATAGATATTATACAAGTGCTACTTTGTGAGTGTCACAGCTTCCATTTAGAATAAAAAATGAAGTTCTTACCAGAATATATTTTTTTGGGGCAGAATGAGATTTGTGTGTCTCCAATACTGACAGGAGAAACCACAACAGTATACACATCTCCACATGGTATCTCTGTAACATCACAGTAACTGACGCTGGTGTTTGGACTACAAGTCAAATTCCCTTTAGATCCATAGATGTTGACGGTGTAGTTGTCAGGACCAGCTGATGCCCGCCAAGTGACACGGATGCCACTGTTAGACAGCCTGTATAGCTTCACTCCAGATGGACAGCAAGCACCTGCAGAATAATAACATACTACTTTACTGCTCCTACATATCCCCCAGGATGATTTCATGGGATACATTGGTGGTCTGGAGTGTTGTCGTTTTTTCACGTCATGTAATGAGTTATTATTACACATGATCTGCATGATCTAAGGGCTAAGTATATTGGTGCAACATAACTTTCGTCCTCTTGAAGATTGATGGGCTCTGGGCTTATGTGGGTGCTCTAACTGAATCATTGCCAGTGGCTTTATTATTACATTTTTATTCCTTTGAAACTTTTTTGTAGATTTATAGATTATTCTACGAAATGTGTTTTGTTTTACAAAGGATCACAAGCATCTAGCTGACACCACTGGTGATTTAGAAAGGACAAACTGACTGACTTACTAGATGAGTAGCCATGATAAGTGCACTGTGACATAAGGCCGGTTTCACTGACTGCTTCCAGGGACACTGAGTAGCTTGTTCCACAGGTGATACATCCCAGCATGCAATGCTCCTCCAGAGTGTGGCATTTTGCCTGTCCCCTCGGTGATTCCAGCATTGTTGTATATGTCAGTGCACCTGTGGCCGAAGACCAGCTTACATTTGTCACTGACTGAGTGACTTGGACCACGCTTAGATTTGCTGGACAGCAAGGAGCTGTAACAAGAAAATATTTAATTATTCAACATTTTCAAAACATACTTAACATATTTCATATTAAAAGTACATTGCAGCCTCTGTATAACATGCATTTGTCATGGCAAACAGAATGTGACTTTATCCAGTTACCTATTTCCAAGGGCATGCTGTAGCTGGGTAGGCTGGTTCCTTCATAAGTAGATGCCACCACATGGACCATGTACATTGATCCACATGGTAGGTTCTCAAGTATACAGGAGGTGCCTGAGCTGGTGCAGTCCCACAGTCCATGCTCTCCTCTGGCAGTCACAGTGTATACTGCATCATGGTTACTGGACTGCCAACTCACCATGAAGCTGCTTATGTCCATCATTGTGATATTTCTTATTTCTGGACTACAGGGAGCTGAAAGTAGACAGGTTACATAATAAGAAGAGACTAGTTCTGGAGCACAAAACAATCACTGTTAAATGAACCAGATACATTTAATGAAGAAATTATGGTCTAGAAATGATAAAATAATAAATACATAAATAAATTTTCAGATATCAGCCACATACTTCCTAAGAATAAACCCGATTGTGGAAATAAACCAAATGCTGAATATATGTTTTAGGTATGAATGGTCTTTAGTGCATACATGTCAGTCCATATGTCATTTAATGAGCATTTCTTTCAGACCACCATAATTCAGAAGGAAGATAAATTTTATATATGGAATACAATGAATAACATGCATGAAACAGTCCAAAGTTGAATTTTATTATTCTAATTTGCACTGTACTGATCAAAGCTTAAGGAGATTTTCTGCTATGTGTTGTACCATACAGTATATTGTATGTGCACAAACTGCAACTATTGCAAGATGAATACATGACAGCACCAGTAACTGATGTGCTTAGTTTACACCAGGCGTACATCACATTACATGCATACCCTTTTTCACAGCTATATAAAGCTTAAAATAAACTTTCTAATTCATCATTAACAATTTCCAGTCTCACATAAGAGAATAAAATAAACAACATTTGCATAAACACACACAGAATAGTATAATAAATGCCAGAGCAACGCAGAAAGCTCAACAAGACTCCCTGCAAATAACACAGCTTTCTTCAGCATGGACTATGCCCCGGTCTACAAGCATTTGCAATTGCACAACCGGTATTCGTTCAGATGGTTGACCATGTTATGGTTGACAGTCATTAGGTCGACATGGACACATGGTCGACGCATGAAAATGGTCGACACATGAAAGGTCAACATGAGTTTTTCACATTTTTTTTCTTTTGTGGGACTTTTCCATACTTTACGATCCACGTGGACTACGATTGGGAACGGTAATCTGTGCCAAGCGCAGCAGTAGCGGAGCGAGGCACCTTGCCCGAAGCATGGCAAGCGAAGCGGTGCACTAATTGGGGTTCCCCATCACTTTAAACAAAAAACGACACCAAAAAAAGTAAAAAAACCTCATGTCGACCTTTTCATGTGTTGACCTTTCATGTGTCGACCATTTTCAGGTGTCGACCATGTCAATGTCGACCAATAGTGGTTGACCTAATGACTTTCGACCATAACATGGTCGACCATTCATACCGAAACCTGCACAACCATGCCCTGACTGTAAACTTTTGTATATTTCACACAAGGTATACGCTACACTACCAGGCTTAGCACTCACTCTGCATTAAGGGGGTAATTCAGAGTTGATCGCAGCAGCAAATTTGTTAGCAGTTTGGCAAAACCATGGCCCTCATTCCAAGTTGTTCGCTCGTTGCTGAGTTTCGCTATATTGCGATTAGTCGCTTACTGCGCATGCGCAAGGGTCGCAGAGCACATGCGCTTAGTTATTTTACTCAAAAGTTTGGTATTTTACTCACGGGATAACGAGGATTTTTCATTGTTCTGGTGATCGGAGTGTGATTGACAGGAAGTGGGTGTTTCTGGGCGGAAACTGGCCGTTTTATGGGTGTGTGCGGAAAAACGCTGCCGTTTCTGGGAAAAACGCGGGAGTTGGTGGAGAAACGGGGGAGTGTCTGGGCGAACGCTGGGTGTGTTTGTGACGTCAAACCAGGAACGAAACTGACTGAGCTGATCGCAGTGGCAGAGTAAGTCCCGAGCTACTCAGAAACTGCAAAGAAATTTCTATTCGCAATTATGCAAATCTTTCGTTCGCAATTCTGCAAAGCTAAGATTCACTCCCAGTAGGCGGCGGCTTAGCGTGTGCAAAGCAGCTAAAAGCAGCTAGCGAGCGAACAACTCGGAATGAGGACCCATGTGCGCTGCAGGTGGGGCAGACATAACAGGTACAGAGAGAGTTTGATTTGGGTGGGCTATATTGTTTCTGTGCATGGTAAATACTGGCTGCTTTATTTTTACACTGCAATTTAGATTTCAGTTAGAACACACCCCACCCAAATCTAACTCTCTCTGCACATGTTCTGTCTGCCCCCCTTCCTGCAGTGCACATGGTTTTGCCCAGCTGCTCACAAATTTGCTGCTGCGATCAACTCTGAATTAGGCCCTAAGCTCCATATGATGACAATGTTACACTGAGGAATAGCCCAACGATTCTTGTGTCTTAAGTGGTGCCCCTATCGTCCCTTATCTGTGTAAGTGTGATGTGCAGTGTAAACACAATTATGCCTTCATCATAGTTACATCTGTCAACAATGCAGAATAAATGAATTCCGACTATTTCAAGAAGAAAGTTTGACTTTTTTTCCCATATATTCTCTTAATTTGGCTCAACATCTCAGCGCTTTTGTTCTGAAACCAACTGTATACCCAATAATCTACATATGCATCATTGTCCCCCAATTACACTGTATATAATTACAATGTAAAATTACCAATGATGACCCCGATCTACCAGAGGGTATTTCCTCACTTACAGGACAGAGGTGAGAGAGATTTGTCCACAGCAGAAGTGTCCCATGTGTCCAGTTTACTCACAGCATTACACATAAGAAATAGACTTTCATGTATTAGGAGGAAATTATAGGATTACAGTCAGTATCACTTAAATATACACAATTGCAAGGTGAAAGATAAATACATAACATTCCACATATACATACCTGTTTTCATGTACTTTGAAGCACATGAGGTGTTGCTGCCCCTGTTTTCGCTATATGAATACACGGTTACATTGTATTGTGTGTTACATTGCAGGCCAGATAGAGCACACACTGTGGCTGTGTCATTGCAGAGGATTGTGTTGGCTCCATCATCTGCCTTTGTTTCATACATTTCTGCACCTCGCACAGCAGACCAGACAATCTCTAGTGTATCACTCGATACATAGGCCGGGTTGAAATCACTGGGGCAGCACGGTGCTGTAAAACAATAATATGTCATCCCAGAAACATGGTACTATTCATTTTTCATTAACATTTGAGCACCGTGCCAGAGAGCACAATACATGTGTGGGAGAAACAGGACATGCAGTCAGCAATGTATAATGATAATCTACAGCTGTGACTTGTAACCTTGAACATATCATGCAATCTGCAATATATATTGAGAGTCTACAGCATACATCTCCCCTTGGCTAGACCACTCTCACTCAAGCAACATATGTACCTTTCAATTATAGAATAAAATGAACACAATTGACTAAGACAAAACAGAGGCTTCAAATCTCTCTCTCTCTCTTTTTTTTTTTGCGGGGGGGGGGGGGGGGGGGTGATGGGGGGTGAATTACCAAATCTTCTATAGAGAGCAACCACACAGGTTCTCGCTATTGTTTATAAAGTGCATTCTGTAAAATGATAAGCTAGAATCTGATTAGTTGCTGTATAGGCAACACCTCCACTTTACCCTCTTGTGAAGGGCTAGATGAACATCCCCCTTAATATCATATAGGATGCGGCCAATTTACCTACAATCAAAATCCCGTCGGTCAAAATACTAACAACAATTGACCGATGGTCAAAATCCCAACAAGGTCAAAATCCTGACATTTAAAATACCGACAAGGTCAAAATACTGACATTTAAAATGTCGACAGGTCAAAAAATCGACATGAGTTTTCATGATTTTTTCATTGAAACCGACATGTTCATACTTTACCATCCCAGTGGACCTGGAGGGGGAATATAATAGTGTGCCAAGCGCAGCAAGGCACCGTGCCCAAAGCATGGCGAGTGCAGCGAGCCATGCGAGTGGACGTGGTACACTTATATGGTGTCCACGTTGACGTATTTTGACATACACACAAAAAACAATGAAAAACTTTGTCAACTTTTTGAACTGTCGACATTTTAAATGTCGGTATTTTGACCTTGTCTCTGTTTTAAATGTCTGTATTTTGACCTTGTTGGGATTTTGACCTTGTCGGGATTTTGACCGTTGGTCAATTGTTGTCAGTATTTTGACCGTTGTGATTTTGATTGTAGGCATTTCATACTAAACCCAATCATATTAACGATCTCAGAGATCACCAGGGCCCATCGCAATGAAGGGGCCTGGGTTACCAGCTGTACTAATACTGAGTCATACTGACTCATTACAGTACGCTGTGGCTGCCTGCCCTGCGGGCCATAGAGAAGAAGCAGGACAGGCCCCTCCACTTGGTAGCATCCTGGTCCCGCCTTCCTCCCTGCACCCACTCACGTTACTGAACAGTGAACACAGAAGACTACTGCCATGCTGATTTCCCTGCAGATGCCCGCCGCTGTGGGGCTCAGGCTGCCTCCGGGCCCAACCTCCCCTGCACCCAGTTATGCCCCCTGAAACCCCTCTGAGTGCCATTAATCGGATCACTAGATTGATTTGCAGCTGCTGCTGAGCTCAGCTGTGCTGGGCCACCTGCTAAGTGGTGTTGGGATTTAACATGCACTGTACTCTCCCCTGTAGATCACCTGTGAGAGTGGGAGATGGTGATCAGTGGGTGCCGAGGGAGAGGGCCTATTGAGACAACAGGCATCCTTTTACTTTACACAGTCTGTGTGAACTGTAGTGTACGCCATGTGGCCCCACACCTTCCCCTTTTTCCCGGCTTTTCTCATGCTTCACCTACTCCATGCGTCTCGGAGACTCAGGCAGATCTGCTATGAGTGACTCCTCACTCCAACAGAAG
Organism: Pseudophryne corroboree; assembly: GCF_028390025.1. Classification (NCBI taxonomy): domain Eukaryota; kingdom Metazoa; phylum Chordata; class Amphibia; order Anura; family Myobatrachidae; genus Pseudophryne; species Pseudophryne corroboree. The sequence continues at coordinate 229,943,881 of NC_086452.1, read as the reverse complement.
GGACTTGAATGAGCAACACTTCTGCAGTACATCAGAGTGCGCACAGAAGCCCCCAGGTGGTGTCAATGTTTATGTCAATTTAAAATAAATGATGTTGATTTTACATCAAATTTTTTTTTTTACATCATTCATTTTTATTTTGCTTTATGTAGATGCTGATTGTATATTTAACACTGGTGTATGGTGGAAGAGTGTCCTGTGGACTATAATAAATATATTATTACATGGATATAGATATTTTAAATAAAGATACATTGCATAAGACTTGTACATAATATTGTTATTTTACAATCTATATTACCAAGTAATAAAATGATTGTCAAGTTGCACAATACACCTTTCCACCTCACACTAGTCATGGTCAGCCCCAGTGTGTGCACTGATGCGTTATACCACATCTTTAAAACCCACATTGCTGGTCCAGCATTTTTTATTGTCTTTAGATTTTTTTTATGAAAAGCAATTCGAGAAGCAGCATCATCGCTAATCAACAGAGTGACGTCATAAGGTTCAGGGTGGTTTGATTATACATTGTTCATACTTCCTTTTGAATTGCGTAATGTACATATATTTAATGCAGCTCCTTAGATATCTGCTCTGTATGACAGTTGGACAGCCCAAATGTGACTTGTTAAGCTGGGCATACACAGTCAGATACAGTGTCTGTCAGTATGACAGTATGATACCCATCAGATATCATAGGCATACTCTGTGAGATAGCTCATGGTGTATGGCTCACAATATCTGGGTTCCTCCCAAGTGAGGAGACATTTCCCCATTCCTCCTCAGTGAAGGAACACTTGAAATGTCCATCTGTTGTCTGTGGCAGTACATACACTGCCCTATGCGGCTGGCCTGACACTTCAAAATATTGTATCGGAATATCCATCATGTCTGACCGATCAATATTTTTAGATAAGTTGTGCAAATAAACAATTACAGTATATGGACATTCCGCCCATATAGGATGATTGGCCAGATAATTGCACTGTTATTTCCATATGGCTACAGAAATGAAATTTGTAATCTGTGTCCACAGGGGTAATCAGGGTGATTATTTTACATTTTGATTTAAAAAAATAAATAAATACAGATCATGCAATATTACTATTTTATAAATATACTGATTTTCCTGTAAGTAAGCATTTCCCAAACTAGATATATTCATTTTCCTCCAATAGGAAATATCGGTCTTATTACACGTTCCGCTATATTTGTACAAATTATCCTGGTAATGTATGGGAGCAAATGACAATCGACAATCAACCATTTGCTCCCAAAAAAAGGAACAAAGACTTTTGTTCAGACAAATTGGTTAAAGCCAGTGTTTGGGAGCAAATGGTTGATTGTCATTTGCTCCCATACATTACCAGATTTTTATTGTCTGCCATATACAGTAATTGTATAGTGTATGTCCAGCTTTACATAAACTCACCTGTAGTATAATTAAGAAGTTCACCCAGAGGGCTTTGTCCTGCCTTGTTATATGCAAAGACACTCATGAAATAGATGAAACCACACTCAGCTGGAAAGTAGCACGGTGACAGGGACGTATTGCAATGAACCTCAAAGCCATCATCACTCTTCACAAACACAACATAATACTCTGAAAGCTTTCCACTGGACCAGGACACTGTGAGATTCCCAGGGTTTCCCTCCTCAACTGTAATCCCACTAGGTGCACATGGAACTGAGAACATGGGTAAGTTTCTATTAGCATATATCAGCAGAAAGCCCACTAAATATATCACATAATTAGAGGAGAACTCATCATAAAATAATATACTTATGTTATGCTTTAGAGACATGGGATATTTAATAAGGGTCAATTTAAATTTTTATTGTTTTAAAATTGCTAGTAATCGAGTTAAATTGATAGAAATCGTTCTAAATTGATGTCGTGTTTCATGGACTAAAACACACATTTACTAACATTTAAAAATGTACATTAAAAAAAATCATCTGTTAGTAAATGTGTGTTTTAGCTTCTCAATCACAACATCAATTTGGATCAATTTAGAACGATTACAAATCAATAGAAATTGGTCTATAGTAAATATACCTCATGGTGTATCTATTATAGGTTATCACAAGAATAATTACCAAAATATTACATTTGTTCATATGGCCTGGTTAGAGCTACTAAGTTTCTAAATCATACTATTTATTTAAAGAGAAATAAGTGAAACTACAGAAGAACAAAATGGAAATACCAGTGCCAGAACAAATAGTTACACTGAGTCCAAGGTATCATCAAGAACATAGGTATGAAACGCAACACTAGTCCCCTCAACAATTTAAAAGAAATAATACACCTATTAAAGCCTTAGTAGCATTGCAAGGGAGAGCCATGAGGCTACGGATGGGCCATGTATTCTGATGAGCTGAAGGTCTCATTTTAGCTGTGAATGGGCAAACCAAACACAGCTGCCAACTTTAGCAAATGTCTCTGGGTAATAGCATGCAACATACTGTAGATCCATAGAATACTGCTGAGTTTACCAGGGTAGTCCATTGCTTCATAAGTGGGAAAACCTAATTATTAGTTTCCTGGTAAGCCACTGTGGGGTTGATTCAGAGCTGGGGAAAAAGCACAAAAGGCAAGAAACTTTGCACTTCGGTAAAACCATGCCTGGTTATGCCTGATTTATTGAATATGGTGTTATGTCTCTGTGATAGGCCAAAGAACATTCAAACAGTGGAATGTAAAAACTTTTGTGCTTCTGTATTTTTGGATAAACTATAAACAGTCCCTAGGGGAAGTTTATAGTGCCATTGTTTCTGGCTCGCAGAGTGCCTGGAATGACAACCCACAGTACAGCCAGTTTCGCTGCTGCAATGCTGTCCGGAGAGCATCCTTTGAACACTCCAGGACTTTACCCTGCATCCCATCCTCAAGACAAAATGGGCCCCTCTGTGTGACATCATGACATCATTGCCGCCATCTTACGCTGCTGTGTTTTAACTATTTGAATACTGGTGTGTGATATGTTAACCCTTTTGACTAACATATAGGTAAGCGGGCACATTTGGTGCTCTGCTACCCTCATACAATAGGTGGTAGCAGATTATAGGTTTGTATGGGTGTGAGAGAACTGTTTAGGAGATGATTCCACCAATCTGTAATCTGTGTGACAGGTGAGGACAAGAAAAGTGCTAAATTCATGTGTAACCTCCTACAGCAAACTTTCATGTCATCAATGCTGAGATCACTTCTTGACAGTAAATATGGATAAGCTAGTATACTAGCTGATTGGCCCTTTCTTATGTGAGTGCGCTACTGTACTTAACATGGCTGCTATTAAATATTTTACCCAACCTTCTGTCATTTTAGGTTTAACTTTGGTAGATCCAAGGTTATGGAACAGACCAGCAACACTGGATCCAAGTATAGACAATATGGATCACCAATTGATTCAATGGAAATGTTGAGCAAAATCTATTACACATTTGGAAACATTTTTTCAAATTGTACAATTTGAGGAATATATTGCTTTTTTGTTTGGTCTTTAAATTACTTCTTGTGTAAAATGTTCAAATTTGCTTCATTAATGCACAAGCAACTGACTGTTCATTTACTAGTGATAAATGTCCTATTCCCTTACAGTGGTACATTTGTAACTGCATATTGTTAATATTAAAAAGGACACCTGATTTTAGACTCCAGTTATTTGGTGACAGAGTTGATCCAGCTTCATTGGTTGCTACCAAGGACACTGTATATTCTATCCCACACTGTAATGAAGAGATGGTGCAAGTGGACGCAGACATAGTGCAGTTGATAGTGGACTCTCCACCATAAAGAAGTACCGTGTAGTTGGTTGTGGAATCAGCTGCGGATACGGAGAATGCAGCTTCCAATGCTCCACTGTTGAATGCGATATTTACACCTGATGGAGCAACTGGACCTTAACGAAATAATAAATACTTATGTAAACATAACATTTCATTAAATAATATGGATAATTGCTCCAAAGGAAATAAGATTTACACATAGAGATAAACCTTAAAATGGGGATTATTTTATGGATATGTCTTTTCCAGATATCTTAAAGGGTTCAGAGGTCAAAAATGCTTAAATATATACATATAAAGTGAATGTTATAAATCAAGTTGAAAGACTGATATAAATTGTTTTTTATGGGACATAAAAAGTGATTTTATATATATATATACATATATATATATATATATATATATATATGTTATATTATGTGTAGGAATAACACAAACACATATTCTAAAGGGGCGGTAAAGTATAGCAAGGTCATTTTTCCATCACAATGTCATATTTAAATAGTTTTTGATTTGTCATCCAGTAAACAATAGTCACTAAAGATAATTAAATAGAGGTAAAACCCATTGAGAGGTAATAAACCAATAAGGAATGATAACTGCTACAGTTTCATACACTAAACCTAGGAAAATGTAGCTTTTTCCATTGTCATTACTTGGAAATGCAAAATGATTTGACATTATGCAATGTAGTATGTTGACCACTGTAGTACATGTAACTAAAATCAATGTCATGTGAATATATACTGTATGTCTATTAGTCTATTATTATACATCAAAGTGTTCCTTACGTGTAATCTGATTATATGTGCTGTCATCCCCTGGTGTCCCATTAGCATCCCAGGCATTCACTTTTATAGTATAGACAGTGCCTGGGTCCAAAGAGGTGAAGTTGAGGGATAGAGCTGTAGTGTTTTGGTTCCATCTGCTGCCAGATCCATCTGATCTCATCACAGACACTGAGTACAGCACAGCTGAAGGGACCGGCTGCCAGCTAACGCTCAAAGATTCACTGTTCAAAGATTCCACTGTGATAGATGCCGCTGCCAGAACTAGGATCATGGGAAAACACAGTAAGCAACAAGAAAAACACCTATTGCTAAGGTATATAACGGACTAATCACATAATGGTCCACGCACAGTACATTGAAATCCTAATTGCAGTAATTTGTTATGTGTTCTACTACATTTACATATATCAATTTTATAGCAATTTTACATAAATACATTAGGAGAGACTCATTAAAGGAGACGCAGCAGTAAAAAATAACTGTTGTTGGAGATGCCCTTGCGGCTGCTATTGATGCCTGATGATGCTGTCCATCTGCTCAGTCCTTTTGAGTATGTATCAGGGCCAGTACATTGAGCTTTGAGTTCAAAAACCCAAATAAGAGTGTGAATGTGTCATTATCTGCTCATGTTCCAAAGAGCAGAGTGACGGTCCACCAGAGAGGATCACTGTACTATTCACCTTCAAAATTCTCTATGGTGCCCAGAGGTTAAATGTTACACTCCTGCAATGCAGTTTGATTTCTCTAAATTCCTACATATAACTGACATGACCTCACATTCTGCATGATATTTCAAAGATATTTCTTAGTGAAATCTAAAACTTAAGAAACATATTATTCCATAAACAAGGACCTTTTGGAAAGTATGCCAAACAGGATTTAAGCCAATGGACTATATGTGCAATGAACAAAATAGCTTAGGATCTGGCAGCTAACCCAGAGGAACAACCTTTGTGCAGGACATACCTGTACACTTAAATATTAGCGGCAAGCTGCATCAGCTCCACCTTAAGTATGTCATTTTGTAACCCCTTGAAGAGTTATTCCACCAAAGTAAAGATTGCCAAGGCAGGTTTAATATAAATATACAGCAGTTATAATATTGGGGTATGAATTCCAATGTGAGTCACTGTTGCATGTTTTTAAATGCACATGCATAGTATGAATTTAATTAATGGAATACATACTTATATATCCTTTATTTATTTATATTTATACTTATTAAAAGCTGAGCTGTATTATTATCAAGCTGCACTATCCTAGGTTTTATCCATAGCGCTGTATATCTTTGTTTTGTTTGTAGAGTTTGATTGCTTTTTAGCATAGGAGACTGACACCTTACTATTTACAACTACTTGGGTAATTAACAAAAAAGAATTTTGTCAAATCGGCGCAAAATATCAAACAAATTCATACATGAAAATATCCTGATAGGCTTAATAGGGTAAAATCCTAATGAAGAGGTTTCTGTGTTCCAAAAGTCCCGTAATCCATATGCAGCTGCCCGAAACGCGTTGAGCAGTTGGTAATTTGGGACTGAGGGTGATCTGACCTGTGCCGTTAAAGCTAACCTTCAGTGCAGCCTGACCATCTTAGGAGGGTAACTCTGACTACCAGTAACGACAGCACCCCGCCTTCCACTTGCAGTGGTTATATGCTTGTTTGTTTGTATAAATTGTGAGTTTTTTGTGTAAAATAAATCCTTTGTCCCCCATAAGTGGATCTGCACCATGATCTTTTTTCTTTGTTTGAAATAAGGAAATTGATTCACAGAACCAAAGGGCATATGGATTACGGGACTTTTGGAACACAGAAACCTCTTCATTAGGATTTTACCCTATTAAGCCTATCAGGATATTTTCATGTAAGAATTTGTTTGATATTTTGCTCCGATTTGACAAAATTCTTTTTTGTTTACTACTTGTGGAATTGTTTGTGAAGGTTCCTATTGTTTTAATTGGCTGCATCATATCTTGGCAGCACATTTATTTACTCTTTTTTTCTGCATTACTTGGGTAATTAGGCAGTACCAGAGTGGATCACACCTGTTTTACTGTTTCTGGTCTAAGCACCAATGTTAACATGCAAAAAGGATATTTAGATGGTCATCTACTGTTTGAGGGGTCCCTGAAAGACATCTCACCTGGAAGATGAATCATGTTCCTTGTAGATCGCTGTGAAACCAGAACATTCCAAAAGCTCAAGATCACTCTCAGTAAATAAATAAAATTATTCAAATCTGATTGGTTGCTATGAGCAACACCAGCATTTTTCATTTTTTAGAAGCATTAGTAAATCTACCCCATAGAATCCCAGATATATTAATGTTATTGTTATATAGATTTATTATTACTACAAAACAATACCAATTTCTCCATTCCCACATTACAAAGGCATATTTTGATAATGAACTGGCACTTCTAACCACACAATACCTGTTTTTGCCCATTTCGGAGGAGAAGGCTGGCTCATCCCAGCAGTATTGATGGATCTCACAGTCATTTTGTAGGAGGTTGCATCTTGCAAGCCGGTCACAGTCCCTGGGGAACTGGTGACAATGGACTCAAAGGATATCTGTCCAGCCTGAGCGATCACCTGATACTGTGCAGCTCCCAGTACTTCAGCCCATTCCACAGTGATGCTGTTACTCAGCTTTGAATATGCCTGGTCAATATTGGGAACATCAGGAGCTACATAAAATTGAATTCCAAAAGGTGAGATAGGTTTAGAAATATGGTTGACAGTGTTGAAAATCATTAAATCACCCACTAACCTGTAAGTTGGATGATCTGAGCTTCAGCTAGAGTAAGTCCATCACTGTCCATGGCTTCCACGGTTACTGTATAGTTAGTATTGGGAAGAAGTGTGTTTAAAGTCCCTATGACAGTGGATGGATTAAATATTGCAAAAGCCAACTGGTCAGCTGACATGAAAGGGGATGCTGTGATTTTATATGATGCGGCCCCAGCTACTTTAGTCCATTGAACATATATACTTCTTGATGTGATGTCATAAGTTGATACTGAAAAATCTGCAAGAAAAACAGAAATGTTTGAATATATTACCCAAGCCAATTTCCTGTAGCCATTAAGCATTTCCAGGTTATATATGTTGCAGGTGTTATTGAGTGGATTAAGAGAAGGTAGGGGGGATGACCACCAAATGTAAACAAAGAATGGAACAAGATCAGGAGAGCTGTTTAGGCAGTACAGTACATTTACATAGGTTGCACTGTCATAACAGAAACAAATTGTGGAATATGCATGCAGTAAAACCTCTGAAAATTGCTTTATGTATTAAAAAGAGTCTGCAGCAGGTATCAGAGCTATCCACTGTGGATCTGTGTCACAGTAGTCCCCATAGAGTTCGATACGGCTGCGATGTGCCTGGAAAGTTATGGAGTTGACTGCAGTAGCAGCTAACACTATCTTCAGTTGGCATTTACCTAGGGAAGAGGGTCCGATGTGCAGAGACAGATGTATTTGGCCCTCATAAAGGACATGCGCAATGTGAGTTTTCCAATGCGCCGTAACACTGCCGAGACAGAACGTGGTTTATCACTTTCATAATAACTATGTCCCTAATGAGGAGATTTATCAAAGCTTAGAGAGAGGTCAAGTAGCAACCAGTCAGCTCCTAGCTGTCATTTTTCAAACACGGCCTGTAAAATGATAGTTAGAAGATGATTGATTGGTTCTTTATCCCTAAGTTATTGATGGTGTTTATACTATAGGTGTGTACTAAGGGCCTGATTCGGAATTGTACACAAACCTAGGGTTAACAAAGAAATAATATGGTGGGGAAACTGTGCATATGCAGGACCCGTTCTCTGTATGATCACCTGCAGACCCCTCTTAGCCACAGCATGATTGACATGAGGTGGTGTTTGAGGGCCAAATGGGTGTCCCAGTTTTGTAGGCGTTCTGAGCCCAGGGTCTGCATCGTCACAGACGTCCTGGACCAGGCTGGCCAGTTCTGAAGAATACTCTGAGTAATCTTCGGCTTATGCAGATAGGCCGAGGGCTGCAATGTCTTTGGACGCAGCACTTGGATCGCAGATTATGTCAGGAGGCGTCTATTTCCTATAGATACCTCTTGCTGCATTTGCATTTTAGGTGTACGGTATTGCACAGCCGCTCCCTGCAGCTGAGCAATACTGCACAAATCGAAATCAGGCCCTAAATTATGTATTTTCATGAATACATTACACAAGAAAAATGCAGTATTTAAATAGGGTTTCCATTTTAAATTGTGTGTCTAAATCCTCCATTCCTTATATTAGGACATTGGTGGGGACACCTGGACTAGAATTTCCACAATTCATTATACTGTATTAAGCACATCCTTCAATCTGTGGTCAACTCTCATTTACATCTGTTACATCTGATCTCTCTTCCTTCAGAGAACCTGTGTATTGTATGGCTCATCCTGAATTTGATAGATTTAGGGTGAAATGACTGAATAAACTTAATTAAAAAAAAAATAGTATAACATAAATGGGAGAAGAAATGATTAGCTTAGTGGATGCAAATGAGAAGACATAGGATGTAGCAGGTTAGAAATATATCAGGAGAATTGAGTACAATTTACCTGTCTCAGTCTCCGCCATCTGAAAAATAGAAAATACAGTACTATGAAAATAATAATATCCATTAGCAGTAAGTGCTGCTTACCACCTCATATCAAACGCTATCGGACATCAGGGTCACTAGGCACTCCCCATGCTACTGCCAAAATCATAAATTGCAACTGCCCTGTCGTTCCATGACAAAAGGACTCACATTGCCGTGCAACATTTGCACAAAAGCACAGCAATAACTCAGCAATTAAGTTTTATCTCCAGTAGACAATGAAAGTGTCTGGTTGCTTTGTTTAGTGCTGATTTCGCACCTAAGCACAATGATAGTAAATGATCCTTAATGCTGCTTATTTTTATTGGTTGTCCTGTTCCACTATTCTTGTTTTATTTCATAGATGTTAGTTTCAGTATCTTATCAAATGTACTTTGTTACCTAGCATGTTTTAAAGGTGAACACTTTAATTTAGTAGAACTGCGTTTTGATTAAAAGTATCTAGTGGTAATTGTCATATTGCTACCTAACATACACAGGTCCCACCTGACATTGAATAAAAAATACAGCCAGTAATTTTGAAAACAGTATATATATATATATATATATATGTGTGTGTGTGTGTGTGTGTGTGTGTGTGTGTGTGTGTGTGTGTGTGTGTGTGTGTGTGTGTATGCAGAGGTGCGGCACTCGATCCACAAAGACAAATAGAGCCAAGCAACTCATGATATCAATGTTTCAATGTTTCATTTCACATTGTCATCAGGATAAACATTGTAATTACAAAACATACCTTATATACATGTGTGTCTCACCAAGGGGAGGAAGCGACTCAGCCGAGACTGCACGCCCGCTCCGACACCATTCACATCACTGACGTCATCACATAGAGACGCTTCCTGTCCTTGGTGCTATTGATAGCACCAAATACACGTTTGCATGCAGTTTACAGCCTCTGAGTGCCGTCTCGTTTGTTTTTGTTTATGCATTGGGGTCACCCCCCGGAGGAAGGCACTTGAGCAAGCCGGTCCCTATGGGACATCTGGAGTGCCAGAGATTTTTGCTTGTTATATATATATATATATATATATATATTTATTAGAGATGTGCGGCCAAAACAACCCTTTCGGGTTTTGGTTTTGGATGTGGATGATTTTAGAAAAAAAACACAAAAACAGCTAAAATCACAGATTTTGGGGGTAATTTTGATCCTACGGTATTATTAACCTCAATAACATTCCTTTCCACTCATTTCCAGTCTATTCTGAACACCTCACCATATTGTTTTTAGGCCAAAAGGTTGCACCAAGGTAGTTGGATGACTTTGCTAAGCGACACAAGTGGGCGACACAAACACCTGGCCCATCTAGGAGTGGCACTGCGGTGTCAGACAGGATGGCAGATTTAAAAAATAGGCCCCAAACAGCACTTGATGCAAAGAAGAAAAAGAGGTGCAATGAGATATCTGGATGGCTATGGTAAGCGACACAAGTGTGTCACAAACACCTGGCCCATCTAGGAGTGGCAGTGCAGTGTCAGACAAGATGGCAGATTTCAAAAATAGGCCCCAAATAGCACATCATTCAAAGAAGAAAAAGAGATGCAATGAGGTAGCTGGATGGCTAAGCTAAGCGACACAAGTGTGTGGCACAAACACCTGGCCCATCTAGGAGTGGCACTGCAGTGTCAGACAGCATGGCACTTAAAAAACTAGTCCCCAAACAGCACATGATGCAAAGAAAAAAAAGAGGTGCACCAAGGTCCCTGGATGGCTAAGCTAAGTGACACAAGTGTGCGGCACAAACACCTGGTCCATCTAGGAGTGGCATGCAGTGGTTGAATGTCGAAAGTGGCCCGCAATTTTTCAGGCCACTGACAGCATCTCCTGCACACCCCTGTCATTTCTCAAAAAATTCTGCACCACTAAATTAATTGTATGTGCAAAACATGGGACGTGCTGGAATTTGCCCAGATGTAATACACGCACAATATTGGTGGCACAGGAGAGTGTACCCCTAAACCACACACACTCGGCAAAGCCTGTAAAAATAATTTGGATAATAATTACCCTTTTATTTGGATGGAGTTATATAACAATATGCTGCACAGTAGAGCTTACCCCTAAACCACAAAGGGCAAACCCTGTAAAAATTATTTGGATTAAATATTAATAACCCCTTTATTTGGAGTAAATAATATACAGCACATGACAGCACCACTGGACTTATACGGCAGTACCCCTGAACTTATACAGCTGCACCACTGGACTGGACTTATACCACTAGTCTTATACGGAAGTACCACTGGACTTATACGGCAGTATCACTGAACTTATATGGCAGTAATACCACTGGACTTATATGGCAGTACCACAGGACTTATACGGCAGTACCACTGGACTTATACGGAAGTACCACTGGACTTATATGGCAGTATCACTGAACTTATACGGCAGTACCACTGGATTTATACTGCAGTACCACTGGACTTTTACGGCAGTACCACTGGACTTTTACGGCAGTACCACTGGACTTATACGGCAGTACCACTGGACTTATACGGCAGTATAACTGGACTTATACGGCAGTACCACTGGACATATATGGCAGTATAACTGGACTTATACGGCAGTATCACTGGACTTATACGGCAGTACCACTGGACTTATACGGCAGTACCACTGGACTTCTATGGCAGTATCACTGGACATATAAGTGCAATACCACTGGACTTATACGGCAGTATCACTGGACCTATATGGCAGTAATACCACTGGACTTATACGGCAGTATCACTGGACTTATATGGCAGTAATACCACTGGACTTATACGGCAGTACCACTGGGCTTATACGGCAGGTCGCCACACCACTTTCCTGCACAGACAGACACTGTGGAGAGAGACATGTCCTCTCGCTACACTCTCCAGGACTGGAGTGAAAATGGCGGCAACGCGCGGCTCCTTATATGGAATCCAAAACCCGCGATAATCCGACAGCGGGATGATGACGTTTTGCCTCATTCTGGTTTCAGAGTCTGGCGGGAAGTCCCGAGCCGGGCTCGGATCCGGGCTCGAGACGTGAAGTTCGGAGGGGTTCGGTTCTCAGAGAACCGAACCCGCTCATCTCTAATATATATATTATATTGTTTTTAACCTTTGACAAAATTAACCATAATGAATGTAGTGGTAGTTAACTTATGCTGAATGCTAGGCCTGGAGAGTGGAAACTAATATTTTACTGTCAGGGTTATTCAGACTGCTCCAGATGGCCCTGTTATGCCAAACTTTTTTCAGTTTTTATCCCAGATTCCTCTTCCACATGCATGTTTTATGCCACAGCTCCTCCATATTCCCTTTTTAGGCCAAGTAATGTCCCTTTTAAGCCATATTACTCAATATGCCCCTTTAATGCTACTAGACTCCTCTACATGTCTCTTTTATGGTAAACACATGCCCCTTTTATTATAGATTTCTTCACATGCCACTTTTTTGCCACCAAACTCCTCCAAGTGTCCTTTTTTATGTTAAGTAATGACCCTTTTAAGTCAAATTCCTCCATATGTTCCTTGATGTTACAACGCAACCGCATCATTCCACAAAACGCCGCTCCCCCAAGCAGAGCACTACGGGAGGGAGGAAGGAGAGCCGCAGGACAGGAGCCGGCAAGTGTCGCTAGAAACAGTGCTGGTGGTGGGTTCAAGCAACATGTGCAGCCACCATTATGTGCAGCAGTGCTCCTCCCTGTCAGCCGATAGCTGATTCATTGCTATGGGCACTATCAAGCATCTGAGTGAGTAGGTTATAGTGAGGCCATATAACTGAACTACAGCCACAGTAAATCAGATTTCGGCCCGAGATCCTATGGAGTATTCTATTACCCGCCCCATTATATAGCAGGTATATTCCTCCCTGAACATGATACTGTAGGCACTGGTGTATCTATAATGGGTGCAGTGTGTGCAGTGCACACGGGCCCCTGGGTCCAGAGGGGGCCCACACCGCACACACTGTTCTATATACTTACCTTTCTGGTGTCCGGGGTGTGGGTCCCTTCTTCTCCTGAGTCCCATTGCTAGCAGCCGCAGCAGCGCTGTTAGTGCTCTGTCTGAGCACTAGAGACTCTGGCACAGTGCCAGAGTCTACAGCGCATGCGCAGGTCTCCAAAAAAATGTCTGCTGCACCATTTTTTGGGAGACTTACGCATGCGCTGTAGACTCTGGCACTGTTACAGAGTCTCTAGCGCTTAGACAGAGCGCTAACAGCGCTGCTGCCAGATATGGGACGGGAGAGGAGGGGGCCTATACGCGGAGACTGCACACGGGTTCCCTCCTCTCTAGATACACCCCTGACTGTAGGTGCAATTACCTTATACTGTGAGCCTGTTTAGCTGTCTGATTCCTGTCTGGTTCTGACATTACACGGACAATCACCATTCTCTGGATTGCTGCCTGCCCTGACCTGGATATTCACGATTCCTTGACTTGTAGTTGTGCCTTCATTTTTGGTGTTAGAATCTATCACAGAATACTACCAATACTAAAGCAACAGGACCTGAGGCAACTTAGTGGGTTATTTATACCTGATCGTCGCAGCAAATTTGTTAGCAGTTGGGCAAAACCATGTGCACTGCAGGGTGGGCAGATATAACATGTGCAGAGAGAGTTAGATTTCCCTCAACTATTACTTTCATCAGTGTCATCCACTGCGGGCATGGATAGAGCATAGAGCTGGGAGTCTTTTTGGGGATACAGTGCCAATGGGACAAGTAACAAATAGTTGTGCCTTGCAAATTGGTTGGTGACACTGGTGACTATTGGTGAAGGCTTCAAATAGCCTGGTTCTACAGGTTTATTCTGAAAATGCGTTGTCTGGCATCACACAGAAATTAAGAATAAGCTATTGTTTCTCTATTTCATGTGCCCCAGTGAACTAGATATTACTAGTAAGAGAAGTAGCTTTAGGCTGTAACCATTGTCAAGAAGGGCCCACCGGGGGAATGTATAATAGAAGCCCATGGCTAGGGGTGTGGCCATCCACGCAGAGGCTTGGCTAACTATTAGAGATTGTATGTTTTGGGCCCCTCTAAAGAAATATAGTAAATACTGCTATTGAATCATGATAATGTACCACATTAATAACAACAATGCACTGCAGTGAAAACACCATAGTCCTGTGCAGTATAATGTAACTTATGTATAATGTATAGTTCAAGTGCACAGTCTAACACCTGATCCGTAGAGGAGAGGGTGAGCCCTCAGGTAATAGGGCCCACCGGGGGTTTCCTCTGTACCCCTATGGGCCAGTCCAACCCTGGCTGTAACTCTTAAGGGTCTATAATGGCACTAACGTCTATTTAGGGAATATGATACAATATGGTGTCATTATGGGGCCACCAGTTGCCATTATTATTAGGCTGTACTGAGGCTATATGGAGGTACTAGCTGCTACACCAGGCATTTTTTCCATCACTCCTTCTCTCCCCTCCTCCCTCTCCTCTGTCTCTGACTCCTCTCTCTCTCTCTCTCTCTCTCTCTCTCTCTCTCTCTCTCTCTCTCTCTCTCATTACTGTCTTCCAACACCTCTTGCTGTCAGACGTTTCTATTATCAGAAGATGAAGAGAACTTCATTTGCTTCTGCTCTCTGTATATTAGAGTCAGATGATGACATAACTCATATCCCCCAAGAAAGATATATTAGTACATTTTGGTATTCTCTTGAGGCTCTTGAGCATTGGGAGGCTACCTGATGGCATCAGGTGCTCTCTGTTGGTGCAATAAGGCATATGAAAACATTACGGGGTGATCATAAAGCTATACATTGGCTTTATGAAGGTATATGGTTGGTTGAAGTATAAAGATATCTATTGGAACATTTGGCTTTATATGGCATTATGAGGCTATAAGTCTGAGTAGAAAGGATTTCCTATGGGCGTAAATAGTGAGTGTTAGCATACTGGGCAAACATAGAAGGGAATGTATGATTTTTGCGTATCTCTGGGTGATGCAGATGGGTTTTGTCCGGTTCCCTCTTTACATGAAATGGGTGCTTCAGTGCTGTAAGTGCAGGGGCAAATGCAGGATTTGGGAAGGGCGGCTTTCCATATATGTGTAATTACACATGGGCTACTTACAGTATATATCACATGTAATAATCATGCAGTAGTGTGTCTCTGAAAACAGGCATGTATCATGAATTACAATGCTACCATTAGATTTCCATTATTTAGAAAAATAAGATTTTAAACCTACCGGTAAATCTTTTTCTCGTAGTCCGTAGAGGATGCTGGGGACTCCGTAAGGACCATAAGGGAATAGACGGGCTCCGCAGGAGACATGGGCACTTTAAGAAAGACTTTAGATCTGGGTGTGCACTGGCCCCTCCCTCTATGCCCCTCCTCCAGACCTCAGTTAGAGAAACTGTGCCCAGAGGAGACGGACAGTACGAGGAAAGGATTTTGTTAATCCAAGGGCAAGATTCATACCAGCCACACCAATCACACCGTATAACTTGTGACTTACTACCCAGTTAACAGTATGACAACAACATAGCATCAGTCGAAGACCGATGAAAACTATAACATAACCCTTATGTAAGCAATAACTATATACAAGTCTTGCAGAAGTAGTCCGCACTTGGGACGGGCGCCCAGCATCCTCTACGGACTACGAGAAAAAGATTTACTGGTAGGTTTAAAATCTTATTTTCTCTTACGTCCTAGAGGATGCTGGGGACTCCGTAAGGACCATGGGGTTTATACCAAAGCTCCCAAACGGGCGGGAGAGTGCGGATGACTCTGCAGCACCGATTGAGCAAACAGGAGGTCCTCCTCAGCCAGGGTCTCAAACTTATAGAACTTTGCAAAGGTGTTTGAACCCGACCAAGTAGCAGCTCGGCATAGTTGCAGTGCCGAGACCCCTCGGGCAGCCGCCCAAGATGAGCCCTCCTTCCTAGTGGAATGGGCCTTAACCGATTTTGGTAACGGCAATCCAGCCGTCAAATGCGCCTGCTGAATCGTGTTACAGATCCAGCGAGCAATAGTCTGCTTTGAAGCAGGTGCGCCAACCTTGTTGGCCGCATATAGAACAAACAGTGCTTCTGTTTTTCTGACTCTAGCGTTCTGGCCACGTAAATTTTCAAAGCCCTGACTACATCAAGGGACTTGGAATCCTCCAAGTCTCGCGTAGCCACAGGCACCACAATAGGTTGGTTCATATGAAAAGAAGACACCACCTTAGGCAAGAATTGAGGACGGGTCCGCAATTCCGCTCTATCCATATGGAAAATTAGATAGGGGCTTTTATGAGACAAAGCCGCCAATTCCGAAACTTGCCTAGCCGAAGCCAAGGCTAACAACATGACCACTTTCCAAGTGAGATATTTCAACCCCACCGTTTTAAGTGGTTCAAACCAGTGGAACTTAAGGAAACTCAACACCACGTTAAGGTCCCAAGGTGCCACCGGAGGTACAAAAGGAGGCTGAATATGCAGCACTCCCTTCACAAAAGTCTGTACTTCTGGAAGAGAAGCTAATTCTTTTTGAAAGAAAATGGATAAGGCCGAAATCTGAACCTTAATGGAGCCTAATTTTAGGCCCATATTCACTCCAGTTTGTAGGAAGTAAATTAAGCGGCCCAGATGGAATTCTTCCGTAGGAGCAATCCTGGCCTCACACCAAGACACATATTTTCGCCATATACGGTGATAATGTTTAGCTGTCACGTCCTTTCTAGCCTTTATCAGCATAGGAATGACCTCATCCGGAATACCCTTTTCCGCTAGGATCCGGCATTCAACCGCCATGCCGTCAAACGCAGCCGCGGTAAGTCTTGGAATAGACAAGGCCCCTGTTGCAACAGGTCCTGTCTTAGAGGAAGAGGTCACGGATCTTCTGTGAGCATTTCCTGCAGATCCGGATACTAGGTCCTTCATGGCCAATCTGGAACAATGAGGATTGTTCTCACTCCTCTTTTTCTTACTATTCTCAACACCTTGGGTAAGAGAGGAAGAGGAGGAAATACATAGACCGACCGGAACACCCACGGTGTCACTAGGGCGTCTACAGCTACTGCCTGAGGGTCTCTTGACCTGGCGCAATACCTCTGTAGCTTTTTGTTGAGGCGGAACGCCATCATGTCTTTCTGGGGCAGTCCCCACCGACTTGCAATCTGTGCGAAGACTTCCTGATGAAGTCCCCACTCTCCTGGATGCAGGTCGTGTCTGCTGAGGAAGCCTGCTTCCCAGTTGTCCACTCCCGGAATGAACACTGCTGACAGTGCGCTTACATGATTCTCCGCCCAGCGAAGAATTCTGGTGGCTTCCGCCATTGCCGCTCTGCTCCTTATGCCGCCTTGGCGGTTTACATGAGCTACTGCGGTGACGTTGTCTGACTGGATCAGAACTGGTTGGTGGCGAAGTAAGGTCTCCGCTTGCCGTAGGGCGTTGTATATGGCCCTTAGTTCCAGGACGTTGATGTGAAGACAAGACTTGACCAAAGACCTTGGAAATTTCTTCCCTGTGTGACTGCTCCCCAACCTCGGAGACTCGCATCCGTGGTCACCAGGATCCAGTCCTGAATGCCGAACCTGTGGCCCTCTAGAAGGTGAGTACTCTGCAGCCACCACAGGAGAGATACCCTGGCCCTGGGGGATAGGGTGATCAACTGATGAATCTGTAGATGTGACCCGGACCACTTGTCCAGTAGGTCCCATTGGAATATCCTCGCATGGAACCTGCCGAAGGGAATGGCCTCGTATGATGCCACCATCTTTCCCAGGACTCGAGTGCAGTGATGCACTGACACCTGTTTTGGTTTCAATAGGTTCCTGACCAGAGTCATGAGTTCCTGGGCCTTTTCTATCGGAAGATAAACCCTTTTCTGGTCCGTATCCAGAATCATGCCCAAGAAAGTCAGACGAGTCGTAGGAACCAACTACGACTTGGGGATATTGAGAATCCAGCCGTGTTGCTGTAACACCTTCAGTGAAAGTGATACGCTGTTCAGCAACTGCTCTCTTGATCTCGCTTTTATGAGGAGATCGTCCAAGTACGGGATAATTGTGACACCTTGCTTTCGCAGGAGCACCATCATTTCCGCCATTACCGTGGTGAAAATTCTCGGGGCCGTGGAGAGACCAAACGGCAACGTCTGAAATTGGTAATGACAATCCTGTACCGCAAATCTTAGGTACGCCTGATGAGGTGGATAAATGGGAACATGAAGGTATGCATCCTTTATGTCCAGAGATACCATAAAATCCCCCCCTTCCAGGCTGGCGATGACCGCTCTAAGCGATTCCATCTTGAACTTGAACTTTTTCAAGTATAGGTTCAGGGATTTTAAATTTAATATGGGTCTGACCGAACCGTCTGGTTTCGGGACTACAAACAGGGTCGAGTAATATCCCCTTCCTTGTTGAAGCAGGGGAACCTTGACCACCACCTGTTGAAGATACAATTTGTGAATTGCATTTAACACTATCTCCCTTTCTGGGGGAGAAGTTGGTAGGGCCGATTTGAAAAACCGGCGAGAGGCACCTCTTCGAATTCCAGCTTGTAACCCTGGGAGATAATTTCTATCGCCCAGGGATCCACCTGTGAGTGAACCCTGATGTGGCTGAAAAGTCGAAGACGTGCCCCCACAGGGGCGGACTCCCTCAGTGGAGCCCCAGCATCATGCCGTGGATTTTGTAGAGGCCGGGGAGGACTTCTGGTCATGGGAACTAACTGTGTTGTGTAGCTTTTTTCCTCTGCCCTTACCTCTGGCAAGAAAGGACGCACCTCGTACTTTCTTGTTTCTTTGTGATCAAAAGGACTGCATTTGATAATGTGGCGCTTTCTTAGGCTGTGAGGGAATATAAGGCAAAACATTTGATTTACCAGCTGTAGCTGTGAAGACCAGGTCCGACAGACCTTCTCCAAACAATTCCTCACCCTTGTAAGGTAATACCTCCATATGCCTCTTTGAGTCGGCATCACCTGTCCATTGCTGGGTCCATAGGACCCGTCTAGCAGAAATCGACATAGCGTTGATTCTAGAACCCAGTAGACTAATGTCTCTTTGAGCATCTCTCATATATAGGACAGCATCTTTTATATGCCCTAGGGTCAATAAAATGGTATCCTTATCTAGGGTCTCAATTTCTGCTGATAAGGCATGTGTCCATGCCGCTACCGCGCTACAAACCCAGGCCGACGCAATCGCCGGTCTGAGTAAGGTACCAGAATGTGTGTAAATGGACTTCAAGGTAACCTCCTGCTTGCGGTCCGCAGGATCCTTGAGGGTAGCCGTATCTTGAGATGGTAGCGCTACCTTTTTGGATAAGCGTGTCAATGCTTTATCCACCCTAGGGGAGGATTCCCACCGTATCCTGTCCGTTGGCGGGAAAGGATACGCCATAAGAATCCTTTTGGGAATCTGCAGTTTCTTGTCTGGATATTCCCAAGCTTTTTCACATAATTCGTTCAACTCATGTGAGGGGGTAAAGGTTACCTCAGGTTTCTTTCCCTTATACATGTGTACCCTCGTGTCAGGGACAGGGGGTTCCTCTGTGATATGCAAAACATCTTTTATTGCAATAATCATATATCGAATACATTTAGCCAATTTTGGCTGCAACTTTGCATCATCGTAGTCGACACTGGAGTCAGAATCCGTGTCGGTATCTGTGTCAACAATTTGGGATAGTGGGCGCTTTTGAGACCCCGAAGGTCCCTGCGACATAGGGGCAGGCATGGGTTGAGTCCCTGACTGTACCCTAGCTTCAGCTTTGTCTAATCTTTTGTGCAATAAATTAACATTAGCACTTAAAACATTCCACATATCCATCCAGTCAGGTGTCTGCGTTGTCGACGGAGACACCTCATTCATTTTTACCTCTTCCTCCTCCTGAAAGCCTTCTACCTCAGACATGTCGACACACGCGTACCGACACACCACACACTCAGGGAATCCTCTTATCTGAAGACAGTTCCCCCATAAGGCCCTTTGGAGAGACAGAGAGAGAGTATGCCAGCACACACCCCAGCGCTATATGACCCAGGAAAAAATACTATATAATTATATGTTTACCCAGTAGCGCTGTTGTAATTTATAAATGCGCCAATTATGTGCCCCCCCCTCTTCTTCAAAACCACTTTCACCGTGGATTAAGCAGGGGAGAGTCCAGGGAGCTTCCTCTCAGCACTGTGCTGTGGAGAAAATGGCGCTGGTGAGTGCTGAGGGAGAAGCCACGCCCCCTCGGCGGCGGGCTTCTGTCCCGCTCAAATATACTGAAAAACTGGCGGGGGCTCTTATATATATACAGTGGCCAGCTGTATATATATTATTTTTGCCAGAAAAGAGGTTTATATGCTGCCCAGGGCGCCCCCCCTGCGCCCTGTACCCTTACAGTGACTGCCGTGTGTGAGGTGTATGGGAGCAATGGCGCACAGCTTCACCGCTGTGTGTTACCTCAGTGAAGATCATGAAGTCTTCTGCCGCCTCTGAAGTCTTCTTTTCTTCTCATACTCACCCGGCTTCTATCTTCCGGCTCTGTGAGGAGGACGGCGGCGCGGCTCCGGGACGAACTCCAGGGTGAGACCTGTGTTCTGACTCCCTCTGGAGCTAATGGTGTTCAGTAGCCTAAGAAGCAGAGCCTTGAAACTCACAGAAGTAGGTTCTGCTTCTCTCCCCTCAGTCCCTCGATGCAGGGAGTCTGTTGCCAGCAGGCTCCCTGAAAATAAAAAATACCTAACAAATATACTTTCTGACAGGAAGCTCAGGAGAGCTCCCTGTAGTGCACCCATCTCCTCTGGGCACAGTATCAAACTGAGGTCTGGAGGAGGGGCATAGAGGGAGGGGCCAGTGCACACCCAGATCTAAAGTCTTTCTTAAAGTGCCCATGTCTCCTGCGGAGCCCGTCTATTCCCCATGGTCCTTACGGAGTCCCCAGCATCCTCTAGGACGTAAGAGAAATGTAATTAAAATAAGTAGTAGTTAAGGTTTCCAAGGAGTGTGTACAGGGCCGGTGCTGGGGTGTTTGGCTCCTCCCTGCAAACTATAAATTTGTGCCCTCCCACACTTTACAAAGGGACAGTGCGCTCCTCTGACACGTGTTGAAAAAAGGGTGTGGTCTACATGGAAGGGGTGTGGTCACACACTATTACCCCCATTTCAAATCACGCCACACAGCAGCACAATCTTATTCACATTACACCGCACGTACTAGTGTTGCTTATACACATATTATTATTATTATTATTATTATATTTTATTTATAAGGCGCCACAAGTGTTTCACAGCGCCGTACAAAGGACAGTACAGGAAGACAAAACTTAGCATTACAGTAAATAAATAACATAAGTACAGGTAACAAAGAGCACCACAATTCTCAAAACATAATACAGCTAAGATGCATACCTCCCAACTGTCCCGATTTTCGCGGGACAGTCCCGTTTTTTGGGGACTGTCCCGCTGTCCCACCCGCGGGCCGCAGTGTCCCATGGTGGGGGGGGAAGTTGGGAGGCTCTGTCACCCGCTGCCCTGCTTAGCACAGCGTCTATTCACTGGAGTCAGAGGGAGAGGGGGCATGCCAGCGGCTCACAGAGCACTGGGCATGCCCCCTCAGTCATGAAAATGGGGGCGTGGCTCACGGTCGCGGGTCCTCCCGCTAAGCCATGCCCCATTTTCTTAGGCCACACCCCTTTTTCGGGAGCGCGCTCGGCTTTGCCGCGCGTGTGTCCCTCTTCTAACAAGCTAAAAGTTGGGAGGTATGAAGATGTAAGTAGCAAGGGAGTAATCATCGTACTACTTGGGGCTGGCGGCCATAGATAGAGATGAGCCTTTACCAGCAGGAGAAAAAAGTAAAGATGGTCGCTAAGTAGGAGAGAGCTGTTAGTGAAATGTGTCGAGAAGAGGGCTTTGACAACAAGAGGAAAGAGGGCCCTGCTCTGAAGAGCTAACAATCTAGTGGGAAGGGGTGACAGACAGATGACATGAGGTGCAAGCAAGCGGGAGGTAGCCTGATGGCAGTATGTAAGCAAAGCAGAGATGTTCAAGGCATGAGGCAGGGGGATGGAGGAGCAGCCTCATGACTAGGTTATGCATCGGAAGGGTACGCTTTGATGAATAGGTGGGTTTTTAGTGCCCGTTTGAAGCTTTGCAAGGTCGGGGAGAGTCTAATGGAGCGGGGGAGCGCGTTCCACTGAAGGGGTGCAGCATGGGCACACAATGTCCCCAATAGTAGTTTCACTTATACGCATAATGCCCCTAGTAGTGGTGATGCTTATACACATAATGTCCCCAGTAGTACTGCTTATACCCATAATGCCCTCAGTAGTAGTGCCGCTTATACACATAATGCCCCCAGTAGTAATTCTGCTTATACACATAATACTCATAGTAGTGGTGCCGCTTATACACATAATGCCCCCAGTAGTAGTGCCACTTATACACATAATGTCTCCAGTAGTAGTGCTGCTTATACACATAATGCACATAGTAGTAGTGCCTCTTATACACATAATGCCCCCAGTAGGGCCGCTTATACACATAATGACCCCAGTAGTATTGCCGCTTAGACACATAATGTCCATAGTAGTAGTGCCCCTCATACACATAATGCCCATAGTAGTACACCACTTATACACATAATGCCCATAGTAGTAGAGGGGCATATACAAAAAATGCCCCCACTAGTAGCGCCACTTATACACATACAGCTGGAGGATGGGGAACTGCCAGCAGATGCTGCCTACCCAGATAGCCTGAGCAAGAACCTGCTGCTGTAGGTGCTCTGCATGACCTTTGGAGAGGAGGTCGGCTTTAAATTAACCCCTGTCATGTAGCCACCATGTTGCAGTTAATGCAAATAATAGTAATGCCCCCACACATCTCCCTGTTATATAACTGCTGAACCCCTATCCTGTGCTTATGGTTGGCGCTGATATGCTTGTGTTTGGGATTCCGGTGGTCAGAATACCGACAGTGGCATTAATGGTTAGAATCCTGACAGGGGATGGGTAAATATGTTAACCCTAATCCTCCCTATTAGCAGCCTAAACCTAACCCTCCCACCCCCTGCAGCCTAACTCTAACACTCCCCGCGGTGGCTAAACCTGACTCCCTTTCCTGAAGCCTAAACCTAACCCTCCCCACCCTGCAGCCTACTCCAGACTCTCCCAAGGGGTGCCTATCCCTGACTCCCCCTTTCCCGCAGCCTAACCCTAACCCCCCCCCCCCACACACACACACACACACACAGCCTAAACCTACCCCCCCCCCCCTTGCTGCTACCTCTCCAGCGGCCTGGCACACAAAAGTTCAGGATCCCTACAGTCGGGATTCCAGTGCCAGGATTGTGATAGGATAGGATGCCGAAGTCAGCATTCCAAACAGTGTTGGGATTCCGGCGTCAGTATTTTGACTGCTTGCATCCTGACTGGATCCCGCGTAGCCCACCCCTTAGGTCCTGTGTAGCTCCACCCCCTCAGTGCCACGTAGCTCTGCTCCCTATTCGGCCTGGACACAGCTACTGTCACAGGGGAGGGGGAAGGAGGAGGCTACAAGCTGCCAGCACCGCTGCCTGTCAGTGGGACAGGCCCAGCAGCTGGCAGCAGCAGATGAGACAGGCGCAGCAGCAGGGATGCAAAGCAGGGAGAGCGCAGCTCCAGGCTGGTGCTGAGAGCACAGCTCCAGGCTGGCGCAGCTCCAGGCTGGTGCCTCCCTTCTATGCATCCCTTTGCTGAGCTGGATAGTGACAGGCCTGAGTGTGCAGAACAAGTAATATACTTAATATAGCTTAAGATAAGAGAAAATTCTCACCAGCAGTCCAGGTCCAGGAATTACATGGTTAATATACACACTGGAAGCAGCACTAGGGAACTACTGTCAGTCACTGCCCACACTCACCCCCATATAATGATGAGAGGACACTGGCAGTCACGGCAAAGCTGCATGTGAGGAGAGAGAGCTGCTGTGGCTGAGGCTCCGGATATTCTCTGCAAGGAGCTCTTCTCTCTGCTGAGTCCCAGCTATAGCTTCCTGCAACTGCGATCGCGGTAACCGATGAGACAGAGACAAAGTCCTCTCCTTCTCTGAAAAAGGGAATTTGGCTCATGGGGGGGGGGGGGGGGGAGGTTCTAGGTGCTCAGAAACCACCCTGCGTGTGCTACTGAAGTGGGCACTGACCATGCTATGCATGTGTGGCATACTGGAATGTTAGGAGACAACAGATTTTGGAAAGTTCCAAAAGCCTTTTGATTCTTATCAGTGAGTGGGGGAGTTTTATGGCCCCAAAACCAGTTCTGGCAGACCC
Organism: Pseudophryne corroboree; assembly: GCF_028390025.1. Classification (NCBI taxonomy): domain Eukaryota; kingdom Metazoa; phylum Chordata; class Amphibia; order Anura; family Myobatrachidae; genus Pseudophryne; species Pseudophryne corroboree. The sequence goes on along the minus strand of NC_086452.1, from coordinate 229,919,431 downwards.
TGCCACATGTAGGGGTTTAGGACAGGAAGTGCAGGGGGATTTTAGCAAAAGGAACAAAGCACAGGACAGTGCAGTATGAGCCGAGGACTGAGATGGAGGGTACAGGCTAGTGTCCAGGAGAAACGCAGTCTGGGGACTGTGGAACAAGCATGGTACTCCACAGTCCCTGGCATTATGGAACAGCATGTAGGTGCTGCTAGGAAGAGCAAGAGATATCTAGATTTGCAGTGTGAGAGCAGCTACAGCATGAGCAATCAGTGGAAGAAATAATGGGGATCCTCACCTTCAGGGGTACCCAAGAAGCAGGATGGGAGGTGTGAGTCTGCGGGAGAGGACGAGCTGGGTGAGTGAGAGGAAATCACGTTTGGTGGAAGGCCCCCAGTAACATGTCCATGAGAGATTTAGATAGAGCCCCTAGCGAATGGGGGAGAGCACACTGAAATGAATCTCAGTTTGCGGAAGCCGCACTACTGATTCCCAGAGACTGCGCTGGTATGTACTGTACTGTAATGCTGTTATTGCCCGTGAAGCAAATGAAAGGAGATGTAACCTGATGGAACCCATATGAATATTATGCTGGAGAGAAGAAAAAGAAGTTAAATGTTACTGTCGTGATAACCCTGTCTGAACTGTGAATAAACTGCTTGCTTATGTGATGAGAAGGCCTGGCGTGACAATGCTTTTTAAAAACACTGATGGATCGGCCGCTGCCCGGCTATCACAATTTGGCGTCCGCGAACAGGATCGGTACCGAAGATTTATTTGACAATTTGGGGAAACCTTTATTGGGAGGGGCCCATGAAAGCCACCTATCTCTTTTGACCCAGCGAACTGGGGGAGACAAGGGCCGGCACGGGCAGGTTCTAAGTGTTTGGCACAATTGCCAGAAGATGTTGGAACATTCATTATCATCTGTAACCCAGGACTGTAATTCAAGGGAAAAAGGCAACAGTATATGTGATTTGTGTTTCATGTGATGTTTTGCATGCCATGTTTTTCTGCTCATGTGATTGTTATATTGTATGTTTGCATGCCATGTTTTTCTGCTCATGTGATTGTTATATTGTGTGTGATACATACTGTAATTATCCTTGTATATTGTGTGTTATGTTTTGACCTTGCTATAGAGGAGTATAAGAGACTGTTCCTTGCTAGACTTTTTGCAAGCTCATAGGTATATTGCGTGGGGACACGCAAGATTTTAGCAGGGGTGTATGTGGCATACTGGAATGTTAGGAGACAACAGATTTTGGAAAGTTCCAAAAGCCTTTTGATTCTTATCAGTGAGTGGGGGAGTTTTATGGCCCCAAAACCAGTTCTGGCAGACCCTGCCACATGTAGGGGTTTAGGACAGGAAGTGCATGGGGATTTTAGCAAAAGGAACAAAGCACAGGACAGTGCAGTATGAGCCGAGGACTGAGATGGAGGGCACAGGCTAGTGTCCAGGAGAAACGCAGGAACAAGCATCTATAACTCCACAGTCCCTGGCATTATGGAACAGCATGTAGGTGCTGCTAGGAAGAGCAAGAGATATCCAGATTTGCAGTGTGAGAGCAGCTACAGCATGAGCAATCAGTGGAAGAAATAACGGGGATCCTCACCTTCAGGGGTACCCAAGAAGCAGGATGGGAGGTGTGAGTCTGCGGGAGAGGACGAGCTGGGTGAGTGATAGGAAATCACGTTTGGTGGAAGGCCCCCAGTAACGTGTCCATGAGAGATCCCGTTTAGATAGAGCCCCTAGCGAATGGGGGAGAGCACACTGAAATGAATCTCAGTTTGCGGAAGCCGCACTACTGATTCCCAGAGACTGCGCTGGTATGTACTGTACTGTAATGCTGTTATTGCTCGTGATAACCCTGTCTGAACTGTGAATAAACTGCTTGCTTAAGTGATGAGAAAGCCTGGCGTGACAATGCTTTTTAAAAACACTGATGGATCGGCCGCTGCCCGGCTATCACAATTTGGCGTCCGCGAACAAGATCGGTACCGAAGATTTATTTGACAATTTGGGGAAACCTTTATTGGGAGGGGCCCTTTTTAAAAACACTGATGGATCGGCCGCTGCCCGGCTATCACACATGAAACAATTCAATCTTATTGGTGTGTCATGGCACTGTTGTGGGAGTGTAGCTATACTGCCATGCTATTCTGAGGTGTGTGTTTGGAGAAGGCAAGCCTGTTTCTGACAAATCTCTTGTACCTAGCATGGATCAGGTGCAAGTGCCGATATCACTGATTTTAAAAACATATTGTGAGGGCTGCGCTAATACCTTATGTTTAAAAAGCAGCTACAGAGATGTGGGTTTCCACTAGCCCTGTTAGATCTGTAAAAAATTAGTAACTCCCAGCGCTATTAAACAAAGGACAATAATACAAATAGTAATGAGAAAATATATATTGGTATTTATTTTTTTATAATAGAGTAAAAATAAATCTTTGGGTATATAACTTTAATGTCCAATGATTAAGAAGAATTCATAGATGACAATTCTGCATGTAGTGTATAATTAATGAAGGGTTTGTAAAAAAAATACTCATAATAAGCAATTCCACATCAGATGTGTAATAAATAAAAGGAAAGTGTGTTTTTGTTATAAAAAATGCAGGTGTGTTCCTAATACTGGTATACGTACAAAAATGACACTGGACAAACATATAAGATAGAGTTAAGAAGTATAAAATTCTGCAGTATTAGTAGAGACGCTTGTGCGGTTTATTCTACTAAAGAATACATATAAAGGTGCTTGATGATTTAACTCCTATTTGATGTTGTATCCAAAACAGTGCTTATATGTATCAGATTCTCGATACAAAGTATAGTCTCTCCAGCCAGGGGCTTAAGCAGTAGTTAGGCAGTAGTAGCTGATAAGGATGATATCCAAAGTACACTCACCGCTATTTGTAAGTCCCACTGGTAGTCTGTTGGCCGCTGTTGGGGTCTCGTATAGGTGTGTTATAAAACGGGTGTCTGCCGGCAGACAGGTGAAATCAGCGACGGTGGTCAGTGTTTGAAAAGCGTGTGTCCAATCCGTTGCTCGGCGATCGACGCATTTCACCTGTATAGCACAGGCTTCGTCAGGATACCAGATGATTCACTATCCCGTCTTCTTATGGTAGATGCTAGAATCAAGTGGGCTAAGGGACCTTTTCCGTAAGGGGGAGGAGTTACGACGCAAGGGGGAGGAGCTAGGCCAGCGGGATAGTTCCTCTACTATCCACGCCACCAACTATTACCTTTAGTAATTAGGTGGTGAGCGAAGCGAGCCACCGTGCCCGAAGCGTGGCGAGCGAAGCGAGCCCGCGAGGGTACTTTTCGGGTACCCTGTTCGCCCGTAGCTCCTCCCCCTGGTGACGTAGCTCCTCCCTTCAATACGTCACAAGGTCCCTTCAGCCCCTCCGATATAGAACCAACCGTCTTCTTATTCCTCGTTGTGCCCTTACTTGCGGTCAAGGGTGTACATAATTTCCGGCCTCACTGTGCGCTGTACCTGTGAGATCCCTAAGGGAATTCCCTGCATGCCATGCTTAACAGGGCATATTACTAACGTCCATGTACAGTTTTTTGGAGGGCTTGCCTTTTGGTCTTCTTTTATATCGGATTGTACTCTTTAGGCACCATTCCTATTTCCTAATATCACTGATTACAGTTGCAGCCATGGAAAGAAAAATAGTGGGCAGTGTGAATTCCCACTTGAAGCCATACGTATACTAGTACTATTCCTATGGTAACTCATATTAGCATAAGGTAATCAGTGGTAAACACAGGATTTCTAGAGGGGGGAATTCCAAGTGCTTGATTTTAGAGCCATTGTCGCCAGCCCACGAACGATACATAATTAACATGTAAAAAGCTATAGCCTGCCCCCAGGGCCGGCTCTACCATTAGGCAGCTTTAGGCGGTTGCCTAGGGGTGCCGGCTCCTGGAGGGCGCCACTAAATTCATCTAGCAAAAAACTGAAGGATGACTCTGTGTGCGGCCTCCTCCTTACACTGCGCTGGCTGCTGCTTCGGGTCTAATCAGGTGCAGCCAGCGCTATCAGGCTGTACTACAGAGTGCCTCAGCGCTTCCTACATGCTAACAAGTGTAACATCATGTCATATGAAGGCACATAGGAGGAGGATGTAACTATGGCTCTGCAAGGGGCATCCCCACGGCCGCTCCTCATAGTCCTGATCCCGACTCTCTAGCAGCAAGCAGCACCTGACTACATGTCTGTCTGCACCTGCAGCATCACTTTAATGCTGCTGCCAGCTATAAGAGGAGCCATACCAATTATGAGGGAAAACAATGAAACAGCTATTAGGTAAGTAACCCATGGGGATTTCTACAGGACCACAGACAGTGCACATCTCATCACAGCCTGGTGGGTGGTTTGCACTTGTAAACAGCACAATAGGGAAACACAGGCACCGGGGTACAATACAGTACAAATGGAGGAGGGGGGGGGGGGGGTGTCAGTAATTAACTTACTGATGGGAGGATGGAACAAATATATGTATATATGTATATAATACTGTATGTATGTATACACATACACATACAATCAGAGGCGTCTTAAGAGAGGAGGGGGCCCGTGTGCACACTCCGGGTGGGCCCCCTCCTCTCCACGATGCCATAGGCTCCAGCAATATGCCGGAGTCTACTGCGCATGCGCAGGTCTCCCGAAACATGGCCATCTTTTGGAGACAAAAAATTAACGGCGCATGCGCGGTGGACATTTTTTATATGTTCTTTAGCCGCGACAGTTGCCGCTGCAGCGCCCAGCGGTGGACTTCGGATAGGTGAGTATGAAAATATGGGTGCAATGTGTGTGGTGTGGGCCCCCTCCCGGACCCAGGGGCCCGTGTGCACTACACACATTGCACCCATGATAGAAACGCCAGTGCATACAATTAAATATCCCACCCCGACCCCATATACAGATGCACTGTATACAGGATAGATAGATAGATAGATAGATAGATAGATAGATAGATAGATAGATAGATAGATAGATAGACAGATAGATAGATAGATAGAAAGCACTCAGCAAAAAAAAATTAAATTGGCCTGTGTCCTATACAATTGCCAACATGCCAGCTAGCATGTATACATAGAAGAGAGATAAATAAATTGGGATGTTACTCTCCGATTTATAATCCGGCGCTATAATTTATATATATTAATATACCAATGTATAGTAGTGATTAATAGCAGCTGAGAGAAATAAACAGCTTTATCTGAGTCATCTAAAATGATAGGGGAAGTTTCACCGTTTGGAAAAATTTTATCCAGTTTTTTAACAGCAAAGTAGCGCTTTCTACACTAATCTCTGGTAAATTTATTTAAATCCACAAATAATTCGAAAATATTTGGTTCTTTACTTGGAACGAAATTAAGGCCTTTTTTCAGAAGGTGTATTTGATCATTTGTTAATTTTTGAGACGTGAGGTTATATATTCCTTTACTGTCTACCTGTACCTTGCTTTTCTTGGACCTCTTTCCTCCTCCTCTGCATCCTCGTTTTCTCTGTATCTTTTTGGGGTATGATTTGTCAGGGTCTTGTAAGGGTTGGGGTGATGAATTACATTCAACCTGTGAAAATCCCCTGAGTGATCTGAATGGCTTTCCTCAACTCTGTACTTGGGATATGCGTCTGCACGATTTCTATTGGAATTTCTATATACACTCCTTTGGTTCTCTGATTTAGTTTGTCTGGATGTATATGTATCAGTCTTTAAGTGACTGTCTATATGTTGAGATTTAGGGACAGTTCTACTAGGATAATTAGGAGCAAATCTAGTACTATTTAATCTACCTCTTTGTTTGTTATAGGTTCTAATCCTGTTTGATTTATAATCCTCTTGATCCCTCGACCATTTCCTTTTCTTACTATAGATGAGATCTTTTTCGAATCTTTCCACTCTAGTATTTATTTGGTCATCTTTATTTTTAAATTTATTTTTAAATGAGGGCTGTTCTTTAAATCTTAATAGATCATCTTTAACTTGTTCAATTTTAGTAACTGTGTGATCTACTTTCTCATTTCTATAATTAACGAGCAATTTCATAAGTGATAGGGAACAGGTGTCCAAAGTATCATCCCACTGTTTTTGGAGGTTGGGGTTGTCATTAATAGACAGATGTTTAAACACCCTCAAACCCCTGGGGATGATCTTGGCATCTATATATTTCTGTAAAGAGACACTGTCCCACCAATTACGCATCTCTTCCTTCAAGAGATCTTCCAATTGATAGAATAATTTATTTATATCTGGATTCATATTAGTTTGAACAGTGTCATTATCTTCTTCATAAGTAAAACTAGATAAATATTGGTCACGTCTAGTTTTCCTATCATGATAGCTTCTGAACTCAACCATGGTGAACTGCACAATATATACTGGTTAATAATATATAGATAAAAAGATCAATATCTATAAAAATAGGCATATATATTTCGTAGCAAATTTAGCAATTACTTAAGCTGCCCGGATAAAGCAAACTAGAAATAGAAGAGAGATAAATAAATCGGGATGTTACTCTCCGATTTATAATCCGGCGCTATAATTTATAAATATTAATATACCAATGTATAGTAGTGATTAATAGCAGCTGAGAGAAATAAACAGCTTGCTAAGCTGCAATTAGTTTAAAGTATAGAAGGGAGAGTTACTCTGCGCTTTAAATCACTTTAGATATTATCCTATGAATTATCACTGTGCAGTTCACCATCGGTAATGATTGACTCGGTGAGACTTAAAGTATAAATAAAGGATTTTTTATCAGAAAACATATATCAATTACAATCGGTAAAATAATTAGATTGATCACTAAATATCAAAGTTAATAATTAGCAAACATGCTTTAAAATATGCAATTAATTTAGCTCTCTCAGATGAAGAACTAGTGTTCATCAAAACACTGGCGTCCCAGTGTATGGTGTGATAAATGTCCCGCAAATGATGTCCACAATCACAATGGTTGTATTATTGGTAAAACGGTGTAATCTGAAATAATTACCCATGTGCTGGTTCCTGTAGAAAGTGCAAACAGGGTCCTTTCAGATGGTATATTTGCACGTGAGATGAGGGAAATAATGTAATATGACTGCTGCAATTGAATATTAGCCGCTCCGTTTAGGGGACACTGCACGTCTCCAATGCACTGATGGATGCTGGCCGCTGATAATTGCACGACGTCTGTATATCCCTCTGAGAACACCGGACTGTTGAATTCCGCCGCGGGGCCCTGGCGTGAAGCACCCGGCGTCTGGCGGAGATGTCGCACGGCAAAGTGCTGGAGTACGTAAAGCTCCGTGAGCTATTCGAGCCTGCGGGTACCGACATCTGGAGAGCTTAATTGAGAGAGAGTGTGTCTGGGCGTCAACGCGTTTCGTCTCCTAGCAACCGGAGACTTCCTCAAGACGTATACCTCCCCTCTACGGACTTCAGAATTTATACCCGTCTGATAGCATTAAATCTTATCAGATGTGTCTGCTTAATGAATTAATGAATAGATGCTTAAAATCACTATTTTATCCTAATTTAAACAAATTTACACATATATAACTTATTCACAATATAATAATGTATCTTAAAGACGCACTGAGTCAATATAATAAACATACATTGTTTCAAAATCCACAGCAACAATTTGATTGTATCTAATATGCGGACAAGTAGCAACCAGTATACTTTATACTACACTTTACTGGGCAGCTGTAATTAGTCTATTATTGAGAGTAACGGAGTAGGTTGTCATTATCAACACAGCAATACTAAGGTAGATTTTTCTAAGGAAACTGATCGAGATGTCGAGGGGATCTTTAACTAAAAACGGGAATATATATATATATATATATATATATATGGATCGCTAGTGATAGAGTTTACAAATATAGAGAAGTAGAGACTTATATAAAGAAAATGAGTTAAAATCTATCTGCAGAGTTAATTATAATAAAATACCACATAGACATGCGTACTGGGGAGAGCAGCCTCTATCCCCAGTGAACAGTCAAATAATGCTTTGTATGTATTAGAGTGTAATTTTCAAGTAATATTAATATAAAAAATATATATAAAAAATATATATAAAAAATTATATATAAAAATAAATATAAAGATAAAAATAAAAATAAAAAATAAACATATTTATAATAATAACGTAAGAAGGACAATAACTCTTCAACTGCTATTGTGACCTATTGTATAAATAGATCCTATTATAATTGGCAGTGTTAAGGATCTATATAGCAATATATTAACTATACAAATACACTGACGTAACGGTGCATACATGTAAAGATATGTAAAAATGCAATATCTGTTTTGATTAATAATAAATTACACCAGAACTTATAAATAAGAGACTTTAAATCTATGGTTTAGTCTAGACAGGTATAAACGAGAGCTTCATTAAGACCTTCAGGATGGAGAGTATCCAGCCTGAAAATCCATGAGGACTCCCCTACACAAAGTTTTCGGAATCGGTCTCCTCCCCTTTTTGTGCTAGTGAACTGCTCTACACCTAACACGGTTAGGGATGATGGATCACCATTATGTACCCTGGAAAAATGTCGGGATACGCTATGCGTTTGTAGTTTCTTTATGATGTTAAGTCTGTGTTCTCTAAATCTTGATTTTAGGGACCTAGTCGTTCTCCCCACATACTGAAGGGAGCATGAACACTGTAGTACATAAACACAGTATTCTGAGTCACAATTAATAAATTGTTTGATCCGAAAAGAATTATTTATTAGCCGTAGAAATAACATCTGAAACCTTGTTTTTAATAAATTTACAGGTTAAGCAACTTGTTTGTTACATCTAAAACAACCTAACGGTTTCTTAGGTAACCAGGTTGGTGTTACATTTGTATTAATTGGCTTTAAAAAACTAGGAGCCAACATTTCTTTCAAGTTTGTGTTCCTCCTAAAGATAACCAATGGTTTCTTGGCCAAACATTTATTCAAAATGGGGTCTTGTTTAATAATTTCATAGTTTGTTTGAACAATTTTTTTAATAATATTAGATTTCTTATTGAATTTTGAAATAAATTTGATGGCATCTTCGACCACTATATTATTTCCCTTCACATTGTTTTTCATAGAATTAAAACCAGGATATTTAGTTTTAGGTGACTTTTCAAAGTTGGTCTCTACTAGGGTATTAGCAAACATCCAAGAATCTTCTATTAGATACAATGGATAACCTCTTTCACAAAACTGTTTCAATAAGTTGTCTACTTGAAATAGGAATGTAGAATCCTGAGAGCAATTACGTCTGATTCTGATAATTTGATTTTTTTGGGATATTTTTCACCCATGGTCTATAATGTCCGCTTGAGAAATGAAGTAAGTTACCAGCACCTACTGGTTTGATAAAGTTTGTAGATATAATCTTATCTTTCTCTATTGAGAACGTGATATCTAGAAAATTGGTGGTGGTATAACTAAAATTATGAGTGAATTTTAAATTATAAGTGTTATAATTCAAAAAGTTAACAAAATCAAGTGCTTTAAGGTGACCCCCATTCCAAATAATAAATAAATCATTGATGTAACGGCCATAGAGGACCAGGTTCTCTCTATATGGGCCGCTCCAGATGTACTCTTCTTTGAAGCGGCCCATATAGAGGTTGGCAAAACTTGGTGCAAACCTGGTCCCCATGGCCGTCCCAAGGCGTTGTAAATAATAACGGTCATCAAACAGAAAATAATTGTGAGTAAGGATAAATAATATGGCTTCCAAAACAAAGTCACGTTGTCCTTGCTTAATGGTAAGGTCTCTGTCTAAATAGTATTTGACTGACTCAATACCTTTTTGATGGGTTATGTTTGTGTAGAGGGATTGGACGTCTAGGGTTAAAAAACCCAGATCGTTAGTTCACCCCCTACCTACTGTTTGTTGTAATATATGATAAGTACGGGCAGTACGGATGGTGTAATGGTTAGCATTACTGCTTCACAGCACTGAGGTCATTGGTTCGATTCTCACCATAGCCCTAACTGTGCGGAGTTTGTATATTCTCCCCGTACTTGCGTGGGTTTCCTCCGGGTACTCCGGTTTCCTCCCACAATCCCAAAAATATACTGGTAGGCTAATTGGCTCCCAACAAAAATTAACCCTAGCGTGAATGTGTCTGTGTGTACATGTGATAGGGAATATAGATTGTAAGCTCCACTAGGGCAGGGACTAATGTGAATGGCCAAATATTCTCTGTAAAGCGCTGCGGAATATGTGTGCGCTATATAAATAACTGGTAATAAATAATAATAAATAAATAAGTATCTTTAATATATGACTTTAAAGTGACAACCTGACCCTGTAAATGGAAGTCCACAAAATGGGATAAATTAGAAGTTAGTGATTCCACTCCCAAAATAATAGGTCTCCCTGGTGGATGTGACAAATCTTTATGAATCTTGGGTAAGTGATAAAAAATGGGAGTGATAGGGTGTGAGGGTAACAAAAAATAAAATTAATCTTCAGATATCACGTTATCAGATTTTGCTGTTTGTAACATGTTTTTTAGTTCGGACAGAAAGTGGGATGTGGGATTGGTCTGTAGAGTCTGATAGTACTCCATGTCATTGAGCTGCCTCTGTCATTGTCATTGCCTCTTTACATGTATGCACCGTTACGTCGGTGTATTTGTATAGTTAATATATTGCTATATAGATCCTTAACACTGCCAATTATAATAGGATCTATTTATACAATAGGTCACAATAGCAGTTGACAAGTTATTGTCCTTCTTACGTTATTATTATAAATATGTTTATTTTTATTTTTTATTTTTATTTTTATTTTTATCTTTATATTTATTTTTATATATAATTTTTTATATATTTTTTTATATATATTTTTTATATTAATATTACTTGAAAATTACACTCTAATACATACAAAGCATTATTTGACTGTTCACTGGGGATAGAGACTGCTCTCCCCAGTACGCATGTCTATGTGGTATTTTATTATAATTAACTCTGCAGATAGATTTTAACTCATTTTCTTTATATAAGTCTCTACCTCTCTATATTTGTAACCTCTATCACTAGCGATCCATATATATATATATATATATTGATGTCCACACAAGTGGCGGGCGCACTCTCACTGATACAACACTTCTTCAATATTAATGTTCTTTATTGTAGCCTCATAAAATCGACGTTTCGATCCTTCCACAGGATCTTTTTCAGGAAAGGCAATACGAAATCATTTGTTCTCAGTATATACAATCATTAGATAATGCTCATGGGCTCAGCGGCAACCGTGTCGACATCCAGCAGGCTACCAACAACATAAGTGGTCCCATAACAACTATAAGGATCACAATCCCAGTGTGCTGTGTCCTGGGTTCTCTGTTGTTCCTCCTGGGAACACATGGCTGATGCTGACTCGTGGCTGGACTGATTAGCACATAGGAACAACAGAGAACCCAGGACACAGCACACTGGGATTGTGATCCTTATAGTTGTTATGGGACCACTTATGTTGTTGGTAGCCTGCTGGATGTCGACACGGTTGCCGCTGAGCCCATGAGCATTATCTAATGATTGTATATACTGAGAACAAATGATTTCGTATTGCCTTTCCTGAAAAAGATCCTGTGGAAGGATCGAAACGTCGATTTTATGAGGCTACAATAAAGAACATTAATATTGAAGAAGTGTTGTATCAGTGAGAGTGCGCCCGCCACTTGTGTGGACATCAATATATTCAGCGGACTTCGTTCTGTTGGGATAGCACCCACCATTGAATTACTGATGCGAGTACAGGACCCTTTTGTTATATATATATATATATATATATATATATTCCCGTTTTTAGTTAAAGATCCCCTCAACATCTCGATCAGTTTCCTAAGAAAAATCTACCTTAGTATTGCTGTGTTGATAATGACAACCTACTCCGTTACTCTCAATAATAGACTAATTACAGCTGCCCAGTAAAGTGTAGTATAAAGTATACTGGGTGCTACTTGTCCGCATATTAGATACAATCAAATTGTTGCTGTGGATTTTGAAACAATGTATGTTTATTATATTGACTCAGTGCGTCTTTAAGATACATTATTATATTGTGAATAAGTTATATATGTGTAAATTTGTTTAAATTAGGATAAAATAGTGATTTTAAGCATCTATTCATTAATTGATTAAGCAGACACATCTGATAAGATTTAATGCTATCAGACGGGTATAAATTCTGAAGTCCGTAGAGGGGAGGTATACGTCTTGAGGAAGTCTCCGGTTGCTAGGAGACGAAACGCGTTGACGCCCAGACACACTCTCTCTCAATTAAGCTCTCCAGGTGTCGGTACCCACAGGCTCGAATAGCTCACGGAGCTTTACTTACTCCAACACTTTGCCGTGCGACATCTCCGCCAGACGCCGGGTGCTTCACGCCGGGGCCCCGCGACAGAATTCAACAGTCCGGTGTTCTCAGAGGGATATACAGACGTCGTGCAATTATCAGCGGCCAGCATCCATCAGTGCATTGGAGACGTGCAGTGTCCCCTAAACGGAGCGGCTAATATTCAATTGCAGCAGTCATATTACATTATTTCCCTCATCTCACGTGCAAATATACCATCTGAAAGGACCCTGTTTGCACTTTCTACAGGAACCAGCACATGGGTAATTATTTCAGATTACACCGTTTTACCAATAATACAACCATTGTGATTGTGGATATCATTTGCGGGACATTTATCACACCATACACTGGGACGCCAGTGTTTTGATGAACACTGGTTCTTCATCTGAGAGAGCTAAATTAATTGCATATTTTAAAGCATGTTTGCTAATTATTAACTTTGATATTTAGTGATCAATCTAATTATTTTACCGATTGTAATTGATATATGTTTTCTGATAAAAAATCCTTTATTTATACTTTAAGTCTCACTGAGTCAATCATTACCGATGGTGAACTGCACAGTGATAATTCATAGGATAATATCTAAAGTGATTTAAAGCGCAGAGTAACTCTCCCTTCTATACTTTAAACTAATTGCAGCTTAGCAAGCTGTTTATTTCTCTCAGCTGCTATTAATCACTACTATACATTGGTATATTAATATTTATAAATTATAGCGCCGGAGTATAAATCGGAGAGTAACATCCCGATTTATTTATCTCTCTTCTATTTCTAGTTTGCTTTATCCGGGCAGCTTAAGTAATTGCTAAATTTGCTACGAAATATATATACCTACTTTTATAGATATTGATCTTTTTATCTATATATTATTAACCAGTATATATTGTGCAGTTCACCATGGTTGAGTTCAGAAGCTATCATGATAGGAAAACTAGACGTGGCCAATATTTATCTAGTTTTACTTATGAAGAAGATAATGACACTGTTCAAACTAATATGAATCCAGATATGAATAAATTATTCTATCAATTGGAAGATCTCTTGAAGGAAGAGATGCGTAATTGGTGGGACAGTGTCTCTTTACAGAAATATATAGATGCCAAGATCATCCCCAGGGGTTTGAGGGTGTTTAAACTAGAGATGAGCGCCTGAAATTTTTCGGGTTTTGTGTTTTGGTTTTGGGTTCGGTTCCGCGGCCGTGTTTTGGGTTCGACCGCGTTTTGGCAAAACCTCACCGAATTTTTTTTGTCGGATTCGGGTGTGTTTTGGATTCGGGTGTTTTTTTTTAAAAAACACTAAAAAACAGCTTAAATCATAGAATTTGGGGGTCATTTTGATCCCATATTATTATTAACCTCAAAAACCATAATTTCCACTCATTTTCAGTCTATTCTGAATACCTCACACCTCACAATATTATTTTTAGTCCTAAAATTTGCACCAAGGTCGCTGGATGACTAAGCTAAGCGACACTAGTGGCCGACACAATCACCTGGCCCATCTAGGAGTGGCACTGCAGTGTCACGCAGGATGTCCCTTCCAAAAAAGCCTCCCCAATCAGCACATGACGCAAAGAAAAAAAGAGGCGCAATGAGGTAGCTGACTGTGTGAGTAAGATAAGCGACCCTAGTGGCCGACACAAACACCGGGCCCATTTAGGAGTGGCACTGCAGTGTCACGCAGGATGTCCCTTCCAAAAAACCCTCCCCAATCAGCACATGACGCAAAGAAAAAAAGAGGCGCAATGAGGTAGCTGACTGTGTGAGTAAGATTAGCGACCCTAGTGGCCGACACAAACACCGGGCCCATTTAGGAGTGGCACTGCAGTGTCACGCAGGATGTCCCTTCCAAAAAACCCTCCCCAATCAGCACATGACGCAAAGAAAAAAAGAGGCGCAATGAGGTAGCTGACTGTGTGAGTAAGATTAGCGACCCTAGTGGCCGACACAAACACCGGGCCCATTTAGGAGTGGCACTGCAGTGTCACGCAGGATGTCCCTTCCAAAAAACCCTCCCCAATCAGCACATGACGCAAAGAAAAAAAGAGGCGCAATGAGGTAGCTGACTGTGTGAGTAAGATTAGCGACCCTAGTGGCCGACACAAACACCGGGCCCATTTAGGAGTGGCACTGCAGTGTCACGCAGGATGTCCCTTCCAAAAAACCCTCCCCAAACAGCACATGACGCAAAGAAAAAGAAAAGAAAAAAGAGGTGCAAGATGGAATTGTCCTTGGGCCCTCCCACCCACCCTTATGTTGTATAAACAAAACAGGACATGCACACTTTAACCAACCCATCATTTCAGTGACAGGGTCTGCCACACGACTGTGACTGATATGACGGGTTGGTTTGGACCCCCCCCAAAAAAGAAGCAATTAATCTCTCCTTGCACAAACTGGCTCTACAGAGGCAAGATGTCCACCTCATCATCACCCTCCGATATATCACCGTGTACATCCCCCTCCTCACAGATTATCAATTCGTCCCCACTGGAATCCACCATCTCAGCTCCCTGTGTACTTTGTGGAGGCAATTGCTGCTGGTCAATGTCTCCGCGGAGGAATTGATTATAATTCATTTTAATGAACATCATCTTCTCCACATTTTCTGGATGTAACCTCGTACGCCGATTGCTGACAAGGTGAGCGGCGGCACTAAACACTCTTTTGGAGTACACACTTGTGGGAGGGCAACTTAGGTAGAATAAAGCCAGTTTGTGCAATGGCCTCCAAATTGCCTCTTTTTCCTGCCAGTATAAGTATGGACTGTGTGACGTGCCTACTTGGATGCGGTCACTCATATAATCCTCCACCATTCTTTCAATGGTGAGAGAATCATATGCAGTGACAGTAGACGACATGTCCGTAATCGTTGTCAGGTCCTTCAGTCCGGACCAGATGTCAGCATCAGCAGTCGCTCCAGACTGCCCTGCATCACCGCCAGCGGGTGGGCTCGGAATTCTGAGCCTTTTCCTCGCACCCCCAGTTGCGGGAGAATGTGAAGGAGGAGATGTTGACAGGTCGCGTTCCGCTTGACTTGACAATTTTCTCACCAGCAGGTCTTTCAACCCCAGCAGACTTGTGTCTGCCGGAAAGAGAGATCCAAGGTAGGCTTTAAATCTAGGATCGAGCACGGTGGCCAAAATGTAGTGCTCTGATTTCAACAGATTGACCACCCGTGAATCCTTGTTAAGCGAATTAAGGGCTCCATCCACAAGTCCCACATGCCTAGCGGAATCGCTCCGTGTTAGCTCCTCCTTCAATGTCTCCAGCTTCTTCTGCAAAAGCCTGATGAGGGGAATGACCTGACTCAGGCTGGCAGTGTCTGAACTGACTTCACGTGTGGCAAGTTCAAAGGGCATCAGAACCTTGCACAACGTTGAAATCATTCTCCACTGCGCTTGAGACAGGTGCATTCCACCTCCTATATCGTGCTCAATTGTATAGGCTTGAATGGCCTTTTGCTGCTCCTCCAACCTCTGAAGCATATAGAGGGTTGAATTCCACCTCGTTACCACTTCTTGCTTCAGATGATGGCAGGGCAGGTTCAGTAGTTTTTGGTGGTGCTCCAGTCTTCTGTACGTGGTGCCTGTACGCCGAAAGTGTCCCGCAATTTTTCTGGCCACCGACAGCATCTCTTGCACGCCCCTGTCGTTTTTTAAATAATTCTGCACCACCAAATTCAAGGTATGTGCAAAACATGGGACGTGCTGGAATTTGCCCATATTTAATGCACACACAATATTGCTGGCGTTGTCCGATGCCACAAATCCACAGGAGAGTCCAATTGGGGTAAGCCATTCCGCGATGATCTTCCTCAGTTGCCGTAAGAGGTTTTCAGCTGTGTGCGTATTCTGGAAACCGGTGATACAAAGCGTAGCCTGCCTAGGAAAGAGTTGGCGTTTGCGAGATGCTGCTACTGGTGCCGCCGCTGCTGTTCTTGCGGTGGGAGTCCATACATCTACCCAGTGGGCTGTCACAGTCATATAGTCCTGACCCTGCCCTGCTCCACTTGTCCACATGTCCGTGGTTAAGTGGACATTGGGTACAACTGCATTTTTTAGGACACTGGTGAGTCTTTTTCTGACGTCCGTGTACATTCTCGGTATCGCCTGCCTAGAGAAGTGGAACCTAGATGGTATTTGGTAACGGGGGCACACTGCCTCAATAAATTGTCTAGTTCCCTGTGAACTAACGGCGGATACCGGACGCACGTCTAACACCAACATAGTTGTCAAGGCCTCAGTTATCCGCTTTGCAGCAGGATGACTGCTGTGATATTTCATCTTCCTCGCAAAGGACTGTTGAACAGTCAATTGCTTACTGGAAGTAGTACAAGTGGGCTTACGACTTCCCCTCTGGGATGACCATCGACTCCCAGCAGCAACAACAGCAGCGCCAGCAGCAGTAGGCGTTACACGCAAGGATGCATCGGAGGAATCCCAGGCAGGAGAGGACTCGTCAGAATTGCCAGTGACATTGCCTGCAGGACTATTGGCATTCCTGGGGAAGGAGGAAATTGACACTGAGGGAGTTGGTGGAGTGGTTTGCGTGAGCTTGGTTACAAGAGGAAGGGATTTACTGGTCAGTGGACTGCTTCCGCTGTCACCCAAAGTTTTTGAACTTGTCACTGACTTATTATGAATGCGCTGCAGGTGACGTATAAGGGAGGATGTTCCGAGGTGGTTAACGTCCTTACCCCTACTTATTACAGCTTGACAAAGGGAACACACGGCTTGACACCTGTTGTCCGCATTTCTGTTGAAATAGTTCCACACCGAAGAGCTGATTTTTTTGGTATTTTCACCAGGCATGTCAACGGCCATATTCCTCCCACGGACAACAGGTGTCTCCCCGGGTGCCTGACTTAAACAAACCACCTCACCATCAGAATCCTCCTGGTCAATTTCCTCCCCAGCGCCAGCAACACCCATATCCTCCTCATCCTGGTGTACTTCAACACTGACATCTTCAATCTGACTATCAGGAACTGGACTGCGGGTGCTCCTTCCAGCACTTGCAGGGGGCGTGCAAATGGTGGAAGGCGCATGCTCTTCACGTCCAGTGTTGGGAAGGTCAGGCATCGCAACCGACACAATTGGACTCTCCTTGTGGATTTGGGATTTCGAAGAACGCACAGTTCTTTGCGGTGCTACTGCTTTTGCCAGCTTGAGTCTTTTCATTTTTCTAGCGAGAGGCTGAGTGCCTCCATCCTCATGTGAAGCTGAACCACTAGCCATGAACATAGGCCAGGGCCTCAGCCGTTCCTTGCCACTCCGTGTGGTAAATGGCATATTGGCAAGTTTACGCTTCTCCTCCGACAATTTTATTTTAGGTTTTGGAGTCCTTTTTTTACTGATATTTGGTGTTTTGGATTTGACATGCTCTGTACTATGACATTGGGCATCGGCCTTGGCAGACGACGTTGCTGGCATTTCATCGTCTCGGCCATGACTAGTGGCAGCAGCTTCAGCACGAGGTGGAAGTGGATCTTGATCTTTCCCTAATTTTGGAACCTCAACATTTTTGTTCTCCATATTTTAATAGGCACAACTAAAAGGCACCTCAGGTAAACAATGGAGATGGATGGATACTAGTATACAATTATGGACGGACTGCCGAGTGCCGACACAGAGGTAGCTACAGCCGTGAACTACCGTACTGTGTCTGCTGCTAATATAGACTGGTTGATAAAGAGATGTCGTAGTATGTATGTATGAAGAAGAAAGAAAAAAAAACCACGGTTAGGTGGTATACAATTATGGACGGACTGCCGAGTGCCGACACAGAGGTAGCCACAGCCGTGAACTACCGTACTGTACTGTGTCTGCTGCTAATATAGACTGGTTGATAAAGAGATGTCGTAGTATGTATGTATAAAGAAGAAAGAAAAAAAACCACGGTTAGGTGGTATACAATTATGGACGGACTGCCGAGTGCCGACACAGAGGTAGCCACAGCCGTGAACTACCGTACTGTACTGTGTCTGCTGCTAATATAGACTGGTTGATAAAGAGATGTCGTAGTATGTATGTATGAAGAAGAAAGAAAAAAAAACCACGGTTAGGTGGTATACAATTATGGACGGACTGCCGAGTGCCGACACAGAGGTAGCCACAGCCGTGAACTACCGTACTGTACTGTGTCTGCTGCTAATATAGACTGGTTGATAAAGAGATGTCGTAGTATGTATGTATAAAGAAGAAAGAAAAAAAACCACGGTTAGGTGGTATACAATTATGGACGGACTGCCGAGTGCCGACACAGAGGTAGCCACAGCCGTGAACTACCGTACTGTACTGTGTCTGCTGCTAATATAGACTGGTTGATAAAGAGATGTCGTAGTATGTATGTATGAAGAAGAAAGAAAAAAAAACCACGGGTAGGTGGTATACAATTATGGACGGACTGCCGAGTGCCGACACAGAGGTAGCCACAGCCGTGAACTACCGTACTGTACTGTGTCTGCTGCTAATAAAGACTGGTTGATAAAGAGATGTAGTAGTATGTATGTATAAAGAAGAAAGAAAAAAAAACCACGGGTAGGTGGTATAAAATTATGAACGGACTGCCGAGTGCCGACACAGAGGTAGCCACAGCCGTGAACTACCGTACTGTACTGTGTCTGCTGCTAATATAGACTGGTTGATAAAGAGATGTCGTAGTATGTATGTATGAAGAAGAAAGAAAAAAAAACCACGGTTAGGTGGTATACAATTATGGACGGACTGCCGAGTGCCGACACAGAGGTAGCCACAGCCGTGAACTACCGTACTGTACTGTGTCTGCTGCTAATATAGACTGGTTGATAAAGAGATGTCGTAGTATGTATGTATAAAGAAGAAAGAAAAAAAAACCACGGTTAGGTGGTATACAATTATGGACGGACTGCCGAGTGCCGACACAGAGGTAGCCACAGCCGTGAACTACCGTACTGTACTGTGTCTGCTGCTAATATAGACTGGTTGATAAAGAGATGTCGTAGTATGTATGTATGAAGAAGAAAGAAAAAAAAACCACGGTTAGGTGGTATACAATTATGGACGGACTGCCGAGTGCCGACACAGAGGTAGCCACAGCCGTGAACTACCGTACTGTACTGTGTCTGCTGCTAATATAGACTGGTTGATAAAGAGATGTCGTAGTATGTATGTATAAAGAAGAAAGAAAAAAAAACCACGGTTAGGTGGTATACAATTATGGACGGACTGCCGAGTGCCGACACAGAGGTAGCCACAGCCGTGAACTACCGTACTGTACTGTGTCTGCTGCTAATATAGACTGGTTGATAAAGAGATGTAGTAGTATGTATGTATAAAGAAGAAAGAAAAAAAAACCACGGGTAGGTGGTATACAATTATGGATGGACTGCCGAGTGCCGACACAGAGGTAGCTACAGCCGTGAACTACCGTACTGTGTCTGCTGCGACTGGATGATAAATAATGATATAAAAAATATATATATATCACTACTGCAGCCGGACAGGTATATATATTATATAATGACGGACCTGCTGGACACTGTCTGTCAGCAGAATGAGTTTTTTATAGAATAAAAAAAAAAACACCACACAAGTGAAGTCACACGACGAGTGTTTAACTTTTTCAGGCAATCACAATATAGTATACTACTAACTATACTGGTGGTCAGTGTGGTCAGGTCACTGGTCAGTCACACTGGCAGTGGCACTCCTGCAGCAAAAGTGTGCACTGTTTAATTTTAATATAATATGTACTCCTGGCTCCTGCTATAACCTATAACTGGCACTGCAGTGCTCCCCAGTCTCCCCCACAATTATAAGCTGTGTGAGCTGAGCACAGTCAGATATATAATATATATACATAGATGATGCAGCACACTGGGCTGAGCAGTGCACACAGATATGGTATGTGACTGTCTTGTACTCCTGGCTCCTGCTATAACCTATAACTGGCACTGCAGTGCTCCCCAGTCTCCCCCACAATTATAAGCTGTGTGAGCTGAGCACAGTCAGATATATAATATATACATAGATGATGCAGGCATGCAGCACACTGGGCTGAGCAGTGCACACAGATATGGTATGTGACTGAGTCACTGTGTGTACCGTTTTTTTCAGGCAGAGAACGGATATATTAAATAAAACAACTGCACTGCTGGTGGTCACTGTGGTCAGTCACTAAACTCTGCACTCTCTTCTACAGTATCAGCCTCAGGTCAATCTCTCTCTCTCTCTCTCTCTCTCTCCTAATCTAAATGGAGAGGACGCCAGCCACGTCCTCTCCCTATCAATCTCAATGCACGTGTGAAAATGGCGGCGACGCGCGGCTCCTTATATAGAATCCGAGTCTCGCGAGAATCCGACAGCGTCATGATGACGTTCGGGCGCGCTCGGGTTAACCGAGCAAGGCGGGAAGATCCGAGTCGCTCGGACCCGTGAAAAAAAACATGAAGTTCGTGCGGGTTCGGATTCAGAGAAACCGAACCCGCTCATCTCTAGTTTAAACATCTGTCTATTAATGACAACCCCAACCTCCAAAAACAGTGGGATGATACTTTGGACACCTGTTCCCTATCACTTATGAAATTGCTCGTTAATTATAGAAATGAGAAAGTAGATCACACAGTTACTAAAATTGAACAAGTTAAAGATGATCTATTAAGATTTAAAGAACAGCCCTCATTTAAAAATAAAGATGACCAAATAAATACTAGAGTGGAAAGATTCGAAAAAGATCTCATCTATAGTAAGAAAAGGAAATGGTTGAGGGATCAAGAGGATTATAAATCAAACAGGATTAGAACCTATAACACACAAAGAGGTAGATTAAATAGTACTAGATTTGCTCCTAATTATCCTAGTAGAACTGTCCCTAAATCTCAACATATAGACACTCACTTAAAGACTGATACATATACACCCAGACAAACTAAATCAGAGAACCAAAGGAGTGTATATAGAAATTCCAATAGAAATCGTGCAGACGCATATCCCAAGTACAGAGTTGAGGAAAGCCATTCAGATCAATCAGGAGATTTTCACAGGTTGAATGTAATTCATCACCCCAACCCTTTCAAGACCCTGACAAATTATACCCCAAAAAGATACAGGTAAAGTTCCAAGTAAAGAACCAAATATTTTCGAATTATTTGTTGATTTCAATAAATTTACCAGAGATTTGTGTAGAAAGCGCTACTTTGCTGTTAAAAAACTGGATAAAAAATTTCCAAACGGTGACACTTCCCCTATCATTTTAGATGACTCAGATAAAGCTGGTTTATGTACATTGGAGGAACTATTCCTGGAGAGCAATAATACAGAACTAAAATTATTTGATACTTCCTCAAGAGACCCTAGGTCTCTCTGTCCAAAATTTAAAAAGAAGTCTAGTTTCTTTCCGCTGGAACAAAAAAGTCCAGCGATTACTGTTTTTTATAACAAAACCCTTCACGATTTCAAAGCGTTATGTCAGAAAACCGAAAGGAATAAAAGAAAGTCAACAGTATATCATATGCAAAATCTGACTAAAGCAGAGAGGAATGCAATAAAAACTTTTACAGATGACCCTTCGCTGGTTATAAAATCAGCAGATAAAGGGGGGGGGGGGGATAGTCTTACAGTCAAGAACTGACTATGTTGCAGAAGCATATAGGCAGCTCAATGACATGGAGTACTATCAGACTCTACAGACCAATCCCACATCCCACTTTCTGTCCGAACTAAAAAACATGTTACAAACAGCAAAATCTGATAACGTGATATCTGAAGATTAATTTTATTTTTTGTTACCCTCACACCCTATCACTCCCATTTTTTTATCACTTACCCAAGATTCATAAAGATTTGTCATATCCACCAGGGAGACCTATTATTTCGGGAGTGGAATCACTAAATTCTAATTTATCCCATTTTGTGGACTTCCATTTACAGGGTCAGGTTGTCACTTTAAAGTCATATATTAAAGATACTTATCATATATTACAACAAAAAGTAGGTAGGGGGTGGACTAACGATCTGGGTTTTTTAACCCTAGACGTCCAATCCCTCTACACAAACATACCCCATCAAAAAGGTATTGAGTCAGTCAAATACTGTTTAGACAGAGACCTTACCAATAAGCAAGGACAACGTGACTTTGTTTTGGAAGCTATATTATTTATCCTTACTCACAATTATTTTCTGTTTGATGACCGTTATTATTTACAACGCCTTGGGACGGCCATGGGGACCAGGTTTGCACCAAGTTTTGCCAACCTCTATATGGGCCGCTTCGAAGAAGAGTACATCTGGAGCGGCCCATATAGAGAGAACCTGGTCCTCTATGGCCGTTACATCGATGATTTATTTATTATTTGGAATGGGGGTCACCTTAAAGCACTTGATTTTGTTAACTTTTTGAATGATAACACTTATAATTTAAAATTCACTCATAATTTTAGTTATACCACCACCAATTTTCTAGATATTACGTTCTCAATAGAGAAAGATAAGATTATATCTACAAACTTTATCAAACCAGTAGGTGCTGGTAACTTTCTTCATTTCTCAAGCGGACATTATAGACCATGGGTGAAAAATATCCCAAAAAATCAAATTATCAGAATCAGACGTAATTGCTCTCAGGATTCTACATTCCTATTTCAAGTAGACAACTTATTGAAACAGTTTTGTGAAAGAGGTTATCCATCGTATCTAATAGAAGATTCTTGGATGTTTGCTAATACCCTAGTAGAGACCAACTTCGAAAAGTCACCTAAAACTAAATATCCTGGTTTTAATTCTATGAAAAACAATGTGAAGGGAAATAATATAGTGGTCGAAGATTCCATCAAATTTATTTCAAAATTCAATAAGAAATCTAATATTATTAAAAAAATTGTTCAAACAAACTATGAAATTATTAAACAAGACCCCATTTTGAATAAATGTTTGGCCAAGAAACCATTGGTTATCTTTAGGAGGAACACAAACTTGAAAGAAATGTTGGCTCCTAGTTTTTTAAAGCCAATTAATACAAATGTAACACCAACCTGGTTACCTAAGAAACCGTTAGGTTGTTTTAGATGTAACAAACAAGTTTGCTTAACCTGTAACTTTATTAAGAACAAGGTTTCAGATGTTATTTCTACGGCTAATAATAATTCTTTTCGGATCAAAAATTTATTAATGGGGGCGTGGTCTGACTGTTGAGGAGTGCAGGCGTACTTTTGTCTGGCTCCTCTGCTCACCTTAATTAAAGACATTTCTATAGGGTCAATACCCTCTGTGGACATCCTCCGGGGGCTCCCCTCCCCCCCTGTAACACTCCTGTGCCCAGCATAGCTGACCGCAGAGCCGGGGTGCAGTTTTATCTGTTCCCGCAGGTTGCGGCCTTCACACCTCCTGGAGCCGGGGCCTCGCGTACTCCCCGCACCCGCGTTTGGAGCTCCATAGCAGGGACGCGGCGCCGGGAAGCGGCGCGGACCTTCCCCGGGACATAGGAGTCATCGGCTGGCTCCCCCTGACCCCCAGGGTGGACACCCCCCATGGGCAGCAAGTAGAGAAGGCATCTGGCGGTGGGGGACAGCAGTAAGGCAGGCACCCAGGAGACGCGGCGGCCATTTTGGATCCCTCTGGAGAGGCTGGATATGTGAAGGTAGTGTGCCTGTTTGCTGTGGGTGACTTTGGACTGGGGCTGCACTGGATCTGGTGGCCCTCTGGCTCTACTTTAGCTGTGTTCCCACTCTGGGGCCTCTGTTGAGGGATCTGGGCTTTTACCTTTTTTTGTGTGTGGAACTTTAGACCAGTATCTTCTTCTACCACAACTGCCCCATCCTGTGGCCACTGGGTGTAACTGCATGCACTTCTCCCACAGTGTGCTCGATACATAATACATATTATACTGCAGGCTTCATTGGAACGCAGCTGTCCCAGCACCGGCCGTGAAAATCAGATGCGTTGTCCACATGGTAAAATGACCACGCTATTATGATTATGATGTGATTGCTCTGAGATAACTCTGCCTCCACCCGACTGCTCCAATGACATGATATGACAATTCAACTTTCATGTGGATTCTTCTTTGATTGCTATTACTGATGTCTCCTGTCTCCAGTTCCTCTATTTGTGTCGGTCAGCTCTATTATGCCTCCCAAGAAATGTAAGTCTGCGAAAGCTGTTTCCCAAGTGGCATTCTTTAAACCTTCTCCTCAAGCCGCTAAAACAAAAGATGTCCGGAGTGGCTCCTCTGTTCTCCCTGTGTCCTCGCCACTGCGAGCTGCGTCCGCCCCTACCACTGTCACCGCACACACCAGCTCTATCAAGGACAGTGACTCGCTTACGGTGGGTGCTATGAAGCATCTCCTAACGCAATTTAAGGATGAAGTTGCGGCAGAATTCAGAGCGACTATGAAGGAATGCCAGAGATCTATTGATGAGATTGGTGGCCGCACCGATCACTTAGAAACAAAAATATGTGAAGTGGTGTCGTCGCATAATGACCTGATCTCTTCCCATGATCTGCTTCAAAATGAGGTCACAGCACTCAGAGACAAACTTTCGGAGCTGGAGGACAGATCGAGACGTAACAATATAAAGTTGCGAGGTGTTCCAGAGGCTGTCGACAATAGCGCTTTGAACGATTTTGCAGTTGACCTCTTTAGCAAACTCCTTCCCTCATACCGCTCGTCGGACTTTCTGATTGATCGCATCCATAGGCTCCCTAAAGCCAGGAACGCTCCTGATGGGGTCCCCCGAGACGTCCTTATGAGGTTACATTATTTCCATGTGAAGGAGGCAATTTTGAAAGCTGCAAGATCCTCGGATACTGCTTCGGAGGCTTTGGGCTCACTTCAGCTATTCGGAGACCTGTCCCCTGCTTCTCTAGCGAAAAGGCGCTCTCTTTACCCCATCACGTCAGTGTTACGCAAAGAGAACATTCTATACAGATGGGGATTCCCTACAAAGTTGCTTATTTCTCGAGAAGGTTCTACTGTCGTTATAACGAACGTTGAGGAGGGTAAAAAGATCCTCGCATCATGGAACTCTGCAAGCTCATCTACACACACCTCGCCTGAACGAGGCCTTCAGCGGGACTGGGCCTCGTCGGCTGCTGATCTTTGAGTATCATCTGTTCTATTATGCTTGCATTGTTTTTATATCTTTCTGATCGTTTGTTATATCATGTTTCCTATTTTACACCAGTTCCTTGGCGGATGCTTATTATGGGTGTTTATGTAAGGCCTATTTGAGTGTTGTTAGACTGTTTTTAGGTGATACCTCAACACCGTTGGTTTAATGTTTGTTGTCTGCCTCTGCTGCCCCGTCTGCCGCCCACGTCTCTTTGTCAGCTGGGTGTTCTACCCTAGATTATTATTATTTTTTTGTTTGTTTGTTTATTAATCCCGGAGGCTGGCGATGCGGGGGTCCAGAGATAGAGGTCCGAGAAACTGCATCTTGTTAAATTTTGGTTCGGGTGTGGGCAGAGTGACCACTACCCCCCCATAGAGTAATTCTGAGTCGCCATGGTTAGGCGTCCAACCGTGCCCCCGAGAGGGGTTAATGTTATGTTTCCTTTAATTGTTATTCTCCTTTTTCTTATCCTTTCTTTCCCTTTTCCTCTCCTTCTGTCTGGAAATTGTTGCACATACTTTCTACATGCCAGCTGGTTTATGATAATTTTGCAATCTTCGATACCTTTACAGTATGGTTAACATTGTTTCTATAAATGCAAAAGGTCTTAATTCCCCACATAAGAGGAAGTTAGCACTTAATTATTTTCATAAACTTAAAGCTCAAATCATAGCCGTCCAAGAGACACATTTTATTAATTCGGCCCCTCCACGGTTTACTAATGTGAGATTTCCCCATTGTTATTTGGCCAATGGACCAACGAAGAAGGAGGGGGTGGCAATCTTGGTGTCTCAACATTGCGCGTTTTCCCTCACGTCGCAATACTGCAACCCTGAGGGGAGAATTCTAATCTTGGTGGGCACTCTTGAAAATAAAGAGGTGACGATTGTTTCTTGTTATGCCCCGAACACCAAGCAACTAGCATTCTGCAGGAAACTCTGTGCTAAGGTGCAACAATTGGCCAAGGGTGCTTTACTTTTCTTGGGGGACTTTAATTTGACCCTTGACCCTTTGGTTGATAACTCTGGCAAGCGGCCCTCACTCTCCAGTCAGCTCCATAGGAATGCAAAGGGCTTTAGCCAACTATTGGCGGAATATGATCTTTTAGACCTTTGGCGCGTTAAACACCCCATGGATAGAGTCTACACATTTTATTCCCCAGTACATGCCTCTTAGTCCAGAATAGACCTAGCCTTAGCGGATAAGTGGACTCTACAGTCCATCCGTAAAATTTCCATTCTCCCAATGTCATGGTCGGATCACTCCCCACTATTTATCGAGTGGGATATTAGTAGTAGAAAGATTGCCCCGGCCCCCTGGTGCTTAGGTAAACTAAGTCTTCTTCAGCCGGAGACCAAGCAGGCTATCCAAACCACCATAGATTATTACCTCTCTGAGAACTCCCCTCAGGAGACATCCATCTTCACATTATGGTGTGCCCTCAAAGCAGTATCGCGAGGGACAGCAATTCAAACTGCGGCTAATCTTAAAAGGGAATATCGTAAAAAATTTGAACAAGCTGAGCTTGCAGTCGCTTCCTTGGAGAGTTCTCACAAGGCACATCCACATGATAAAACCCTTCTTAAATGATTGCAGGAAGCCAGAGAGGCGGTAAACGTTTTCTATTTAGCGGAAGTCCAACGCAACCTGCATAGACTGAACCAAAAATTCTATGTATATGGTAACCGGGCTGGTAGACTGCTGGCAAGGAAGTTGAGGGGCAGGAAAGCTAAAGGAAAAATTCATATTGTTCATTCGGATAGGGGCAGGAGAGTCTATGATCCTGACGAAATTGCAAATGTCTTTGCATCATATTACTCTAAACTGTACAACTTGAAGGAGGATTTCTCCACTTTTCAACCCACAGGCATGGATGTTCAAAATTTATCTGGGCAATTTTCCTCTCCCTTCGCTGTCACCGGAGTCTTGTAGCTCCCTTAGTGTGCCCTGGACTTTAGCGGAAGTCGAAAAGGCTATTGACTCCCTTCCAGCAGATAAGGCCCCGGGACCCGACGGTTATCCTTCTGGTTTCTATAAATCCTTTAAGGAGAGTTTGGCCCCGGTGCTCCTATCAGTGTATAATGAAGCCTCAGAAGCCGGGCGCTTCCCCAGGGAGATGCTGGAAGCTCAAATCATCACCATCCCCAAACCGGGAAAAACTCCCACCTCTGTCCAAAATTTTAGACCAATTGCTTTATTAAATACAGATTTGAAACTTTATGCCAAATTAATTGCCAACCGTATCAGTCCCCTCCTCCCCTCTCTTATCAACCCTGATCAAGTGGGCTTCGTGTTAAACAGACAGGCCCTAGATAATACGCGAAGAGTGATTAATGTTATTGAACATTCTGCCTGTAGAAAAGAACCCCTCCTAGTTTTGTCTTTGGATGCCGAAAAGGCGTTCGATAGATTGCACTGGGACTTTATGAGATTAACTCTAGACAAATTTGGCTTCTCTGGAAGGATCCTGGACTCTATCCTGGCTCTCTATTCCACGCCCTGTGCGAGGGTCTTTGTTAACGGATGTCTTTCTTCACCCTTTGACATGTCTAATGGCACTCGTCAGGGCTGCCCGTTATCTCCTATTATTTTTGCGTTGGCGATAGAACCTTTGGCTGCTTGCATTAGATCCCGGGACTCGATTAGTGGCCCTGTTATAGGGGGCATTTCTCACAAAATCAGTTTGTTTGCAGACGATATTTTGTTATGTCTTTCTGATCCTGAGACTTCCTTGCCAGCTCTTCATGCCGTTCTTCAAGACTATTCGGATGTCTCCTTTTATAAATTGAATACTAATAAAACTGAGGCCCTCCCACTCAATATATCTCCGACTGTGGTCTCTAGGTTGAAGGAATCGTACAAATACGCCTGGAAGTCCTGCTCCCTGAGATATCTAGGGATTAATTTATCCAGTGAAGATAATTTAATTTAATGTAATTATGCCCCGTTATTAAAAGCGTTTGCGGAGCTGACTGGGGAGTGGATGCTGCAGGAGGTGTCTTGGCTGGGTAGAGTTGCTGCTGCCAAGATGGTCTTATTGCCGAAATTAATGTATCTGTTTCGCGCCATACCAAGACCCCTTCCCAAACTCTTCTATAATAAATTTAATCAGGTCCTAATTAGGTATGTGTGGGGAGGCTCTAGGCCGAAAATTGCTAAAAAGATTCTTATTCTGCCCAAACAAACCGGTGGGGTAGCTTTCCCAGATATAGAAAAGTACCATGCTGCTTGTCTGTTAAGTCAGTCTAGAGACTGGTTTGACACTTCGAGCCTGAAACCTTGGGTTATTCTGGAGGCTTCCTATCTGAATGCTGTTACTCTCTCTGATTTGTGTTGGTTACCACCTTCTGCTGCCCGTAGTAGTAGGTTCGGATCTTGCAAGTCTATTAAAACGACCCTAGATTCATGGCATAAACTAGTGTCCTCTTCGGAAGAGATCAAATTACCGTCCCCCTGCCTGTCGTTGACCGCTCTTATGTCATTGATTCCTAACATTACACTAGAAGATTGGATTCGGAAGGGGCTCTCCACTGTGGGTGATTTTTTCTTAGGTGACGTCTTGATGTCCTTTTCTCAATTACAAGAGAGATTTGGGATTCGGACTCAAGACTTTTTCAAATATTTGCAGGTGAGAAGTTGGTTACACTCTTTTTCTCCACATCTTCACAAACCTTCTCTTCCGGCTTACATTAAAAGCCGAATGGAGACGTCCTCACACAAATATGGGATTACGTGGTGGTATCAATTTCAATTAACTAGCAGCACACAGACTAACTTCAAAGCGCAGATTTTATGGGAAAGAGACTTGAATAGATCCTTTACTGATGCAGAATGGGACAGTATATTTAAGTCTTGTTTTAAAGTCTCCAAATGTATTAACCATTCCGAAATGTTCTATAAGCTTATACAGAGGGCCTACTTCACCCCTGAAAGACAAAATAGAATCTTGCCTTCACAATCTAAATTATGTTGGAGGAAATGTGGTTCAACGGGGGATATCTTTCATATTTTCTGGGCGTGCCCACTTATACAACCACTTTGGAGTGAAGTTTTCAATATGGTTAGCATGGTTTTAGGGTTCTCCATTCCCCTGGACCCAGCTTTAGCGTTATTTCATTTGTACATAGACCACCTCTCCGCAGGTGATCGCTATGTCTTGGGGCATATCCTGATAGCTACTAAAGCTGCTATAGCCCAATTGTGGAAATCTGAGAATCTTCCTTCCCTAGCGTCTATTCAAAATAAGATTCACAAACACTACATTTTTGAAACAGCGGAAGCTAAATATTCTTCCTCAGCTAATTCTATTCACCTGAAATGGTTAGGTTGGTCCGACTATAGGGGGAGAGAAGGTAGGCTAACCGTCTATAGCTCTCCAATTGATTTATCTGTGCTTCACCCCACCTAGACTGACTGCTTTAAGAATGTTGTAATATCAGACAATTTTTTTGTTTTTTTGGTTTGTGCTATGCCTCTTTTTTTTGTGTGTTTTTTTGTTTTTTTTGTTTCTGAACGCCCAATGTAACCAATTGTATATTCATCCAACTATGCGTTAATAGTGCTTTGATTATGGTAACCATTCCGGACTGCCCCTATGTTTCCCTTTATCTCTTTTTTCTGTTCCCCATTTCTGTGTGAAAAATCTTCAATAAAAATTTAATGTTTAAAAAAAAAAACAATTTATTAATTGTGACTCAGAATACTGTGTTTATGTACTACAGTGTTCATGCTCCCTTCAGTATGTGGGGAGAACGACTAGGTCCCTAAAATCAAGATTTAGAGAACACAGACTTAACATCATAAAGAAACTACAAACTCATAGCGTATCCCGACATTTTTCCAGGGTACATAATGGTGATCCATCATCCCTAACCGTGTTAGGTGTAGAGCAGTTCACTAGCACAAAAAGGGGAGGAGACCAATTCCGAAAACTTTGTGTAGGGGAGTCCTCATGGATTTTCAGGCTGGATACTCTCCATCCTGAAGGTCTTAATGAAGCTCTCGATTATACCTGTCTAGACTAAACCATAGATTTAAAGTCTCTTATTTATAAGTTCTGGTGTAATTTATTATTAATCAAAACAGATATTCCATTTTTGTATATCTTTACATGTATGCACTGTTACGTCGGTGTATTTGTATAGTTAATATGTTGCTATATAGATCCTTAACACTGCCAATTATAATAGGATCTATTTATACAATAGGTCACAATAGCAGTTGAAGAGTTATTGTCCTTCTTACGTTGTTATTATTATAAATATGTTTATTTTTATTTTTTATTTTTATTTTTATCT
The DNA here is from genome assembly GCF_028390025.1 of Pseudophryne corroboree. Classification (NCBI taxonomy): domain Eukaryota; kingdom Metazoa; phylum Chordata; class Amphibia; order Anura; family Myobatrachidae; genus Pseudophryne; species Pseudophryne corroboree. The sequence continues at coordinate 229,888,669 of NC_086452.1, read as the reverse complement.
TTATATTTATTTTTATATATAATTTTTTATATATATTTTTTATATATATTTTTTATATCAATATTACTTGAAAATTAAATTTTAATACATACAAAGCATTATTTGACTGTTCACTGGGGATAGAGGCTGCTCTCCCCAGTACGCATGTCTATGTGGTATTTTATTATAATTAACTCTGCAGATAGATTTTAACTCATTTTCTTTATATAAGTCTCTACCTCTCTATATTTGTAACCTCTATCACTAGCGATCCATATATATATATATATATATATATATATATTCCCGTTTTTAGTTAAAGATCCCCTCAACATCTCGATCAGTTTCCTTAGAAAAATCTACCTTAGTATTGCTGTGTTGATAATGACAACCTACTCCGTTACTCTCAATAATAGACTAATTACAGCTGCCCAGTAAAGTGTAGTATAAAGTATACTGGGTGCTACTTGTCCGCATATTAGATACAATCAAATTGTTGCTGTGGATTTTTATTATATTGACTCAGTGCGTCTTTAAGATACATTATTATATTGTGAATAAGTTATATATGTGTAAATTTGTTTAAATTAGGATAAAATAGTGATTTTAAGCATCTATTCATTAATTCATTAAGCAGACACATCTGATAAGATTTAATGCTATCAGACGGGTATAAATTCTGAAGTCCGTAGAGGGGAGGTATACGTCTTGAGGAAGTCTCCGGTTGCTAGGAGACGAAACGCGTTGACGCCCAGACACACTCTCTCTCAATTAAGCTCTCCAGGTGTCGGTACCCGCAGGCTCGAATAGCTCACGGAGCTTTACGTACTCCAGCACTTTGCCGTGCGACATCTCCGCCAGACGCCGGGTGCTTCACGCCGGGGCCCCGCAGCGGAATTCAACAGTCCGGTGTTCTCAGAGGGATATACAGACGTCGTGCAATTATCAGCGGCCAGCATCCATCAGTGCATTGGAGACGTGCAGTGTCCCCTAAACGGAGCGGCTAATATTCAATTGCAGCAGTCATATTACATTATTTCCCTCATCTCACGTGCAAATATACCATCTGAAAGGACCCTGTTTGCACTTTCTACAGGAACCAGCACGTGGGTAATTATTTCAGATTACACCGTTGTACCAATAATACAACCATTGTGATTGTGGATATCATTTGCGGGACATTTATCACACCATACACTGGGACGCCAGTGTTTTGATGAACACTAGTTCTTCATCTGAGAGAGCTAAATTAATTGCATATTTTAAAGCATGTTTGCTAATTATTAACTTTGATATTTAGTGATCATTCTAATTATTTTACCGATTGTAATTGATATATGTTTTCTGATAAAAAATCCTTTATTTATACTTTAAGTCTCACTGAGTCAATCATTACCGATGGTGAACTGCACAGTGATAATTCATAGGATAATATCTAAAGTGATTTAAAGCGCAGAGTAACTCTCCCTTCTATACTTTAAGCATGTATACATAGGCAGAAAGAACGGTCATCACTCAAGGATTTGAAGGTAAAAGTACTGTATATTGTGAACAAAGTCCCGAAAATATACTTTTTCACTTTAAAAGTTCATGAGTGTTGTTTCTTCTTTCTGTATATGTATAAGAATGCAATATACCCTAGTCCACCTAGTGGCCACCTGCATCTCCCCGCCGAAAGGTGTGTGTGTGTGTGTGTGTGTGTGTGTGTGTGTGTGTGTGTGTGTGTGTGTGTGGAGGGGGGGGGGGTTGCAGGTTAGGGGGTGCTAGGCTGGAGATGTGCCTAGGGTGCATAGAGACCTTGCACTGGCCCTGCCTGTCCCTAACAAAGTGCAATTTATGTAATACAGGGCCTAATTCACTATGGATTCCTGAGATAGCGAATTTCACAAATCTGCTATTGCTGAAAAAAACGCAGGTGAAGAGCCACCTGGAAAGGGTAAAAAATGCCCACGATGCATTCGCAAATCTGCGTATGCATTAGCAGAATCGCATTGTATATGCAAAATATTAGCACCATCGACAGTTGTGGCTGATGCCAGCATATTCAAATCAATGAGAATGCAGTGTGTGATATAAAAAATAATAATACATAGTTCTGACTAATTTGTGCAACACTGTCGGTGAAGCTAAACCGCAGTGTGTAATAATATATATTTCTGACTCCTTTGTGCGACACTGTAACCGCCAGTGTGTGATATAAAAAATAATAATACATATTTCTCACTCATTTGTACGACACTGACAGTGAAGCTAAACCACCGTGTATAATAATAATATATATTTCTGACTCATTTATGCAACACTGTAACCGCAATGTGTATTGTAAAAAATTCTATATATATATATATATTTCTGACTCATTTGTGTGACACTGTCGGTGAAGCTGAACCACAGTATGTAATAATATATATTTCTGACTCATTTGTGCGACACTGTAACCGCCAGTGTGTGATATAAAAAATAATAATACATATTTCTGACTCATTTGTGCAACACTGTCGGTAAAGCTAAACCGCAGTGTGTAATAATATATATTTCTGACTCATTTGTGCAACACTGTAACTGCAGTGTGTGATATAAAAAATAATATATATATTTCTGACCCATTTGTGCAACACTGTAACCGCAGTGTGTGATATAAAAAAATAATACATCTTTCTGACTCATTTGTGTGACATTGTTGCTGTACCCCACTGCGGTACACCGCTGTTGATAGAAACAGTTGAAAGATCAAGAACCACTTACTACTACTAATGCTGAAGCTGATGCCACTAGTCATGATAATACAAGTCCTTCAACGTCATCAGCTAAGGCTGATGCCCAATGGCGTAAAGGGAATCTAAAATCAAAGAAGCAATATTTTACAGTGATAAATAAAAAAAGTAAAGTTAGCTGACGAGAAACGTAAAAAATTGGCAATATGCCATTCACTACACAAAGTGGCAAGGGAAGGCATTGGCCTGTGTTTATGACTGGTGATTCTGCATCTCATAAGGATGATGTAATCCCTCCTCCCTGTAGAAGAGTTAAACAAATTTAACTTGTTAAGGCTCAGGAACCAACTGTGCATTCAGAAATATCAACAATCGCTAAGGAGAGTCCAAGTGTGTCCGCAGTTGCGATGTATAAGTCTGACATTTCCAATACTGAACGGGAAGAGGAAGCTCTTTCCACCATTTGCATGCCATCTGCAAGTGATGGGAGGAGCTGCGCCAGTTAACGTGCTGACATTGAGGATGTCACTGTAGAAGTACACCAGGATGAGGAGCATATTGGTGTAGATGGCGCTAATGAGAATGTTGATGATGAGGAGGATTTTGATGATGGGGATGTGGTTTGTTTAAATAAGGCACCAGTGGACACAGTTGTTGCCCATGGTATGAAAAAGCCCATTGTCATGCCTGGGCAAAAGACAAAAAAATCCACCTCCTCTCTGTGGAATTATTTATTCACAAACCCAAACAATAACTGTCTAGCCATCTGTAGCGTTTGTAAAGCCGTAAGTAGAGGCAGGCCCAGCGAAAGGGGGGACAAAGGGGACACCTGTACCGGGCCCCAACATTCAGGGGGGCCTCAGGGTTCAGGAGCACAAAAACTGAGCCGCAGTACCTAACAACGTATTATGGCATGTATCCCATAGTCTGGCCACCCATGTAATGAAGTGAAAAAAACAACTGACAATCACACCAACTTGGAAGGGCCCCCCAACCCCCCTACCTCATCACTTGGTTCAGTCCACATGGTCAGCGCTGCGCTTACCTCTCATGCCGCTGGAGATGCCTCCAGAGCCACACACATGGACGGCATCCCGTGCATTTGCATAACGGATGGGAGGAGGTACTGGCGTACTGCATAACGGTCAGGAGAGTGGGAGAAGTGGCTGTGCACTGGGGCTCCTCTTTGCTTGTTTCCCCCCCTTCCCCCACCGGCACCCGCGAGTCTGCAACAACCAAGCTGGAGCAGCGTGCCCTTAGCGGAGATGCGGATCCTGTCAGTCCGGCAATGGAGGCAGAGCGGGAGGAGGATCAGGAGGACCAGTGCTGAGGATAAGCTCTGCTGCTAATGCCAGCAAGAGAGAGTCTTTCTCTCCAGTGCTGATGTGCTGCATTGTTACATTAGGTGTGCCCTCACCCCCCGCAATCTTATATAATGGATATTGTCAGTGTGTGTGTGTGTGTGTGTGTGTGTGTGTGTGTATGGACCCCTGTATAGTGTCAGTGTGTGTGTGTGTGTGTGTGTGTGTGTGTGTGTGTGTGTGTATGGAACCCTGTATAGTGTTAGTGTGAGTATGTGTGTGTGGACCACTGTATAGTGTCAGTGTGTGTGTATGTGTATGGACCCCTGTATAGTGTGTGTATGGACCCCTGTATAGTGTGTGTATGAACCCCTGTATAGTGTGTGTGTGTGTGTGTGTGTGTGTGTGTGTGTGTGTGTGTGTGTGTGTGTGTATGGACCCCTGTATAGTGGGGGTCATTCCGACCCGATCTCATGCTGCGCTTTGTCGCAGCCGTGCGATCGGGTCAGAACTGCGCAGGCGCGTCGTTACCCTGGACTTACCCTGGTCTTGTTTTACACAAAACTTTTTTTGCATAGCAGGGCTGCACAAGTGATCGCAGCCTTGCTATGCAAAAAAACACTCCCCCATAGGCGGCGTCTAGTTGATCGCACAGGCAGCAAAAAGTTGCTACGTGCGATCAACTCGGAATGACCCCCAGTGTCAGTGTGTTCGTATGGTCCCCTGTATAGTGTCAGTATATGGAGTGTGTATGAGAATTCAGCCAGAGTTTTAAATGGCAATTTAAGGGTCACCATTTTTTTTTTATTTGCCCTGGGTGCCTTTAACACTAGTTATGCCTTTGCCCTCTCCCTGTCACCCACTATCTCCCTGTCACCCACTATCTCTCTATCTTCCTGTCACCCACTATCTCCCTGTCACCCACTATCACACTGTCACCCAATATCTCTCTGCCACCCACTATCTCCCTGTCTCCTCTGCCTCCCCAGTCATCCACTAAGTCCCTGTCACTCACTATCTCTGTCACCCTCTATCTCCCCGTCACCCTCTCACCATGTCAGCCACTATCTCCCTGTCACCCCTGCATCCCCAGTCACTCACTATCTCCCTGTCACCCTCTCCCTGTCACCTCTATCTCCACGGGGGGACACCAGCCAGAATATTGCCTAGGGCATCAAAATAGTTAGGGCCGGAAGTGCAGTCCATATTTTGATCTGATTGTCTGTTTGGGTGTTATTGTTCATGCAACGCAAGCCATGCATCGGTAATTACATCATTATGTCATCCCCCTTTTCAGCCCCTTAGGGGTAGTTTATTAAAATTCTGATTATGTAGTTTTCCTATTTCCCACCTGAAGAATACCTATGTTACATTTCATATTCCTAACATATTGTATATACACACACACACACATGCTCTGTTTTTTAAAATACACCCTCTGCTTTAAAAGTGCAGGATCATTAGGGGTTGAGGGGGCCCCAGAGATTTCAGTGTACCGGGCCCCAAAATTTCTATTGCTGGCCCTGAGTAGAGGTAGGGACCTTAACCACCTAGGAACCTCCTCCCTGTTACGCCACTTGCAACGCATACATCACAACTTGTTGACACATTCAGAAACTTCAGCTAAGAACGTAACCAGTCCAGAGGCACCTACCTATCTTTTCTCGGTTGGATCCAAACGCCTGCAATCCCCACCACCAACACCCTCATCGTCAATTTCCTCCTCAATCAGGATTGGCAGTAATCCTGTATTCAATTTCATAGGCATGACTGACTCCTCTCCTATCTGGGATTCCTCCGGAGGATCCTTGAGTGCAACGCCTACTGCTGCTGTTGTTGATGCTGGGAGTCAATCTTCATCCCATAAGGGGACCAGGAAGACAGTTTAACAAAACAATTGGCTGTTCAACACTCCTTTGCAAGGAAGATAAAGTATGACAGCAGTCATCCAGTTGCAAAGCGGATGACTGAGCCCATAACAACTATGCTGGTGTTAGACGTGCATCCAGTATCCGCCATTAGTGCAGTGGGATTTAGACAGTTGATTGATGTACTGTGTCCCCGATATCAAATACCATCTAGATTCCACTTCACTAGACAAGCAATTATCAACCTGTACAAGGACATTAAAAAAAGCATTATTAATGTCCTCAGAAATGCCATTGTACCCACTGTCTACTTAACCACAGATATGTGGACAAGTGGTACAGGGCAAACTAAAGACTACATGACTGTGACAGCCCACTGGGTAGATGTACTGCCTTCCGCAGCAGCAACAGCAGCATCTCACAAATGCCGACTCATTCAGAGGCAGTCTACGCTGTGTATCACCTGTCGAAGTCAAAAATATTACATAAAAAGAACATACAAACTACACACATTATGAGTCGCTATACTTGCAAATACGCGCAGCGAGCACAGCGATATATGGTAACACACGCATTTACACGGACATGCCACAGAGATGGATTCGACACTTATTTCATGCAGTACATAATTATAATAATATCAAGCGCCAGACATCATGATGATTTAAAATTATATAATGAAGTAATGTCATGTATGTGTATTATTTGAATGAAACCAGATACACCTGTCATATTTGGTCTTAAAGCAAGCAGATTAATGTGTAGATTCATTTGATACTTGTTATTACGTTGTAGGACATTGCAACAAATAGTTATGATTAAATGTATGAAAGCTAAAAATCACTCTTATTAGCACAATGGACAGGAAACTCAGGCCAGTCCCTTTGGATGTCTTCAACGCTGAACCTGTTTAGCATATACAAATAGACTAGTGACTCATCATGAATGAGAAAGTCCCCTCCCCCAAAAACTAGATAACACATTGCTGATCACACAGGAGGCAGTTGCTGTTTTGTCTCAGAGAATGATGGAGTTGCTTCGAGACCAGTTCCTGCATGATTTTACAGAGAGAGAGAGAGTGATATGGAGAGACGAATTTATATGAGAAAGATAATGGTATTGTATGCTGTAACTGTAACTGAATGTATTAACTGCTTACTGTAAAAGTTGTAATCATGTAATTATGTGTATACTGTACATTGTAATTTATTGAATCCATATCCTTTTAATAACAAATATATATACAGCAATGAGCTTTGGAACCCAGATAATGTGTGGGTGTATTGTTTTTTCTTATGGGATGCAGTGTTTTGCTATGTATAGCGCACATTCATGGCACATGGTAATAAGAGATGCAGGCGTCTACAATATATATTAGAGCCGGCATTTTAAATATTTGTAAGGAAACAATTTGGCATTCACAGATGGGGGCTCGTAAAGGGATATCACGGTCTTAATGATTCACTGTACATTATAAACGCGACGCTGTGGTCGATCAGCTTGTGGTGGACACATCGTAAAGCTGAGAAAATCATATCCGTGTGTATTGTTGTGATATCAGTAAGCCAATAATATGAAATTTAAAGTGACAATGCGTTTCTCATAATATTTAAAATGCTAAAATGTATTTTTATTGTTGCAAAACAAAGTTCAAATAAGTCATATTGTGATTGATTCAGATTGGATTGTTTATCTGTTAAGTAGGTTAAAAAGTACATTTAAAAGTTGCTGCATAGCCTTGATGTAGTTTTTTTTTTTAACTCAGGCCTAAAATAACTTCTGGTGCTTGTATAATGTGTGATTTCTTTGTGACAAAGGAAGCCGCATGGTCTGTCCTCCATTTTGGACTAACCACATGGCGTGTCCACCATTTTGTGTAAACCTCATGGATGTGGAAGGGGGAGGAGCAGTGGCCATTTTAGGAAGGTCATTTTCAAAATAGCTGATTTTCAGTCTGCTCAGAACAAACAGTTTCCTTTGTAACATCAAGCACCATTTATGAGTTACCAATGCATTTATTTAACCCATGCCATAGTCAATTACAAATAGTTTCAATTGGGCCTAGTGAGAGTAAATGGTGAGATAAATGCTTGGCTTGGTGTAAGAAATTGCACACAAAAAAGAAAAGTAAAAAATACTTTTTTTTCTTCTTCTTCTTTCCCAGGATTTAGTTAACTCTCTGTTTGCTATAGGATAGCCATTGAAATGCAAATTAACCTGTGTAACTGCTTTTTCTTAGCAGTGAAAAGCAAATAGCTTTGATATGCAAATTAGAAGCACTGAATGGGTAAATTAGTCACATAGAAGGCTAGTGAATGATACATATATATAATATTATTATAATTATGTGTATATTTATATCAGTGTATGTTCTGCAAGATAGTTATCCAATCTGAATCATATCATTTAAATTATAGATTATTGCAGTCATTATAGATCTGTGTGAAATAGGATACATTTGTTGCTATATAGGTAAATTTGAAATAACAGTATTTTAAGGAAGTAAGTGTAAAGACACAAACGCAGGTCTGCATAAAAGTTTATACAGAATAAGTTGTGTCTAGTGGGCAATAGTAATTAGTATTGTTCACATTTATAGAGCTGTGTGATTTGTTTTATTGCGGACGCAGGGTTTTGTACACGTGTTTCGGACAAAGTACAGGACTGCGTATGCAGCGTAAGAGACACGCACGGTCGCGTGTTTACGCAAAGTGCGTAAGAGTGTGGGCACTTAGTACAAATTACACAATAGTGTTGCTTAGTTCAAAGGTGGGACAGTAGCCAGGCTACAATAGCACAAAACTACCCGGTTTCTAAAGCAGATTAGTATAAAACTTTTGTTTAAACTGTATTGCCTCTGGGGGTAAAGCTGCCTATATGAATGAATTAAAATTTTCTGTACAGAAAAACAAAGTGTATTTGAGTGAGCGAACGTAGGAGTGAGTGGATTCGAACTCCGGAATTCGGGATACCGTCGTTCGGTAGACCAAGTGAGTGGAGGCTTGGTGGCGTGAGGCAGCTGACTCACGTTAGTATAGGATTTGAAATACGTAAGTCCTGAAGAGACTTACACAGGAGCATGGTAGGAAATTGTGAATTGTGACCCATATAGTTTTTTGATACGCTCCAGCTGAGGTTTCGCAGCTTGTGATTCGATTCCAGTGGTTGTACGGCAGATAAGTAACAAGTACCTATACGCTGTGCAATTGGACCACGCGTTTGTGGGTGTGATATATAGCGCAACTTGATATCCCTTTTACGAGCTTTTGCGTAAAATCGCTGTATCATTAGCGCTGTATACAGCATATGCAAGCGTGATTTGTGTATAAAAAGTGCATAGGGAGTTTTCGCTGGTCTCTCTCAGGACAAATACTTTACTGGAAAAGGTAAGTTATTCCTAAAAACTTCCAGTAAATATAGGTCAATAGGGACCCTAAGTTGGGTACATTGCCTTCGCTATCAACAGTGTATAGTAGTACTGGCCAACGTGGGTGAGAGCGGGTGGAAGCGCTCGGAGAACTTTCACCGTCACCTTATATTGAGTATTTTGGTGTTTGTGGGAAAAAGGCCCACAATTATGGGAGCCAGTTGCTCAACTAAGGGACGTTTAGCCAGGGTTCAGGCTGAAGTGCCGCGGCCGAGAGGGTCAGCGAGGTTTATTATGTGTGAAAAATATGGTTCACACACGGAGGCTTTTTGCAATGAATGGTTACGTATGACTGACAACGATAGGGTATCATTCCCTAGGGTGGGCAGCTTTGAACCAGAGGTATTGCAGAACTTAAGGATAAGGATATGTCTGATAAAATCCCGAAAACAAAGGGTCAGACATACAAATTGTTTAAACCTGTGGCAGCAAGAGGGGTTGGTGAGTTTGATCCTAAGGTATTGCAGGTGGTATGTCTAACTAAAGTCATATAAGACAAGAATGGAAATATAAGAACTGTTTGAACTTGTAGCAACAATAAACAAGTAGGAAGAAAAAAAGAGAATGCAAGTACACCGCCATATGTAGATGTGGAAGCAGTTACGGCCAGCATACAAACTATAGAAAATAATAAAAACATGAAAAATATGACTGTAACCTATATATGTACAAATGAATGTTGAAGTTTTATTTAGGAGGAGAAGGTGACCTGATTGTTTTCAGCCATTTCTCATGCACCCAGAGGAGTATCCTACCGATAAAAGAAGAGCAGTAGCCTGCGGGGGAAGTGGCTGAGACCAGTGGAACAGGTAAGTATGGTATCATTCGTGTACATATATAGTAAAACCCAAAAATAAAAAAATAAAAATTAAGAAAGTAACGTCAGAAATGGGGAAAAACCTGTCCCCACATTAGTATTTGCCAGTAGGAAAGTGGACAGAGACAAGGTAACCCCCGGGTATTTCTTTCAGTTACCATATAAGAAGTATTCATTCCTAGTAATGCCCCTAGTCAAGATAAGCTCGGAAATGTTTGTTGGACCATGTACAGACCCTTAATACGGGATGAGAAGGATTGAATGAATACTTCACATGACCTAGAAGCTGTCTTTTGCAGTAATAGAAAACTCTCCATCTGGATAAGACCACTGGTAAACACTAATTCGGCAAATGGGAGGTGGCTGTCTCTGTGCAAATGGACGGGCTCAATAAGGCATTGAGTGTCAGGGTGCAGACTTCTTTTCAAAATTGGAAAGGGGTCACAGTAGCTAATCTTAGATAGTGTGCTATTGAACATCACAGGAATAGTGCTAGGCGCAGAGAACAACAGGTGGAGATGTTGAGGACGGTAAGTATACTGGCACATACAGGAAAGACCCATCAGTCCAAACCCCAGATCCCTAATGGTCAATAATATGTTACACTTGTAGGAAGGAAGGGCATTTTGCCAGAGATTGTAGGAGTAGTAGGACACATAGTCAATATAGACCCCCTAGACAGAAATCACAAGCCACATTATTAAACACATAGACGGGACCAAGGGACATATAGTAAGGAATCATAAGCCATATAGAAAACACAGATTCGGCTAATGGGAAGAACAAAATAAATGCAACATTACCCTTTGACAAAACTTGCTGGGGTTAAGATGGGGCCTCTAAACTTTTGCTTCTTTTTCCTAACAGAAATGGCCCCTGATTAACTTAATTTTGTTAGATATGATATACATATACTGTGCTCCCGCTCAGGAAGTACAAAGTATGTTAGACACCCACGAAGACTAATGTCGCATTCTACTGTTCTAGATGCATGTCCATCACAGGTAGAGGAAATTATCTCACAGATACCGGGTTCCCTATGAACTTAGGATGGACAGGACACTGGATTGATGGCTGGGATAGTCCCAATAGCGATACGACAAACACAGACATTTTTTTAAGGGGAGTAGACCAAGTAGAGAATCACTTCCCCGTAGTGCCCAATCCAGTTGTCAAATTTTTATAAAATCTTCTTCACCTCTACAAACTCATCTGTCACCAACCTCTACTCTGTTTCTCTACAGTTTCCTCTTCATCTTTTGCGTTCACAAGGGTGGTACAATACATGGACCCAAGTACAGTTCAAACTCCACATGCCTAGGCAGGGCTGGCTCCAGGCCTACTAGCACCCTGAGCGAGAAAATGTAAAAGCGCCCCCCAACCCCTATGCGCGCGCCGAAGGCGCGCGCGCTTCGGGGAAAGTAGGCGTGGCCTCCTGGGAAAGTGGGTGTGGCCTCGTACCTTCATATTATTAAACTATAAATAAATATATTTTTTCACACCCCCTCTATGCACACAATTAGCAGCCTTATGCAGAACAGCCACAGTAGTGTTCCTTACACACAATGTCTCCAGTGTAGTGCCAGCTACACATGACATGCCCCGCAGCAGTGCCAGCAACACATGACATGCCCCGCAGCAGTGCCAGCTACACATGACATGCCCCTCAACAGTGCCAGCTACACACAATAGACCCCCAGCAGTGCCAGCTACACATGATAGTGTTCACGTTTTAGGGCAGGGTGCTGATCACAAGGAGGGCACATTTTTAAGTAAGGAGGGCAAAATGATGTACATACTGTAATGCTTGGTGCTCCTCCACCCACATGCTGAAGCAGGGACAGTGCGCGCCGAAGGCGCGCAGCAAAAATTTAGGGGCGTTGCTTCGTGGGGAAGGTGCATGACCACAGAATAGTGGCAATTCGCATTACACCACATAGTAGTGCAGCTAATACACTTTGCACCAGGTAGAACCTCCTATACACTTTGCGCCAGGCAGAGCACGTTAGACACTTTGCGCCAGGCAGAGCACGATAGACACTTTGCGCCAGGCAGAGCACGATAGACACTTTGCGCCAGGCAGCGCACGATAGACACATTGCCTAGCCACAGACGCCTAGTAGATACACTACATGATATGCCCCCCAGCAGTGCCAGCTACACGTGACATGCCCCCCAGCAGTGCCAGCTACACGTGACATACCCCCCAGCAGTACCAGCTACACGTGACATGCCCCCCAGCAGTGCCAGATACATAAATGGCCACACAGTACAGATATGCCCCCAGTGCCAGATACATAAATGCCCCCACAATGCCAGATACATAAATGACCACACAATGCCAGATACATAAGTGCCCCCACAGTGCCAGATGCATCAATGACCCCACAGTGCCAGATACATAAGTGCCAGATACATAAATGCCCCCAGTGCCACAAAACATAAATGCCCCCACAGTGCCAGATAAATAAATGCCCGCCGTGCCACAAAACATAAAAGCCCCCACAGTGCAGATATGCCCCCACAGTGCCAGATACATAAATGCCCCCAGTGCCAGAAACATAAATGCCCCCACAGTGCCAGAAACATAAATGCCCCCACAGTGCAGATATGCCCCCACAGTGCCAGAAACATAATGCCCCCACAGTGCCAGAAACATAATGCCCCCACAGTGCAGATATGCCCCCACAGTACCAGAAAAATAATGCCCCCACAGTGCAGATATGCCCCCACAGTGCCAGAAAAATAATGCCCCCACAGTGCAGATATGCCCCCACAGTGCCAGAAAAATAATGCCCCCACAGTGCCAGAAAAATAATGCCCCCACAGTGCAGATATGCCCCCACAGTGCCAGAAAAATAATGCCCCCACAGTGCAGATATGCCCCCACAGTGCCAGAAAAATAATGCCCCCACAGTGCAGATATGCCCCCACAGTGCCAGAAAAATAATGCCCCCACAGTGCCAGAAAAATAATGCCCCCCACAGTGCAGATATGCCCCCACAGTGCCAGAAAAATAATGCCCCCACAGTGCAGATATGCCCCCACAGTGCCAGAAAAATAATGCCCCCACAGTGCAGATATGCCCCCACAGTGCCAGAAAAATAATGCCCCCACAGTGCAGATATGCCCCCACAGTGCCAGAAAAATAATGCCCCCACAGTGCAGATATGCCCCCACAGTGCCAGAAAAATAATGCCCCCACAGTGCCAGAAAAATAATGCCCCCACAGTGCAGATATGCCCCCACAGTGCCAGAAAAATAATGCCCCCACAGTGCAGATATGCCCCCAGTGCCAGAAAAATAATGCCCCCACAGTGCAGATATGCCCCCACAGTGCCAGAAAAATAATGCCCCCACAGTGCCAGAAACATAAACGGCCCCACACAGTGCCAGACAGATTTTAACTTACCTGTCACTGACACTGCGGTGCTGCTGGGAGCCGGGAATACTGCTGTGGGCGCGGGCGGGTGGGCGGGCCGCGGACGGAGGATCGAAACTGTCTGCACGCTATGCACGCTGCGCCGGCGTCCAACGTCAGACGCCGGCGCCGCACAGCGCGCTGCATAGCGCGCACACAAGCGGCCGGGAGTGGGACACATAGAGGCTGGCTCCAGGCAGGAATATGGCGGCCGCAGCGTGCGGCGCCCTGTAAGAGTGGCGCCCCGCGCGGCCGCTCTAGTCGAACATGCCTGGAGCCGGCCCTGTGCCTAGGTCCTTCAGAGTTCTGCCCGAACCCAGTATATCTCAACAGCACGATAACACCAGTATTACTGCAGTGTGCCTTGTCATGCACAAAGGGTGGAGAATGGGAATACTGGTGAAGGGAAATTTTGTATAGACACTGATATGTCTGTTGGTGAATGGTAAACCTGACATTTTCTTTTTCATTCTCTTCTTCTTTCTCTCCTCTAGAGATGTATCTTTTTTCTTTTTTCTCTTTTTTTTTGAGTTATGCTCATGGTACTCTACATTGCAAACACACGATAGTAAATGAAAATTAAAAATTTGTGTTCCCTACAGGAAAAGGCAGTCTGGAGGACAAAGGGGTATGGCCAGGAGTCCTCATGACTGTGGACAGGTGGACACGGTAAGCCAGTAGCCCCCACAGCATACCTTCCAAGTCTAGCTGAGGTGGCACACGGTCTGACTCATCTAAGCAAAGAGGGTATGTGCAGGCTGATGAGAGCCTACTGGTGTGCGCCAGGATTCTATTCTCATGCAGGTAAGAGAGCAATGACCTGTCTTGCTTGCTTGAGGAAGAATATTGGTAAAGCAATACCAACAGAGCCAATCCCATATCCCTCCTGCAGACGGATCTTTTCAGGAAATACAAATCGACTTCGTACAATTAACACCCTTTAGGAATGATTATTATGTTTTGGTGTGCACTGATGTTTTCTCAAACTTGGTAGAGGCATTTCCTGCCGCCACGGATGCTGCTGTGTTTACCGCAAAGAAATATTGCGCAGAAATTTGTGTGTAGATAATGGTACCCCTAGAAGTAGGAGCAAAGATTGATATTGTACTATTGTGATCATAGATACTGCCACTAGTATTATGTAGCATCGGAACCACTCCCAGATCTTCACATAACGAATCACCCTCTTTGAAATTTGTTTTTGTTTTGGTATTTGTGTTTTTCTGTTTGTTTTTGGAAGACAACCTCATGTCATGATTGATTCGCACAATGATCAGAAATACACCAATGAGGTGACAGTACAGTACCTTATTGAGATGAGCCAGAATTTGAGAACTTGACAAAAGAACTTGAAACTGTTGATTGCTAGTATGCCAAATACTAACTGTCTTTATTGTGAACCAAGAGACTGTGTGATTGTTCTTACGCTCAGGTTGCCTAATAGACAGGCGGGAAGGACCATACCAAGTTTTGTTGACAGCACTATCCCAGTGAAAGTAGCCGAGAGAGAGACTTGGGTCCACGATTCCCATTGTAGGAAATTCGGTAGTCCGGAAGGAACTCGTAAATGGAGTGAGATCACAAAAGTATCACCAGAGACTCTGTTCCGTGAAGACTGAGAGGCGGCACTGTTGAACACTACCTGAGCGTACTAAAGGATTGAAGAAAGACCAGTCATTGTAATTGATTTGTTATGAACAAGAGTTGTTTTGTTCTATTTCTCTTTTCTCTCTTTCCCGCTGACAAACATTTTTTTCAGGATATTCTATTTTTGCGAGGTTTTTTTATGAGGAGTCGAGTGTGGGACTGGAACTGGTTCTGGAGGAGGGAGTGATTTCCTTATAGGATCCCAGGATTAGCCGATCAGTTTGTTAAAGTCAGAGAAAAATCAAAGGTCTAGTAGTTATGGAGTTCAGAGGTAATCAGGAACAATCAGACAATGGCTATTCACACATTGCAGATAAAGAGCTCATTAATATATGTGGAAGAAAGGTTTATGAGTGGCTCTCCCCGAACTCTGAAGGTTTTATTATTTAGGAAGGACACTCCTTGTAACCCTTGTTCAATTATTAAACAGACCTAGCATACGTTCCAGAAATGGAAACAATGTTCAGAAAATGATAGGAATATGTAGATCATGAAAATGTTATATGTCACTGTCACGGTTTTGTTTGTGTCTTCTTCATCTACCCAGCAGAACCTCAATCGAATCCAAACATCAGTGTACAAAGACGTAGGTACATGTATGTGTGAAATGTTCGTCGCAAATCAGACATTATAGGCCAAAGCACTGTCCCAGCATACTCTATAAGTTGAATGTTGTCCCACACCCAACCAGTGGTCCTGTGACCGCCGAGTGCATATAGAGGATGTCTCGTCCTCCTCCATGTCTTCCTCAAATATAGTCAAGTATCTGATTTGCGAAATGAATACATACTTGTGTCTAGGTCATCGATTATTGTATGAAATAATTTTTTTTCTTATGTTAATAATTGATGGCAGTTATTGTTTGCTACCAAAGGGTGGACTGTCGAAGTCAAAAATATTACATAAAAAGTACATACAAACTACACACATTATGAGTCGCTATACTTGCAAATACGCGCAGCGAGCACAGCAATATATGGTAACACACGCATTTACATGGACATGCCACAGAGATGGATTCGACACTTATTTCATGGAGTACATAATTATAATAATATCAAGCGCCAGACATCATGATGATTTAAAATTATATAATGAAGTAATGTCATGTATGTGTATTATTTGAACAAAACCAGATACACCTGTCATATTTGGTATTAAAGCAAGCAGATTAATGTGTAGATTCATTTGATACTTATTATTAAGTTGTAGGACATTGCAACAAATAGTTATGATTAAATGCATGAAAGCTAAAAATCACTCTTATTAGCACAATGGACAGGAAACTCATGCCAGCCCCTTTGGATGTCTTCAAAGCTGAACCTGTTGAGCATATACAAATAGACTAGTGACTCATCATGAATGAGAAAGTCCCCTCCCCCAAAAACTAGATAACACATTGCTGATCACACAGGAGGCAGTTGCTGTTTTGTCTCAGAGAATGATGGAGTTGCTTCGAGACCAGTTCCTGCATGATTTTACAGAGAGAGAGAGAGTGATATGGAGAGACGAATTTATATGAGAAAGATAATGGTATTGTATGCTGTAACTGTAACTGTATGTATTAACTGCTTACTGTAAAAGTTGTAATCATGTAATTATGTGTATACTGTACATTGTAGTTTATTGAATCCATATCCTTTTAATAACAAATATATACAGCAATGAGCTTTGGAACTCAGATAATGTGTGGGTGTATTGTTTGCTCTTATGGGATGCAGTGTTTTGCTATGTATAGCGCACATTCATGGCACATGGTAATAAGAGGTGCAGGTGTTTACAATATATATTAGAGCGGGCATTTTAAATATTTGTTAGAAAGCAATTTGGCATTTACACACCGGTTTCAGTAAGAGGCATAACACTGAGAACCTCTTACAAAAACTCAGGGAAATCATTGCACAATGGCTTACCCTACTTGGACTCTTCTCGGGATTTGTAATATCTGACAATGCCACCAATATTGAGAAAGCATTACATCTGTGCAAGTGCCAACATGTCCCAAGTTTTGCTCACACAATTAATTTGGTGGTGCAGAATTTTTTTTTTTAATGATAGGGGCATGCAGGAGATGCTGTCAGTGGCCCGAAAAATGTCAGGACATTTTCGACATTTAGCAACTGCATGTCAAAGACTGGAGTTCCAGCAAACACTCTTGAATTTGCCCTGCCATCATCTGAAGCAAGAGGTAGTAACGAGGTGGATTTCTACTCTTTTTATGCTTCGGCGGACAGAGGAGCAGCAATAGGCCATTTAAGCCTACACATCCACTTATGACATAGGGAAAGGAGCTGGAATGCACCTGAGTCAAGTGTAGTGGAGAATAATTTCCATGTTGTGCAAGGTTCTCAAACCCTTTGAAGTTGCCACATGTGAAGTTAGTTCAGACACTGCCAGCTTGAGTTACGTCACTCCCCTCAACAGGCTTTTGCAAAAGCAGCTGGAGAAAGTGAAGGAGGAGCTGAAATGGAGCGATTCCACTAAGTATGTTGGACTTGTAAATGAAGCCCTTCATACACTTTGCCAGGAATCAAGGATCGTCAATCTCTTGAAATCAGATCACTATATTTTGGCGACCGTACTTGAGCCTATGTTTACGTCATACGTTGTGTCTTTCTTTTCAACGGGCACAAATGTGCAGAGATGTAAAGAGCTGTTGGTGAGAAAATTGTCAGCTCAAGTGGCACGTGACATTGCAACATCTCCCCCTTAATTTTCTCTGGCAACTGTGGCTGCGAGGAAAAAACTAAATTTTTCAAAAAGACGCACTGGCGATGATGAACGTCAGTCAGGAAGACTTTTGACATCTGGTCCAAACTGAAGGAGATGCCTACAAATACTGACATGTTTACTGTCACTGCATATGATGCTGCTATCGTTAAAACAATGGTTGCTGATTATTTCAGTGATAGCATCCAAATAGGCATGTCAGAAATTCAGTTTCCATACTGGCAGGAAAAAGAGGCAAGAGGCCTTTGCACAAACTGGCTTTGTTTTTCTTAAGTTGCCCACCCCCTGTGTGTACTCAGAAAAAGTTTTATAGCACAGCTGGGAACCTTGTCAGCGATCGGCGTAGGAGGTTACTTCCCCATAATGTGGAAAAGATGATGTTCATCAAAATGAATTACAAATTCCAGAAGGAAGACCTTTAGCAGCAATTACCTCCATAAAATACAAAGGGACCTGTGATGGTGGATTCCAACGGGGACAAATTAATAGTCTGTGAAGAAGAGGATGTACACACTGATGGGGGTGAGGAATCGGATGCTGATGTTGACATTGTGCCTATTTAAAGTGCTAATGCCAGTTTGTGCACTGCCCATTGCCAGCTTGTTTTGTGGGGTCCAAACAAAACAATAATTTCAGTCTCTGTCGCTGAAATTACTGGTTTGTTAGGGTAGGGTGGGTGGGAGGGCCCAAGGACAATTCCATCTTGCACCTCTTTTCTTTGCATTCTGTGCACTTTGGAACATTTTTTTGTCATAGTTTATAAAACTGATATCCTCTCTGTCACTGCAGTGCCACTTCTAGATGTCTGACGCTTAGCTTAGTCATCCAGCTACCTCAGTGCAACCTTTTGGCCTAAACTGGATGAAAACAATATTGTGAGCTGTAAGGTGTGCAAATTAGACTGGAAATGTTATTGAGGTTAATTATACTGTAGGAACAAACAAAAAAATCCAAACTAATTCTGTTATTTTTACTGTTTTTATGATTTTTTTTTTTTTTTTAAATCCAGATCCAAAACCCGCAAGGGCGGTTTTGGCAAAACCTAATACAGATCCAAAACACGAAGAGGATCCAGGTCCAAAACCAAAACCTGGCCTGGCGCTCACCCCTAATTATAATTGTTAGTAGCAGTGCTTGGTGCCTACGGTGTGCACCTGCAATTTTTTCTTTCTGTGCAGAACTACAAGTCTCAACATGGTATCACCTCTCATTATGTTTGGAATTAAGTTGTGCAGTCTAGCCCCCCCCCCCCCCCTTCATATTCTATATTGTGTACATGCATACACTTGAAGGCAGAGACTCCTTCAGCTTGACTAGCACCCCTCCCTCCAGCCTCAGGTGTTTTTAATTAGGAATGTTGCCTTGCATTAGCAGACTGCATATTTGGGAAAGGCACTATGATGGTAAGTCCTGCATAAATGTTTTGTCAGTTTTGGGGATGAGTTCGGGCTGCGGGCCCCCTAGGTTGGTGTGGCATGTCTTGGGGCAGTAGATTGTAATATTTAAATCAGCACCTTTTTAGCACCTTATTTTACTACCTATGTAACACCTACTAACATTACCTCTCACCCATGTAACACTCTTAACACATAGCTTATGCTATATATTAACACTTATACCCCTTTCACATAGCACAAATAACCCGGTATCAACCTGGCATATTGTCGGGTCGACGCGGGTCAGTGTGCGGTGTAAAAGGGCCATGTCCGAATTCCCGGGTCGCCTGACCCGTTAATTCAACCCGGGTTATAAGCAGTGTTATTCCCGGGTTGAATACCGAGTCAGTGGCAACGTACACGGATTCCCGGGTCAAGGCGACCCAGGACACTTTTACTAGATAGGGAGAGGTGGCACGGAGATGAGCTCATCTCCCAGTGCTGCCTCCGCCCCCGCTGCC